>NC_088338.1:6594166-6927500 GCF_036884655.1 Musa acuminata AAA Group | reverse complement strand
CTTAATAATAAATAAATATTAAATAAATCTCTAATTGAACCAAACAGACTCAATAAACAACTGAACTAAACAGACTCAATAAACATGATTCAAAAGCTCAAAAAAATGGTCGTAATAATTCCTCCATCTTCAAATCAACCTTGTCATGAAGGTTGAGCAACATCAACTCAGGGAGTTTTTCTTTCAGCACTTCAGTTATAGGCTATCTACAACGCATCTAGTTCGTTGATATAGTCTCCACTTTTTGATAGTGTAAACAACAAGTCGATTTTTTAGTATAGTAATTGTTGCAAGAAACTCCTGGCATGTATAATCAATTTTATCTATGAACATTTGCTATCATAAGTTAAAATCCGTCCTTCAGCGATCTTTACTTCAAATATGTCATAGCCTTCAATGTGGTAGGCTAATCGGCCTGCAACTTTCCTGTCCATAAAATTATTAGTGCTACCCGTATCAGTCAAAATAGTGATATGTTGATGTTTCAAAGTTCCTCCAATTTTCATAGTTTGTAGGTTAGCATAGCCAGCTAATGCATGTATTATATGTGTGCTAGCTTCAATATCTTCATCAGTTCCCACACTTTCATGATCAGAGTCCAACTCTTCTACTTCCGATTCCTCTCCAATTGGCTCAATCATCAGAAGTTGCCCTTGGTTGGGAATAGATGGGGCGAGTGGCTTGCCGATCACTTATTTATTGACACATTTGTTTCGACGGTATTCCAAGTTGATTTTTTCCTCATGCAGGCGTGCAAATGAAATCGCAACTATCATGATGCGGGGTTGACAATCCTTAACTTCACACCGAATCTCTGGATTAATCCCTTCAATAAGTGTACCCAGAAGTTATCGTTTTGACCAATCTCTAGCTTAATTTGATAATCTTTCAAACCTACTTTGATATTCCAACACTGTAGAAGTCTAACGAATTTTGACGAGCTGTCCATCAACATTCTCATATTTTGATGTGTTGAAGCGAACAATAAGCCCTCGTTTGAACTGCTTCCACGAAGGAACTCCATGGAAAGTTTTATACCAATTGTACCATTGGATTGCATCTCCATCGAGCTGGATTAAGGCCACTTCTACCTTGGATTCTTATAAGGTTCTATGAAAACGAAAAAAAATTTCCACCCTAGAGATCCAACTAGTTGAATCCCCATCTTCCCATCTCGGAAATTTCACCTTCATGTGTGAGTAGTTTGTGTCACAATCTTGGGGCCCTTTTCTTGTATTTCCAGATCTATGCAACATAGAACTTTAGCTCCTATCTTGTTGAAACCTACTAAAGTGCTCCAACAAGCTTTTTTTGAAATCATGAAGGGTTTCTTGTAGCCGATTCTTAATTCTGGTTTCCAATTCTTCCATTAGCTGATTCTCAATTCTGGTTCTCAACGCTTTCATTTGTGCTTTCACTGAATTATCAGTAGTCATTGCATATGACTGCAAATCGATAATCTCAACTCTTATTTCTGGTGTCGGTCAAGGGCATCAGCACTGTCGATGCAAAGTTGCCGAGGAGGTGGATGTCGAGGGGGAGGCGGCGTTGAAGCGAACGGGGTTAAGAAGAGGAATCGGTGGTGTGTGAGGTAGGGCAGCGTACTTGCTGCGGTGAGTTGCCCTGTTTCGATCACCGCGAGGAGAGAGGCAACCAGTGGTTGAGGTTGTGACCCAAGGGGAGGCGGGCGGCGGTGGAGAAGGAGGCAACGGTGGTGGCGCTACTGGGAACAAGGGCAATCGATGAGTTGCCCTATTTCGGTCGCCGCGAGGAGAGAGGCAACTAGCGGCTGCAGCTGCGACCCAAGGGGAGGTGGGTGGCGGTGGAGAAGGAGGCAACGGTGGTGGCGCGATTGGGAACAAGGGCAATCGGTGAGTTGCCCTGTTTCAGTCACCGCGAGGAGAGAGGCAACCAGCGGTTGCGACCCAAGGGGAGGCGGGCGGCGGTGGAGGAGGCAATGGTGGTGGCGCGGTTGGGAGCAGTGTCACCAATGATCGCCGAGGAGGGGAGGTCGAGCGGCTAGGGCTGCGACGCAAGGGGAGAGGGGCGATGGTGGAGAAGGAGGCAGTAGTGGTGGTGGCTGCTGGCTGAGCAATAGCGGTGGTAGTGGTGGTCCGTCGGTCGGGAAGCAACAGCGACAGTGATCGTTGACCAGAGCAGCGGTGGCGGGTGGGCAGGCCGAAAGCAGGGGAAGCAGGGGTGGCCGCGACTTCTTCGAGAGGATCAGTTCCCTTGATCACTTTAAGGGGATTGGCCTCCTTGATCGCTTTGAGGGGATCGACCTCCTAGGGTTTATCATAACAAACTGGAATAATATTTCAATGATTGATTGATTCATTAAAAGAAATGGTTACATCACTATTTATAGAGTTCCACCTAGGATCCACCATGGACTCTTAATAATAAATAAATATTAAATAAAACTCTATATGACTTTAACTGAATCAAACAGAGTCAATAAACAACTGGACTAAACAGACTTCAATAAACATTATTCAACCTTTTTTCAAACTATAAAAAATATTTTCAAGGAATAAAACAATAGTTGATCAAACGATAACAACCGAGAAGGACTTCGATGTATATCTAATTTATGCACAATAACAGCTGCGTACTAAATGTTAATGTTTTCTTGTTTCCATCACATATTTCTCACTTTCATCTTCAGCATAAACTAAACCTTGCTTAAAGCAAATTTCTCACTTAATTGCGTTTCAGAAAAAAAAATCATGGTACATCATATAACACAATAGTATCGGAGATATACGTGGAATTCATTTACTCTGAACAATTTGTTACAAAATTAGGTCCATTAATCTACCAAGTGATTTATGAAACATTAATGACACCTAAATTCATAATATACTCTAATGTGTAGCCGCAAGTTGGTTTTTGCAGGCAAAATCAGGTTTCTTTTGTTTCCTTCGGATATATATCGTTTAAACAACTGTTCTCTTAGCATCAACAATCAGCATGTGCCACAATTGTCTCAATTGATCACAGTTCCAGCTACAGTGCATCAAAGGATCAAACCAGAACTTCACTGGAATACTCATCCTCCATTTATCCTGTAAACATATCTTAGTGACAGGTTTAATCTCGTAAGCATATCCGAGTTTCAAGACAGCAAGATTGATGTCATCTATGAGAGCGAGGAGACAACCGAAGATGATCCATGACACCCAATATATTCTAGAGTCCTTCCTGCTTTCAGTCTAATTCAAGTCCATTAGTCAAAACACCCGTGATCCTCTCACCGTTGCTAGAAAAGAAATGTAGCTGTCTTGGTTGTTTGCTGATCTAACTTCAAATACCTCCAAATTCAGCAGATAAATTAGCAGTGAACCATATTGAATATCAGATAAACATGCAGCCTTTTTGAAGTCTAATAGTATCAAAATTAATGGGCACAGCTAATATCACAGAATCTGGTTCCCATCTTGTAGCTCTTTTTCGACTTGAGAAAATATCTCTTTGAGGCGAAGAGAAGTATCAGTAATTATGTTCTTTGTGATCTTCTTTCGGTGTTTAGTACTTTTCAGCCAAGCAATTCCCAGGGATGCTTGAACACTGCATCCCTTGGATACAGAGGGAAGATCCTCTATCCGGTATTTCAGTAGAAGCTGCAAAAACAAGAAAAAGAAAGGTCATATTTTCACTAAACTGAAACTATAATTAGTAAAGTTTTTTCACAAGACACTCATATAAGTGGTTATACTGCAAAACAAAAGACAATCAATAGTTATATCCTGCAACATATCATATTCCACTAAAAATTTTCAATGTGTCATCTTCTATTTCCAATTTCTATAGTATATTCTCCAAATATGCCACAGTGCACATGGTTTTCTTCTTCAACCTCTTCCTCTTTGAACACTCCTGAAATTATTGAGGTGCACAAGACTGGCTAATTTTTCAAATGGTGAAAGGCTGTTTAAAAGAAATCGCAAAGCTCACACAACAAAAGAAAAGCATACAGGATACAAATAGCAAAGTTGGATAAGAGGTGTTTGCAATACTCATACCAAACTACTCACAGATCAGTAAACTTCCATATCAACCGCTAAACTTCAAAAATGCTAAGGATGAAAATGACAGGATCGCTGAGGCACATACACAGAAACAATCACCAAGTAGGAGGTCTTGGAGAGAGACAACCTCTTCTACAATCCATCCATTTCTATTAGGCAAGGGATACTTTTGCTGAGTGCTGGTCACTTCCCCTTCAAAACGTGATAAATTACCATCGAATTTGTAACCGATTCGCCTCTGCCATACATCAAGTTTAACTGGTTGCCATTGTGTGGCTGAATAGTCAAGGCAACCGACTTTCTGCATAATCTTCTGTTCCAATGGGCCTCCTTCAAATATATTCATTACAAAACTAGCCTGATAAAGCATCAAACAGCATGGTATTCACTAAAAATAATTTTTTTTTTTATAGAAAACACGAATTTGCTCCAATTGGCAATGTCAGAGTTAAAAAAAAAAAAAAAAACTCACAGCCATTGGAAGGCCATCAGCATAGATCTCAAACGTTTTGACATCTTCAAATCCCAAGCATGATCCACTTTCTTCACTTTGAAAGTGTTTTGCTTCAGATTCTTCTTCAACAAGTTGCACCTTCTGCTCAGGACTCAAAGATCTTGCTTTCCACAATGCCATGGTTGTCCTGTCAGAAATGAGTTATTCCAGATGCAAGCTTTGATATGCCAATATAAAGTTGCAACTGAGGAGGACTATATAGATCTAGGAGTTGTGAGTGTACCTCCAAAACAAATGACATCAAATAAATAAACAAAAGAAGTCATAGCTGTTTGGGATTACATTAAAGAAAAATGTCCATTAAAATGAGATGTTAAAGAAATCAGCACTCAAAAGACAACCTAAAGCATAGAACATTAGTAAACTATGTGGAAACTGAAAAATGACAGTGGTGATGCTAAATCCAAGTTGACGCCCTTTAGATTCATTTGAGCAGTTAGTCTACAAGTTGTACCAATAGTATAAAACAAAGAAACTACTAACTAGTACCTGCTGGCTACATTGAATGAGACGAATGACTGAAAATGAAATTTTAATCTTCCATCCTGGTCTATTTCTTTTGCTCCATGCTTTGCATCCATACCTCTACCTTGGCATAGGACTATAATCATAGAAGGACTACCAACATTTGCCAGAGATGGCGGAATAACTTGGATATCATCAATGTCATCCCAGAGAAAGAAAAACTTGGTCTTGTGTCCAAATATATTCGTATAAAACCCGATAATTCTTGAAGAAAGGAAAAGCCGACCCTGCAAAAATCCTATGCATTTAGCTGCTCAAGCATCATGATTAAAACATTTAACAGAACTCTAAAATACACAACCATTGAAATTGAATCTGAAGAAGCTAAGTAGCAGTTAGAAAAGAAGTACAACCTTTAGTGCAATGGACTGCAAACTTGATAGCTGGATTACATATATCATTGCAATGTGAAGACCGATTTATCCCAATACCCAACATGCTGACAAAAATATTGAGATAGGCTCACTTTTATTGGACATGTCAACAATTAAAATGAACCTTTTACTCAAAATGGATATGACACTTGGACACAATAGTAAAGTGAATGGTTCTCATTTTATTTACCCATTAAAAAAGAAAGAATGTTCATGTTATTTTTGATGTAATTTCCAACTTATATAGTTGATCAATATGTTCTCCTTATGTCTATCCATTCCTCTTGTTTTTCATTTTAATATATGGATGGGGCTTAAAGAGCAAGTAAAGGTGCATTTACATTTATATTTCCATTCCATTCCATTCATCTTCGTCCTCCTATATTGCTTAGTGTCCTAAACACGATCCATCACTGGCAGCTTAAACTACTCATAGTTCTTCATAGCACATAGAAGATTCCACTTGTAAAATACATATTGGCTACACATAATACTTCAGGATTAATGGAAGATTCCATTTCTACTGTACATATACTAGCTGCTCAAATTGAGCTGGTTTCCATGGATCCAGGACTGCTGCTAGCCCAGTCTGGGCCTACAATTCCAGAACATCCAATTCAATGACTCCATTTGGACAGAAAAGGATCCCAAATTCTGATGTCGCTTCAGTTTTGGTTCCTGATCTTCTGAACCTTGCATATGTCACAACTGAATAGGCTAGTATTATATATACAGAAGAGTTAAAAATTAGAGACTGAGAAGCAACACACCTTAGTGATTTGTGTTAGCAATTATATAAATGTATCCACGGTGGGTTCAACCAACAAGTTTTCCATAAATTATATTATGGATACATTCCGAAATACATAATCATCAAAAACTTTGATATCAATAAAGTTCCATAATAGTAAATTGAAAGAGTGTACCAGTGCTAACTTATTAGCTAGATCAAGTAACATAAGGAAAACATAAAGTACCTGTAAAGGCATCTTGCGTTTCAGGTGACAGGAAAAGTCATTAATGAGAAATTCTTCTTGTGGGAGACCAAAGAGCTTCTGGAATGCAGAATTTGTTTGAGGTGACCGCAGATTTATCTACATATTTAACCATCCGATACCTAAGCCAGAAGACATGAAGAATCACAAGAACAGTGTCATCATATTGTATGTGTTTTTTACCTTCTTTCCGACCTCTTTCTCCATTTTTGTTAGATAATCTGTGACAACACCGTTGCCCCTTGAATTGCTCAAAAAAATCCTCAAACGCAACTTAGACTGACATGCTTGAGCAAATTTTCCTTGAAGAGGAATCCAGATATCAGCTAGTTTTGATAAATTAGATTTCACAAAGTTGACTTCTGCATGACCAAGAGATATAGCCTCATCCAATGGTCCATCAAAATCATAAACCGCCACCTCCATTCTAGATGGAGGATCATCCATGGCATCGAATTCATATATCTCTGCAGATCCAACAAAGTACGAACAATTATAGGAAGTCCACTGTATCAAGATATATATACCAACATGAAAAGTCAGTAACAGAAATGTATATGCTTCTTTCCAAATCACTGCAATTATCCAAATAAACAAAGTGAAAGAAGTGGTATTTCACCAAATTACCATTCCATACTGGATTTGCTGCTTGGAACTTAATTGAGCTTGTCTTTGTTTTTCCATTGCATGTAAAGACAACATAGGGATCAGAGAACCCACATGAATATGCACCTCCTATATTGCTTCCCTCAATCAATGCAACAGTTAGCAACCAACCATCTCCTTGTGCTTTAACCCCATGATCACTACCTGTGCATAAAATGCAGCTATTTAATCAAGCAACTGAAGAAGAAAAACATGGTTCCTTTAGCAGGAGAAAAAATAGATAAAGAAACCAAGATTCTGAAAGTCTCATCAGTGGAAGTTAAAAAGTTCACAGATGAGAGAACTACACTTTGAATTTGCAGTAGGTGGCAAACTCAACTACTAGCCATGTTTGGATGGTGGACACTACCTTGAGTTACAGCCTTAATATTCTTAAAAAACTTAGTTTATCTATTGCTTTATGCAGATTGTGGCAAAGTTGTACAAGAGAACTTACTTTAAAGTGAATCTGCAAGAAATCCTATTTTATATCTAATGGTGCAGGTATATTACAAGCAAGGACTCCATGCTGGTCAGCATGGGTTGGTATGTCCCATGCCTAAAAGGTTTCTGCATGTGCTCTTCTGATCCATACAAACATATACCTAAGCCAGGTCTTAACATACTATCAGCAAGCTCTCATACTACAAGACAAAAATCCTTAATTTTTAGCAAAGTTATATTGTTGGAAAAAATTTTAATTTATAACCTTCCTGGGCAATTATAATAAAATACTACCCATTCTCCAACTGATAAATTATTAGATATTTGAGATGACAATTAGTCGACCACTAGTTTGCTTTTCATTTCTTTCCGCTCAATATACTCGCAAGTTCGACTTCATATCAGAGAAACAGCAAAAAAAAATCGAGGCATTACACAGAAATCGAGAATGTTAACCCTACCATATCTCAATGCATGGAAACAGTTAGATTATACAAATAACATCTAAATCTGATCATGTATTAAGATCTGGTTAAAACTAAATAATACATTGCGAAAAGATTTATATGCCAACCGTATTGTCCACTATGGTCCACGTAGCTATAGTGCATGGACCAAACCATTTTGTCCGATCCAGTTGAAACAAGTAATTCATTTTTTTAATCTTTTTAATCTCTGGATGAAAACAGTTGTCAACAACTGTTGATAGCCTCCCATTTTCCCATCTCTTTTCTCTGGCTTGCAGCCTCCACTGCTGATGTTGTCACCTTCTCCTCGTTGTTACATCTTGTTTGTTACACTCTTCTCCTTCTCCTCCTCCTCTGGTTCCTCCACACCACCACCACTACCACCACGTCCACCTCCTCCTCCTCCTCTTCTTTTGGCCAGGCCCACCTCAGTTGGCACAGGGAATACAGAAACATGGTATGCCCCATCCAGGGACCAGTACGGTTTCCAGATCAAAATATTAAACCTTGCATTATGAAAGCAAAAAGGGTGGTTAACCGAATATTACCATTCCTCGGAAAATTTTGATAATTCCCAAAACCTCATTAGTATCTCCATTGCATCTTCCCAATCATCTAGTTTCCACCATTGCTCTTGATCCATCTATGCTTAAATTCACACCCTAGGTGCTGCATGACCCGTCACCTGCTTGCTACTCCAACCTGCCTCTCTAGTAGCCCCACCACCATTGATCACACCATCTCCACCATCGCACATTCATGATCACTTATTACTCAGCCTCTAACAGCTTGCTCAATGGCAGATATAGAGAGATGAGAAGATCCCCCGATCAGCACCACCGGAGACACGAGAATATCAAAGGGAAAGGGAAAGACGAGGACATTCTCATAAATGCTCTTGCCCATCGATATGACTAAAAGAGCATGCGGCTTGTCATCGAACTTCACAATCAACTTAGATAATGAACAGAAGGTGTCGAAATATGTCACATGTTCCTCCTGTAGGGATCTAAGTCGTGAGATTAGTCGGGACATAACATCTGCTAATGACTGAATGTTGGTGATAGCTTGACATATCTCAGCCATCCAGGTAAAAAAATAATAATAATGCTTTTCATTTTTGTTACACATACAGAATAATATGTCCAAGTATTTTTATGGCCAGGCACATGGAATTAATTCTGATCAATATTGTAATAATGCTCTTTATAGATACAGTCTAACTGAACTACCAAAACTTGTATTTTAGCAAACAAAGACAAAAGAAATCATGGTTATGGAAAATGGAATCACTGTATCTAACCTAAGATAACAATTATGTAAATTTCGCAGTTACACTGTGGCAAAGGGAGAATCTGATAATTTCAGAAAATTCATATTCTTCTATTACTGGATCCCTGAAAATAGGAGGTATGATTAATCTAATAACTTCTATATTTTGCTACAGCATCTACTTGAATGTCCATCTTCAGAACCTATGTGTCATTCATATGCCAGGGAATTTGCTAATAATCTTTAGGCTCAGCAACAGGAAGTTATACTTAAGGCCTTAATTTCAATCTAATTCTTGATCTATTAGCAATTTTCTTCTATTACTGGATCCCTGAAAATAGGAGGCACGATTAATCTAATAACTTCTATATTTTGCTACAGCATCTACTTGAAAGTCCATCTTCAGAACCTACGTGTCATTCATATACCAGGGAATTTGCTAATAATCTTTAGGCTCAGCAGCAACAGGAAGTTATACTTAAGGCCTTAATTTCAATCTAATTCTTGATCTGTTAGCAATATTCTAGCACAAGCATAGATCAGAAACTCAACATATATAATGTTTGTTTTGATCATTCTTCACAGAAGCTCCTCAATCAAGCATTTAAGAGACAAAAAATAAAAATAAAAATCATTTCTGGAAAAAATGTGATGGATCGCAGGTCATACCATTGTGTTTTCTGGCACGCAAAAAACGTCCTATTACTTCTAGAACATATTGCCCTTGAAGCGTCAAAACTGCAGACAATAGAAGTTCTGTGAAGGAGTCAGGCAAATCAAGTCCAACAAACTCAAGCCCCTGAACCGTGCCAGGTTTGGCTATTAGGATGTGAGCACAGACATATAATCCTACAAAGAGAGAGAGTAGAACTGTAAAATTACAGAGGAACTGGACTGCCAAGCCCAAACTAGACTCCCGTTTTATCTCTGGTAGAACCAAGTTTTTCTCTATGCTGCAAGAAGAGTCATCCAAAGCAACTGGTTTAACATGCTTGGAAAGAACGTCAGCAAACTGGGCAAAACTCTCTGTAAGACCTTGCTTTGCTCCACTTTCAATCATGCCTTTCATCATTGTACTTTGAAGAAAGTTTAAACGCCATGATATAATCAAATGTGATGATTGGTTAGCTGATGGCAGCTGAGGCCCTGGCTTTATCAAATAGAGGATCTCTGTCTTAAAATAGCTACCACAAGGAACATCAGGAATGCTTACGCTTGCTAAAACTGCAAACTGTTTTCCATCTGCATTCAGATATGTCTGCTCCTCTGTAGCTCTCACAGACTTGATCAGTTTAGTTGCAGCTTTTGTGTAAGTCATCACTCTCTTTAAACTACTTTCACCATTAAGAAGCCTCCACGGTTCCCTTTGCAGATCTGTAGTTCCTTGAAGCTCTGCAAAAGATCTCCTAACAATTGAATCTGGTGAAAAAAGAAGGGAGTTCAGATCACCTGGTGCAATAGCATAAGATTGATCAAGTAATATTCCACCGGGTAGATGCCCAGGCATATCAGACCCAAGACATTTTGAGGCCATAGTTTCCAGTAGTTCCTCGAATTTGTTCTCACATGGTACATTGTCAGCTGAGTCAGCACATACATCCGCTTTCATAGATGTCCCTTCTGACTGTTCTAACGAATCAAGGTCCCTATTTTCAGCTAAAGGAACAGATTCTGCATTCTTCCCACGGAACATCTGAGACAATAGTTCAACAAAAGATGTTGTGTTTGACTTATTTTCCTTGGTAGCTCTAGTTTCTTCAAGATCCATCAAAGAAGATGAATCAATTTTGCCACCAGAAGAAGTACACAAAGGCGCTTCCCTTATCGGTTGGGAGGTCTCCGAACTTGATGCAAGATCACTAGAAGGTGCTTGTGAGACAATAGAAGATTCATCTAAGATAGTATTTCTTGGGGACAATTGTATGGTGAGACAAATTTCCCCTACAAGTGGGACAAATTAAATAATTAGTACCATTAAATATTGCATGCATATGCCTCCTGCGCTAAAAGAACTACGTCATGGTACAAATTTCTATCTGATCATAATGACATCGAGTGAAAATCATTATGTTTTGAGATGAGCCAGGAAAGCTTAAATGACACCGTTTATACACTTAATCTTATCAATACAATGAAGATTAGAGAACTACCAGACACTAACATCTGCATGTGTCGGGTTATCCTTCCCATGTTCTATTATTTTTCTTCTAACAAAACAACCAAAGCTGGAGCATGTGCTGCTGAACTTGCTAAAACTAAATCTAATTTGCCCATTGAAACTGTAAATGGAGATCAATTTTTAATTGTTGATCTACGAGCGTTTCATTTTAAATGCAAGATAAACAGATAATAGTTACTTGATTACTTAGTGCATATGTTTGACTAAACAAGTGCAATAACAACTAGTACAGTTACGGGTGTTCAGTAAAGAAAGAACATTTGTATCTGGAATTCACAAAAACCATTTCATGATCCATTTTCACTATATATCATTCGCAACTTTGGTTGCCTAATATTTGCCTCTTTTCATTCATCTACGATATAGAGACTTGACACGGTTACAAGCTATCAAGAACATCTGAGCTTTTAAAGAAACTAAAATCATACAACTAAACAAGTGAAAAAGAATTAATATCCAGGGCCCCACATGTTGGAACCTGTACCAGGAACCAGAGACTCCATATCTAAGCCAAGAAATGGAGGAGAGACATGATCTGGAGAGGGAAAGCTGGAGCTAACTAAACTGAAATAATTCCAGCTAGAGAATAACATCCATAGAACAGAGAAGGATAATCGGCATATTACCCCTTTTTTTGTTCTTCGACTTCTTATTCTTGGGTTGCAGCTGGTACCAGGCCGTCCCCAGGGATAGGTTTTCAGCGTCCAAGACCTTCAACAATGACACCTTCACCTTCCCCAAGAAATCATTATTAAAGTACTTATCTTCGTTGAGAACTGAGACAATAAGCTCTTCACTGAGTTCCCCGACAAGGAAGCTGAACTTTTCATCCCAAAAAGGGTTCAAGTTCTTTTTGATGACCTTAGTTTTCGACCTACGACCGCCAAGCTGCAATCTCACGTAGGGATCACATGACCCATTCATATTTATTACAGGAAGACCACGAGCCTCAATGACGTGAACAAAAAGCTTCATTTTAAAGAATATGTAGGAAGGAATAACAATTCAACCCAACCACTAATCGATTACGTACAACAAATTGGATTCCAAGCATAAAGACGAATGGATAGAATAAACAAGATATAACGACAGAAAGATTTCACATGAATAGAGGGGAGGGAAATCCAACTTTTTAGCAGTAGAAAAATAATAATAAAAAAAGTAATTGGAATCTTAATGAGACGATCAAAATGAAAGAATAAAATCAAAATGAAACAGTAATTGGGGGACTCTAGAACCCTAATTTGCTTGCCTTCGCACCCGATATCGGCCGGGGAAAAAAGGCAAGGGCGCGAGAATAAAGCGAAACCACACAAGGCAGCGTCGAGTTGGAATTGGAAGGAGAAATGTTCTTGGGAATCATGAGAAAGATGGGAAAGAGGTGGAACATCTACCGTCACCGTTTTACGCATCGAAATCTCGCTACGACTGAATTAATGTACACAAAAAAGGACGGTCTCGCCTCGAAGATCGACGCGATAGGAGAGAGAGAGAGAGAATTAGGAAATGGGCATTCCCGACGCGCTCTTCGGATGCTTATAATTTCAACCAGTTTAAATTATCAACTTTTTCTCATAATTTAAATTTTATTAAAATTTAAATATAATTAATTAAGAGACCAATCTGATTTGAATCGATAACTATTGGATCTGCAATCGAATGCTTTACCATTCTGCTATGAACCTAAACATTTAATATTTTTTATTTTAATTTCAAATTTAAATTTAATTTAATTTTAAGATTTGTTAAAATTGTTTATATTAGTCTTTCACTAACTTGATAAGTGTTCAAATCGAATTAAAAAATAAAATTGAATTAAAACTAAATTTGAACCAATTCAAAGTTGATTAATCAATTTGAATCGAACTTAATTAGTTTTAATTTAGAAGATATTAATTCAATTGAGTTCGGCAGATTACTTGAAGCAGATTAATTTATTTTGAATCTATTTAAAATAATATTGATTTAAATTAAAAAATAATTTGAATTAATTAACACCCCTACCTAAAACTAAGATTGAAGTAACCTAATTTTTATTTTTATCATTATTTTTAATTTTAATTTTAAATTTACTAAAATTTAAAATATAATTAATTATGATTTAATCAAAACAATGGGTATTCAAAACTGAATTTGAACCATTTGAAAGTCGATTCGATCTGAATTTATTCACCAATAGTTTGATTTTAAAAGCTATAGAAATAATTTGTTTAATCAATTTTAAATTTGTATCTTGGTTTTGATAGCTATAGAAATAATTTGATTAATCAAATGTTTCGATTTTAATATTTTTTTAAAAAAAAATTAATTAATTTGAATCGAACTAAACTAGTTTTAATTTTGATTAATCAATAGTAGCCTAATTATCAACCTTTTCGCATTGTTTTAATTTAAATTTTAATCTAATTCTCAATTTAAATTTTTGTTTGATTAATAAATTTGAATCAAAATAAATTAATTTTAATTTAAAAAAAAATTTAATTCGATTGAGTTTAATTGATTAACTCAAGGCCATGCCTATGGTTAGGCTCCCTTCCTTCTTTTATTTAGGCCAGGTATGACCTTCTCTTCCTTTGTCTGGCTAGAAGGACAGGTAAGGTTGGGCCATGCCACCGGCCATCAATGCAGAGCAGGTCTTGGCATGCCCACTTCTTGAACCTAGGTTGGATAATGTAGTGTCTTGCGAGGAGCTAGTGACCTAGAGTTTTGCTTAGGTGTTCACTCACGTGGCTGAGGAGCTAGGAAGGGATAGGATTATCCCTTTCATTCATCCCCCCCCCCCCCCCGGAAGGGAATCCTTTGGAACTTTGAACAGAGTTTTCGAAGGATGCTCATAGGTGAGTGCTTGCGTGGCTCAAGCACAGGTCCGCTGTAGCAGGTCTTCTAGACAGGGCGCATGACCTTAAGTCTTCTTGATGAGGTGCATAACTTAAGAGCGAGTTTACTTAGTCGAGGTGCGGGCCTCAAGTCTTCTTATTGAGGTGCATGGCTCGAGAGTGGGTTTGCTTAGCTAAGGTATAGGCCTCGGGTCTTCTTGTCGATGTGTATGGCTCGGGAGTGGGTTTGCTCAATTGAGGTGTAGGCCTGGGGTCTTCTTATCGAGGTGCTTGGCTCGAAAGTAGGTTTGCTCAATCGAGATGTAGGCCTGGGGTCTTCTTATTGAGGTGAATGGCTCATGAGTGAGTTTGCTCGGGCGAGGTGTATGCCTCAAGCCTTCTTGCTAAGGTGCATGGCTCAGGAGCATATTTTCTCGGTCGAAATGTAGGACTTAGGTCTTATGGCCAAGGTGCATAGCTCAGGAGCAAGTTTGCTCGAATAAGGCGTAGGCCTCAACTCTTCTTGCAGAGGTGCATGGCTTGGGAGTGAGTTTGCTCGGTCGAGGTGTAGGCCTTGAGTCTTCTTGCCAAGGTGCACAACTCGGGAGCAGGTTTGCTCGGTTGAGGTGCAAGCCTCGGGTCTTTTGGCCGAGGTGTATAGCTCAAGAGCAGGTTCGGTCGAAGTGTAGGTCTTGGGTCTTATTGCAGAGATGCATGGCTTAGGAGTGGGTTTGCTCGGTCAAGATGCAGACCTTGGGTCTTCTTACTGAGATGCATGGCTAGGGAGTAGGTTTGCTTGCCCGAGGTACAAGCATCGGATCTTCTAGCCGAGGTGCATGACTCAGGAGTGGGTTTGTATGGTCAAGTGTAAGCTCGGGTCTTATAGTCATGGTGCGTAGCTCAAGGGCAGGTTTGCTCGCCCGAGGTGTTGGAAAATATAGGGGCGACATCTCATGCGCAGTGAAAGAACAAAAAGAAAAATCTCAAATTTTTTCGCAGAAAATAATGTTTCATTGTCATGTAAAGATTGGTGCATAAAAACCCATGGAACCAAAAACTACGTGAGAGATAGTTGTGTTACCTAGAGAGATCGTATATCCTTAAATTCTTATATATCTATGGTAGAGGATGAAGGAAGTCAACCATCCTCCTCTCTAGCCATGATCCATACGATAGGGGCTGTGAAGACACTCCTCAAGTCACTACTCAAATCTCCACACACCCCCTGTTAGTCGAGGAGGAGGGGAGAGGAGAATAGGAGGTGGCAGCAAAAAAGGTATAGCTTATGGCCCTTTGGTTCTCTCATATATATAGAGGTCCCCTATCAACTTAACCCTAATGGATCCTACCATATTGAGTACTGGATCTTCATCCAACGACTCATGCCTCTTAGATTAATAGGTATCTACCCAATAATCTCTCATTGACTCTTATTGTATCTCATCCATAGGATCCAATAATTTAGAGGCTTCTTGGATATCCAATAAGATAGGGGTTCTAATAAATATCTCATATCCGAACCTCTACTCGTCGTAACATCTACCATATGTGTGTGACCCTCTAGGCCCAATATCAAGCTAGTCATGAGTCATACCTATTAGAACATCCTTCTAGCTCAGTTAATTATTATCTCAATAATAATTCACTCGACTTATCAATTGTGAACGTACTATGTCACTATGCCGCAATCCCTAGACGATACAAGAGAATTCAATCTTTTGAACCTATTTATCCTCAATTATTGTGTATTTGTAATCCCTCATCCATCTAATATCCCAGAGATCGCATACCACGCATGGTGCTGTCAAGCCCATACAGTTTCTACTTGATTCTCGCTCTAATCGGATTCTTTCGGAGAACTCTTTCTCTCTTAATCCGAATGATCTTGGCTAGGGATTTATCTACCTAAAAATACATGAGATATTCCTCTTATGATATCAAGGGTGGATGATCCTCTATCGATACTCAATAGCCCTCGTAAGGTTAGTTGTCACTCTCGATCGTCAACTGTATTAGATCTGAAACTTCCATACGTATAAATATGGTATGAAAGAATGGAGTACTCATACAAGATATATTTAGTATCTCAAGTCTATGAATCAGATACACCATTGAGATGACATAATCGTTATCTGATAATAAGTTACCATCAACCATCCAGCATTCTGGGAGTGAATCAATCATTGAACTCATTCTCCAATGAGCACCTGTACTATATCCCTAGTATCCCCACACGAGAAGCTATGAGACTAACCGTCTCTATTATATATATGAGTATATAGTACATCAATCTGTCTAGTTATCTCGATGTCCCTCTCGAATAACTAATGATTGAGATCTCGATGTCCCTCTCGAATAACTAATGATTGAGATTATTTATGGTCTGTGTTTAAAAGTGAATCGATCTCATTATCATGATCTCATTACAATTCGATTCCTATTGCATATATCAATGGACATCACAATATATATATATATATATATATATATATATATATATATATATAAATATAAATATAATATGAAGAACAATGCCTTTAAGTCATTATTTCTATTCTCCCTCGACCTGATTTCTTTATCTGGATCTGTATATCCATTCTCTATTAAGTCCCAAAGATCTTGAGACTTGAATAGAGCCTTATCTTGATACTCCAAAATTCATAGCATTTGTCCGAGAAGATGAGAATAAGGGGTTGAGACATAGAATTATCATTGAAAGCCATAATGCCCAGTTCAGATTGAAACTTGACTTTGATACCATAAATGTTGGGATGGAGGGGCCAGGAAACAATAAAAATAAAATACTACGATGCAATTAAAATAATCTTTTCGATCAAGAAAATTGATGTAGTATTTAAAATAAGAGAATTGACATAGAACACTTACAAAATATTCTCAAGTGTATTCTCCTTATCTTATTTCATGAACTATAATCATATTTTTAGGACCTAGTGGGAACTATCTTACTCCACCATATCACTTATGATTGAGTTAGGTATAGGAACTACCATATAGCTTCTATATCATGAGCCACTTATTAACATATGATTATAATTATCTAGAATATGATAACTACCTAGATAATTGTTATGAATCAATTCTCAACGGCCAATTCTCAACGGCTAATGCGAAGGAAACGGCCAAGGGCGGCACCCCGCATGCCCACGTCGCGGCTTACAAAGTGTGCTGGAACCTGTGCGACGAGCCCAACCGCCAGCTGCAGTGGTCAGTGCAACGGCGCCGACTTGCTCGCGGCCTTCGACGCCGCCATCCAAGACAGCGTCGACGTCATCTCCGTCTCTCTCGGAGGCGGCCCGTGAAGCGTGGATTACTTCAGCGACAGCTCCGCGATCGGTGCGTTCCACGCTGTTGCCCAAGGCATCACCGTGGTGTGCTCAGCCGGCAACAGCGGCCCTTTCCTTTTAGGGGTCGTGAACAACGCCGCCCCTTGGGTGATCACCGTGGCCGCCAGCACCATCGACAGGGACTTCAAACAGACCATTACTTCCACCAACAACAAGCAGATACAGGTCGGATTCCATCTTCTTCCTTCCTCTACTTTCTCATGCTGATCTAAGCTCAGAAAACGTAGGAAACAATTCTAATCAACAGATCTTCTTCTCAGGGCAGGAGCTTCACGCTGAAATCTCTTGATACAGGGAAGAAATACACATTGATCAGAGCTGTCGACGCCATAGCTGCTAATGCTTCCAAGGATGACGCGTAAGCACGTAAATTCATGCATTCCATTGACCGTTTCCGAGAGTTGAAGCGAGAACTGGTGGTCATCATCTGTAGCACGTTGTGCGATCCGCATTCCATCGATGCTGCAAAGGTGGAGGGCAAGATCGTCTTGTGCCAGCGTGGTCCTCCGCCGCCTGTACTCGACAACTTCCCTCAGGCGTCTGGCGCCGCCGGAACGATTGTCATCGACAACAATAAACGCGGCGACAACTTCCTGATGACCGCCTTCATGGACCAGGCGCATCTGCTGATCTCCGAAAAAGATGGTCAAGCTCTTTAATCGAACATCCGTGACTCCAAGTACAGAGGAACACTCGACTTCTTATCATCTCTTCCGTATACGTCCTCGTAACATGTCGATTGATGACTGTAGATCAAATGACCTTTCGATCTCCGGGCCGACGACGGAGCTAAAGACCGGCGCCTGCGGTGGCCTACTTCTTTTCTCCTGGACCCAATTACCATAGCCCACTTCAGCGACCCGCCATACGCGTGCCCGAAGCAGAAGATCGAGGAGCACAACCTGAACTACCCCATGATAGCCATCCGCTACCCCACGACGACGGCGACAGCGACTCGCACCGTGAAGAACGTCGGCCCGCCTGGCACGTACAAGGTGCAGGTCACGCAGCCCGTCGGGATCACGTTGTCGGTGACGCCGTCGACCCTCGAGTTCAAGAGCGTCTCTCCTTCTAGGGTTTCCAAATGCCGACGCCGGCGGCCGCTTCCGCTATCGTCCTTTCGCCAGAGTCCCTCTCGGCTGCCGGCCGGACAGCGGAAAAGCTGAGCCTCCCGGCGCTGCAGTCCAAGATGAAGTGCGACCCCGAGGGGTACGAGGCGGAGCTCCTACTCCTCTACCGCCACTTCGAGTCCTCCCTCCACCTCTTCCGCCACCAGTCCGCCCTCAGGCCCTCCTCCGACCTCTCCCTGGGCAAGGATCTCGGGGACTTAACCATGTTCCTCTCCCATGTCACCCCTTTCTACCCGGATAAGCTTGCAAACTTCCCCCGACAGATGGCCGACCTCCTCCGTGTCGATTCCCGGGCCCTTCCATCGTCGTTGAGGTGCCATCTTGCGCAAGCCCTGATCCTCCTCGTCAATAGAAAGGTTCGAGTGCTAAATTCTTTTTCTTTTTGGAATATGGGACTTACAAATTGTGTGAATGATTGTTTGAAGAATTGACGACATCTTGAATTTTTCTTGTTTTGATTGGAAATAATTCTGTTCTGTCGGTTGGGGTTGAATTATTGAAATTATCTACTGTGGCTGTGGACGGGTAGTGTTGTGGATGGGCTGCTTCCTATGATGCAAACTGAGGCTGTAAATTACTCCAAACGTTTTGTCTTTTGTTACTCGAATCTTTATTGTTTTGTTGTGAAATCGTTTGGTTCCATCGGTTGGGGCATGATTAATTGAAATCATGCATTGTGGATTTGTCTGTGATGAAATTTGTGGCCGGATATTTTTTGAAACCTTTTTGTCTTTTATTACCTCAGAATTCAACAAGTTGTTTTGATTTTTTATTCTTATAATTTTACATCTTTCACCAGTTTTTTATGGACTTGCTTATTAAGATTGTATATGAGTGCTCTCTCTATTTTAGCAGTCTAATTATTGTTCATTTACAGATCGAAATAACAGAATCATGTTCTAATTTACAAATTCTCGCTTGAGGTAAAGCTGTAGAAAAAAGACTTATTTCCATCGTAGTCTCCTAATTAGTTAATGTAGGTAGTAGCAATATTCAGCATGTTATTGGGCATACCTGGCCTGGTTGCCATGTTTAAACATACTATTTAATGCTGACCTGCTTCACTTTCTGAGAACTCCTCAGTCAGCCCTCCCTATATCACCAATGGATTTCATGTTTTCTCGGTAAAAGGCTATTGGCATAATTCATCATATATCATTCAAACTATTTAATGCTGACCTGCTTCACTTTCTGAGAACTCCTCACTCGTCCCTCCCTATATCACCAATGGATTTCATGTTTTCTTGATAAAAGACTATTGGCATAATTCATCATATATCATTCAAACTATTTAATGCTGACCTACTTTACTTTCTGAGAACTCCTCACTCGTCCCTCCCTATATCACCAATGGATTTCATGTTTTCTCGATAAAAGGCTATTGGCATAATTCATCATATACCATTCAAACTATTTAATGCTGACCTGCTTTACTTTCTGAGAACTCCTCACTCATCCCTCCCTATATCACCAATGGATTTCATGTTTTCTCGATAAAAGGCTATTAGCATAATTCATCATATATCATTCATATACCTGGTTTCATTTACAGGCTCAACAATACTCTAAATTCTAACCTGCTTCACCTGATGGAAATCTTACCTTCCTGTATCATTACGTGTCTCATAATTTTTCAGTAAATTGACATGCCATTATCCAATATGATGTTGTTGGCATGCTGGGTGCGGTTACCAGTTTATCCATACTATGTAATGCTTACCTGCTTCACTTTCTTAAAACTCCTACCTAGTGTGTCACCGTTCTTGTGAGACCTTTTTTTAAAAAAAATTCAAATAAAGGTCTTATATGTCACCTTGTGCTGAAATACATGTCATATGCCATTTGCAGTGTTACTGATCTGAGGATTAATTTTATTGTCTAGCTATTAGTGTGGTGCCAGATCATATGGCAGTGACACAGGAATTCACTGTTCATGCTTCTCTTGTTTGTTGTCTGAGATGAGTTGCTCTGCCTGTTGGTCCCCTGCCATTCTTCTTCTTTTCCGTCATGGCCTACTACATTTGCCAGCTCCTTTTTTTCTAGTGCTGCCATATATGTAACATCGGGCGTTCCATATTTTGGCATATCTAGACCATTAGCCCGCTTTCTCTTTTCCTGTATTGGTGTAATATTATACCCTCTTTTCTTGTTCTGATGACCATCACCTACTATTTTGATGACCTTCTAAATTAAACTATTTTTAGATCATTCCTAACCCGATCAAAGCCGATGTATGATCAGATTCTGATTTCTGGAATGTCTCTCTATCGTTATTTCCAAACAGCCAACCCAACCAAACCAAATGATTCCATTAGGTTAAGCAGGTTTGTGTTGAAGCTAACACATTTCAGTCTTTCATTAGATGATAATAAATGTTCCCTTAATGATGCATTATCAGAGTTTAGAACATATGAAGTGAAAAATTGGCATCTTGGAAGGCCTTAATCTGTGCAAAAGTTTGGTACACTGTCCTTTCATTGTTACCCAAGTTTTGCCTTGTCAAATCTTGCCTTTTTGGTTTCTCTAAAATATTCTGATAATTGTCTAAGTCACTTTCCTAAGGAAAGCCATAAAGGTTTGCTTTATTATTTGACATCATGATACCAGTTAACTTTCGATCATTATTGCTGATCTTCAATATGATTCTGTTTTATCTGAAAATTCGTTTTAATCTTTGACGGACTTTAACATCACATTGGTTACTTTTTTTTTTTCCAGATCATTGATATTGAAGAAACTCTCGAATTGTTTATGGACCTTCAGATTCTTGGTGACCGGACCTTAAGAAAACTGGCCTTTTCACATGTCGTAGATAACATTCAACGCATGAACCAGAAACACAAGAACGAAGCCAAGAATCGCAAACTGCAGAATATTCTTTTTTTGATGCTGCAGGTATGTATTTTATTTTTTTAAATATTCTAGCTTGTAATGTTCTTCGTTTATTGGATGCCTTTAACTGCCTACTTTAGACTTCTGATTCTTTAATCTTCTCTCTATTCTATTCCTGTTGAGATCTATAATCATAACCTTGTACCAACATCATTAATTTTTCCTTTGTAGGGGGAGGAGGAACAGAGGGCCAAAAGGTCTCTTGTTATTCTTTGTGATCTGCATAGACGGAGGGTGTGGTTTGATGATCGTACAGCTAATGCCATTTGCACTGCCAGTTTCCATTCATCTTCAAGGTATGTAGTTTGATCAAGTCTGCACCTGTGGTGCCATATAGGGCTGCTAATTTAACGTAGCTGTTGATAAACAGCTCAAACTCATTCTGATGTCAAGCTGAATTAAGCTCAATTAAGTCAGCATCAGAAACAAAACAGCTAAGTGCAGGCCTGGATCAAAGTCAAGCCAAACCGGGCTTGCAATTAGTTGGTTTCTGTCAAACTGGACTCTAATTGTTCAAATATATACGTAAATACGTGTAATACATTTCATATGTTTTTTAAATAAATAAATTTTCATGAATGATTGATGTAGTTTGATATGGGGTGTCAAAGAGATGTTTTGTGTTCATTAAAATATTTTTTAATTCCACAATCTGTTGGCATCCATGAGTCATTACTCATCTATAACCTATGAACTGGTAAAAGATTTAAATATATGGCATAAATTAAAAATAAAAATTGATATGTTTAAAGTTTAAAAGTTGAGATCAATTGAAGTATATTTAATCAAGCTTCAAATAAGGCTCATGTTAATCTTGAGATAGGCATGATTTTAGGTTGTAAAACTTCTTATAGGTCCTAGCACTGGTTGTCTGAACTTTGACAGAATCTTGATCAGTTTCAACAAGCAGAGTCTGATCAGATTCTACATAATCTTTAGGCTCGTAATTAAGTCATAGCCACTTTGAGCCTTTACAGCCTCGACGAATCTTGGCTTTGTTAAATCTCAGCATTATTGTTTCACAGCAAAAATATTTCTTTGTGTATTTAGTTAAGCTCAGATTCTACATTGGGAAAATCCTCATGCGCTTTGCTGCCAATTTTAGCTTATTCTTTTCTTCTTTTTATAGTTATATATCTTTAACTTATAGAGAGCTTTTATATGTTCAGGATTATGATATCTGCTCTCTCATTTCTTCTTGGTTATGAACAAATTGAAGAGGAGGATGACAGTGAAGCCTCAAGCAGTGAAGACGATACAACTAGTCAACAGCCTATTACTCTTAGCCGAGAAGCTATTTACAAGGTCTTGCATGCTTAAGTAGTTCAGGTTTTATTCTTTTGATCATATGGAAGCGCTGTATCTGTTTCCTACAGAATTAAAATAAATTGTTCTAGTGGTTAGATTGTAAATTGTAGTACTGAAGCTGACCAAGGGGAACCTGAAGTAAACCATGTTAAAGAACTGAGACAAATAACAGAAATAAATCTTCTGGAATTATTAATCACTATTCATGGAGTTGTTATTCAAAATGAATCTAACTTTTGCTTGTCAAGTTGTACCCAATGATCATGGTGCTTGTTGATAATCTGAAAACCCTATTTGGGAGAGGGTTATTAGTTTTTTTTTTTGCTTTCACAAAGGGCAAGTGGTTATTTGGGAGGGTTATTAGTTGATTTCAGGGAATGCAGTCATGTGCAGAACCCCACCTTTACTTTAAAAGATTAACTTTGTCTCCCTTCTCGTTAATAAATAACACAAGTTTCTGTTATGCAAATTTGGTTATGCATTAGAAAAGTTAAGTATTGCCCAACTCTTTTCATCGATTAAATGGTCATTAGCATGCAACTGTGGATATCACTTGCATTTTAATACATTGTGATTTTCTTCATATGCATGTCTGGAAATTGGTTTCCATCACATGCAACTCATCAGCTGAAATTTAATTTTGATCATGTAAACATTGTGTTTCTTTTGAGTGGTGAGACTGTAGCAATTTTTTTTAAAAAAATGAGGAACTTGTTCAATTGACTATTTCTTATTTTACTTCTAGGCAAATCATAAAGGTACGCCTGCCAGCAAGAAAAAAAAGAAGGCAAAGTTGCAGCGTGCGATACGCAACATGAAAAGGCAGCAGCGAATAACATCACAAAGTAACAGCTCCAGTTACTATTCACGTCTTACTCATTTAAAAGATGCACAGGTTGGTTGGTCCTTGTATGATAGTTCAGTAAATTAAATCCTTATTCTTCCTTGACAATTTTTTCTTTTGGTGCTGCTTTAGGGTTTCGCTGAGAAACTGTTCTCTCGCCTTCAAAGATGCAATGAACGCTTTGAGGTAGTTATCCTTTTCCTCATGCACGCTATTATTATTTTCGAAATTTTTACTTTAATATCATGTTTGCTGATCTATATTGCAAGTCTGGTGGTGGCTTTGTTAGCCTACAAGTTCTTGTTAATTAAAAAGAAGGATTTTATATATTGTTCATTATCTTCAATTTCTTGCTAGTGATTAAGTTCTTAAGATCTGCAGTTCCATTGAGATCATTAATGTTTTGGAAAATTGGCCTGAATACTTGAATCTACATGTGACTAAGATAGGGATGTATTATAAAGAGTTATATGTGGCTCTTTGCTCTATTCAGAATGTTTTGAATGGGTGAATTTTATTTATTATATTGAAAGGCTATAGTCAAGGTCATTTCAATGTTTTGGTAGATTGGTTCACACTCTACACTAAGCTGATAACAGTAATTTATAATGAAATTTCTCTTCTATGTTAGACTACATGTGTTATTTATTGGTTGATATATGAAATTTTCTTTTGTCGACTATTGTTGTTACTTTGTGTTGCAGGATAGGATGATGATGTTGAAGGTAATAGCCAGAAATGTTGGATTGCACCGTCTGATCTTGTTAAATTTTTATCCATTTCTTCAAAAATATGTTCAGGTAAACAAGGATTTTTTTGCTTATATGTATTTTAACTTGAAACCATACTTATTTGTATTTATTTTTTTTCAGCCTCATCAACGTGATGTCACCGATTTGCTTGCTGCAGCTGTGCAGGCCTGCCATGATATGGTTGTGCTTTCTTTACTGTAGATTTTCTAAGCATTCATAGTCAAGCCATGCTGTTCCCAGTTCTGTTCTTCAGATAGAAGAACTCATTGAAGCTGTTTTTATTTGAATAGGTACCTCCTGATGCGGTTGAACCCTTATTTAAACAAATTGTGAATCAGTTTGTGCATGATCGTTCTCGCACAGAGGTACTGCTGAAAATGATATTACTTTCAGTCATTTTCATCTGTTAATAGTTGAACTGTTGATCATGTACTTTCTTATTTGTCATGTCAGGCTATTGCTGTTGGGCTGAATGTTGTGAGGGAGATCTGTATCAGGATGCCTTTGGTATTGCTTTACATTTAGTCAATTATTTGTTCAAGTTTGTTTACGACATGTTTATTCAAACCCTAGCATATCATGACTCGAGCCTGATGGGCTAACTGACTTATCAACTTCGTTTGGTCTAAATCACTGACCAAAATGCTTAAGCTGAAGTTGATAATAGTACACTCATCAGACCCTTATAAGTCAATCTTAATCCTGTCCATTTTCGATGTGGGACTAATCAGGGGTGTTACAGTTCATGCCTACTTAATATATCTTCTTGTCACTTTAGCACGATCTTGTCACATTTGCAGTTTAGCCGGACTCCATCTGAGAGACAAGATGTTGACAGTATGATGAACTTTTATAATCTGCCTTCAGATTTTCTAGGAAGTTGAATCTGTAAAAGAACTATACTTGTTATGGAATTCTAATTGTTTTCATCTTTACATTGTCACAAAAAAGTACTCAATGTGGATTTGGGTCCATTGAATGTTTGCTTACTCAAATTCTAGATGCAATTATCTTAATAATTATGTTTTTTGTTTTTCAAAATTTCACCTGTCTTCATATTAATTAACTGTAATCTTGTTTTTTTTTTTTGGCTTAAATTTGATAAATAATAAAATTATTTGAGAAGGATAGTGCACCACTTGAAATAGATATGTACCCGTAAAAGCTTGTAATTGTCTACAAGAAACTAGTTGTCTAACTGTCACATTTTGGTTATTTACAGTTAATGAATGAAGATCTGCTTCAAGACTTGGTCTTATACAAAAAATCACATGAGAAGGCAGTTTCTTCAGCAGCTCGCTCCTTGATCACTTTATTCAGAGAGGTTGGAATATGTACTTCAGTCTAACAATTTTTGTATCAGATGTATAGCTTGTGATTGTTATTCTGAGCTTTATTTGTTTTCAGATATGCCCTTCTTTATTGGTGAAGAAGGACCGTGGCCGTCCGGTCAATCCCAAAGCAAGGCCAAAAGCATATGGAGAAGTTAGTATAGCTACTGATGTGCCTGACATAGAGTTGCTGGAACACGTTGATAACTCGATGACTGATAGTTCTGATGCTGAGGCTTCTGCATCAGATTTGGATGATGAGTATGACAGTGATGCTGAGCCAGAGAAAGAGGATGCTTATTTGGCAGATGAAGAAGAGGATGATGAGGTTTCAGATGAAAAAAATGAAGAAGTTTTAGGTAACAGTGATAAACATTGATGGGGAGGAAGATGATGGTGATGATATTGATGAGAATGCTGCCTATGATGAATATGATAGTGATACTAAAGAAGATGTGGATCTTAGTGATGATAATATGGATATCTCCAGTGAGCTAGATGCATCAAGGAAAAAGTCATCTAATGACATCTGCAGTAATGATGACCTCAGTAATCATGAATGCGCTAGTGATGACAACGATGAAATAAGGGAAGAGGAGAAGGCCAAATCAAAGAAGAGGAAGTTTACGGATTATGTTGGACAACTGAATACTTCAGAATCAAGTCTTCGCGCCCTTAAAAGACTAACAATGGCCAAGATGTCGCAGAAAGCATCGGATGAAACAGATGGAATTCTTTCTAATGAAGATTTTCAACGTATAAAAGAGTTGAAGGTGTGTTCACCGGAAACTTAGTGCTCCTTTTCATCTTAATTATGTGAAATAGATTCAGTAAAATTCTGACACTGTTCATTAAACTTTGTTACTCATACGCTTGTGTTATCTGATATGAAGTTATAGTAACATCTGCATAAGCTAGTGTTTCTGAGAATCAACTTCTTTAGTGTTCTGATTATTTTTTAATGTTCGATGAAATAATGGATCTTATATTCTTGATTACATTTTTAATCACCAAGATTCACTCACTATGTAGACATCTTATAAGCTTTGCCTTTTTTCTTTTTTGAATCTTATAGGCTAAGAAAGAAGCAAAGCTGGTTATGGCTCAGCAAGGTCTTTTGAGAAAGGGTATAGACTCGAAAGTCTCATCTTTCAAAATTCCCTCTTCTGAGCAATTAACTATAAAGCCAGTGGATCCTGCTATGCTAGAGGTGAGTTCTCATCCTTTCTTTTGGTATGAATGTTTTTCTTTTTCTTTTCCCTATTTGGTGATTCTGTGACTATGTAAGGTTGATAAACTCCTTTTGTAATGTTCCAACTATATGTAAAATTGATGAACTCATTTAATAATGTACAATTGATCCGATTTTAGCTCCCACATATATTATCATTCGGTAATGCAAATTTCTTGTGTTGTATATGTTGTTCAAGGCATTGATTCTTTTGAGATCACTGGTCCATGCGTTTGATCTCTGGATGGAAGCATATCTGCACGAGAGCTTGTATGATTATTATTAAAAGAACATGATGAATAGCTAGATGTTGATGTACTGCTAGCTTTTTTTTTTAATGTACTGGTAGCTATTCTTACTTTGGATTACATTTTCTTTATTTTAAATTATGATTTTATGTCATAAACTTGTGAGTTGTTCTAAGTTGAACTAATTCTCTTTATCATCAACGAACTATTGTTCTTTAGGTCCACATTAAAAGAAAGCTTAGCAAAGAGGAACGACTGGCCCTTGTAAGAGCTGGGAGGGAGGATAGAGGAAAGTATCAGGCCAGAACTGCTGTGAAACAAAAAAAGGTTAGCCTGTATTGGATTTACGACTTGTTACATGACAATTTTTTGTTTTTAGTGCAGATTAAAATATAGTGACATTCCTATATTTTATGATACACATCTTGCCTATGTTCCTTTAAAGCTCACAATTGGTTTCCTTCAGTACTTTTGGTTTGCTTTTTCAAAAGCTGTTATTTTCACATCCTGCGCTTTAGTCTTCAGAGCATCTGGTACACTTCTGATCTGCATTTCAACTAAGGTAATAATATTCTTTAATTATCCCCCAAGTGGAATGTAGATCCTGTTCTTCTCTGCCTCCTTTTGCTTTTCCTATGTTGGTTGGCAGTCTGCAAAATTTTAACACAATGGAAAGGATTGTCTGCCACCCCCCATCTCCCTGCTGCAAATCAAAGCTTCCTCTCTACCTCTTGCTTTTCCTTCTCCTTCATTAGTCATTCTCTTCTCAGTATCTACATTAACCAGGCACCTTGTTTTGAAATTAATAGACCGATTGCTTATCTGCGATTTGTTGACAGATGGGTGGTCTAAGCAATTGCCAAAAGGAACATAAAAAGAAGATGCCTCTTGCTGCCAAAAGAGCAAAAATAGCTCGCTCTAGGCAGGAGAAAAAACAGCGGCAAAGGCGGTCAGGCAAGCAGTTCCAGGTGAGGAAAGCATGGAAGTGACAAAATTTCATACCTTCCTAAAATTTCATGGCTTCGTAAAGTGACAAGATTTTGTAAAATTTTGACTCCATGCAGTTTCTTCCATCAGAAAATTTCATTTCAAAAGTTTTGATTTCTGCTTAGAATTTTGATTTATTTTCTTCTGTTGTGTAAATCTTTAGCTGATTTCAGATGAGCTATATGTAAATGAAAGTTGCAAGGAAATGGAGCTACAGATTTTATTGATTGTTGTCTTTGGTTGGAGACGGATTAGGACATCCATTTTTGATGAGTATACCCGTTTTCTGTGTTTCAATGCATCCATTCATGTGCGACGAGTCTTATAGATTTCCCAGAACAGTTCGTCAATCTTTCATGGTTGCATGTACAAGTCACATTATTATTAAAATACAAGATTCAAAACAATAATTATTAAATAGATTGTTTGCATGTTGTATTTATTATTATGAATTCTATTGCAGGATATATGCCTCTTCAGATATTAAGATCCTCTTCCAGTTAACATTTATTTACAAAACTCAATTTGAGGTTAAAAGTACTGATTCAGATTTAACCTTTTTTAAAATTCTTATCATATCTATCTTTCTATCTATCTATCAATTTGAAGTTAAATGTCCAGTGAGAGTAATCACAAGGGCATATGTATGGTTTCAAAATAATTGACTTCTTTATAAATCTATTCGGACTTCTCTCATATATGGAGCAGTGAGTATCATTTAAGATAAGGTTAGGGGGTAAAGTGAAACTTTCCATATAAAACGCAAGTCCTGCGCGCCCTCTTTGCATCAAAGCCACCCACGTCGTTTGAATTAGTTTGGTGGAACATTAAGAACCCTAGATTTCCCTCCCAAAGAAATCACGGCCCCACCGCTTTCGACCGGACGCCGAACCCTGTATCCATCCCTAATCTTTGGATCCTTGCGCCTGGGTCTCCATGGATCCCGGCGAGGGGAGGGAGCTCCCGAGCGCCGGCGACGAGGAAACGATCGCGAGGAAGAAGTCCCGCCGGGTGAGCTTTGCCGACATCACCGCTATCCATGTCTTCGACCGCGACGACGACTACGAGACTCCGCCGGACTCGAGGCAGGTCTCCGCCGATGGAGGCGCGGACGTGGAGGCGGTAGGGTTCCACGAGGGTGTCCCTGAAAGCGACGGTTCCAAGGGGTCGCTCCGTGGGCGGGAGGATGAAGACGATGACGAGAACGAAGAGGACGATGAGGACGACGGCGAACAGGAGCGGTTCGTGAGGGATATGGATTCTTCTTCGCCTGGAAGCGCCGTCGGTTCCGTGACCTCTTATGATGGTAGTGTTCTCGTTGGTGAACCAAAGAAGTGTTAGATATGTTGGGTTAGCCTTCTTGATCTGATGAGTTCTTGAATTCTATCTTTCCTTTCCCTGCCATGATTAATATTTAGCATTAGTTTCGTTTATGATGCATAATCAATTGTTCTTTAGTCTCAGTTCTGATACATGTTCAATTTCTTTTGCTTTTCTTGGCATTTAGAGATTCTTTTTAATGAAGAAGTTGGTTGGTGATGATAACGTCAGAAGGCCTATTTGGATACTTGTTGGTAGATCTCGGTGGTTCATTCTCCTTAACTAAAATTAGAAGAATGTTTATTTCTAATATTTTCAGAATAGCAAATTCTGGAGTAACAACCCCTTTTCAATTTCTTGGTATGCTCTGTTAATGTCTGGTTGGAAATACCATCTCCTTCTGGTACTTTTGATATCCATTGTTATCACGTGAACAAATTCACATAGTTGTACTTACTTTTTCCTGCTTTATTTTATTCATCATGATTGGCAATTTGTTTCCTCAATTGCTAATATTTTATCTATTCACCATCGTCAGATGATAATTTCTTTGGGCCCGTGTCGACAAGTTTTATTGGATCAGGGAGGCTATCTGAGGCAGGAATGTCAGATGATACCAATCATGATGTTACACTGGATTCAACAGCATTTTCGTTGCACTTTCGTAATATTGCCCTGGCGGATGACTGCACTGCTGACTCAATGAGAAGCATGAGGACACCAACCGGAGATGCAACAACTGCTGATGCTGCAAGCATCATTGTCCCAACAGGATCTAAGAATCCATTTCTTGGCAGCAAGCTTTTTGCTGGAAATCTAAGTGGAAGTGTGGGTGGATCAAGTAATATGAGTCTGATTGAAGAAAAATCAAGCAAATATGACTATGGGAAATTATCATCCACTTTGGTAAATCTGCTAGATCAAGTGAACAGAAGCATACAGACCAGATCTCCAAAAAGTGCCAATAAGGTCATAGCATCTGATTCTCATTTAAGTGAGGTATCAGGAGCAAAAGAATCTGGGGAGAATGAAACACGTATACGTAAAGCAGCTGGACTCAATGCAACCGGCGATTGTCCTCTCGACTCACATCTCTTGGAAGGATCTGCTAAGGACACTACCACCGAACAGATTGTTAATAGCAATGCTCCTGAAGAAAATATTCATTTGGATCATTCCATCAGCAAAACGGCCGAGGTGACCTGTGGCTGTGTGTACATCTTCCTTCAATGCATCATATTACAGTTAGAACCTAATCAATCCCTGAGTCTGTATCTTGCTAAAGAGTGTCAAGTGATAAGTGATTTTGAAGTAGTTGTATATATATTTTTATCTTATAACATTATTATTTATCTAGGTTTTGTTTTGATATGTAGTTTTATTATTAAAGCATAAAAAGAAACTAAAAGAAAATAACAGATTTTCCTCTATTTTATTTGATTGCTAGGTAGGAAATGGGTTGCATTTAGTTCAAGGTTAATATTACCAAGTTAAAACTTTTAACCCAATTTACTAATTTTAATTCTCATTTTTTGGGTCCTTGACCGAATTAACTAACTGAATGACTTGGGTTGGCAATGAAGATGATAGAGGGTATGTAACACTCCAGCTTATTCCCATGTTGGAAGTGAGAAAATTATTACCTTATATTATAATGTTAAAGTGAATCTACTATCATTAACTTTTAAGTATTTTAGGTTAGTGCCTCAAACTCATTAAGTTAATGGATTAGTTATCCCATTGGGCAGGACCGTGACATGGGAACTTTAATCCTCCTTTAGACGGGTTCTTATATGCTAGGTTTCAGGTTGAATTCCTTTGACAGGATTACTTGAACTCCGAATAACTTGATTGTCATTTGGTGGGCTAAACCTCTAGGCATTTATTTAATCATTTTTACCTCTGAGCCAAGTAGTACCTTGATGTCTAAATATATTGGGAGCATAAATTTAGTCATCCTTAACCTTGAACCGATGACTACCTTGATGTCTAAATATATCAGCAGACCTTTTTGGTTTTCTTGGTTCCATTCTTTGTTTACTACTAGCATTATTGCTTAATTGCTTTATGATTGCTATAGTTTGGAAATTATACTGATCTACATCTCATCTTGATATCATGCTCCTTTTTATATTTTCTCTCATAATCTGTATTTGTAAATTGTAACAATTTCACTAGACTCTTCATCAATAAATAACCATTCCAAGATCATTCTATTCATCCAAAATTCACCACATGGGCTATTTTTGTTGACTTTTTATAGCTGCATTCCTGATTAAAGACTAGATTACCTCACTTGTAGGGAAGGGTTACCACTTTTGGAAAGGACAGTCATAAAGATGCTAATGAAGTAACACAGTCTGGCATCGATGTTACCTCTCAGAATATTAACTTGCTCGTACCTCTGCATAAAGGATCTAGAAGCAAATCTACCATGCAATCTGATCATGTGCACCGGGCACTGCACAAAAATCAACAAAGCGGAAATAACTACCCTTCAACTGTTTCCTCTCAGTCTACTGCAAGAATTCCAGCATCAGCTATTGCAAGTAGTCGAGAACATAGTCTAGAAGCTGAAGGTGGAATGCGTACTCCCAAAAGTTCTCTTCAGCCCTTTCAGGCTTTATTGCAAGGATCTGTCTCCTCTTTACGTGCTAAGCGGCAACAACTTTTTCTTAGTCCAGTAAAAGAACAACCTCCTTCCTCCTTGGAGTCAGAACTCACAAGACATGGTGAGAGAATTTCAGCTATTAAGAATCACATTTCAAAATTCAGAACTCTTGAAGCACCAGATCTTGATAATTTCCAATTAGGAGTGTCACGGAAGGGTCATGTGCCCCTGGACCATGAAGGCATGTTTAAAAAGGAGGCTGATATTTCAGTAGTAAAATGCAGCAGTGACCCTGTTATTAACATGGAAGACAGTCTTCTAAATTCTGTTCAAAAGACCAGAGCTAAGGCACACAATGTTGATGCAAAACATTTAGGGTTTGCAGGCCTAGATGATGCTAGAGAGTCAACACCAAGAAAGTCAGATGATGCTGTGACTCTAAGTGACCTTTCCTTCCATTTGTCTGGGTCAGAAACTAACATGCTGCAAAGTTCATTAATTTCTAATGACCTTGCCAAAAAGGCCTCTGACCCTGATGCCCATGATGTTTCACAAAGAGAGAAAATCAAGTTCAAGGAAAGCTGTCAGCCTCTAAATACTTCCTCTGAGGTGGATCATCTGGATCACTCTTTTGTTCAAGATTCATTGCCAGCTGATGGTGATTTAGTTGGAAAGAAAAGGAGAATTGAACAGTCTCTTGTCATGGATGAAAGCCACATCAGTAAAATTAGCAGGACAGAAAAGAGTCCTATCTTTTCAAGTGAACCAGTGGCAACTAAACCTATGATACATTTAGCTCATCCTTCAGAAATTATCGATCAATCCCTTGAAACTGGTGGCCAGCGAACAGCAGTGCACTGGTCCGATGTATGTATATATTTCTTTTCTTGAAACTTCCTTCATGTTCTCTTGCTTTTTACAACATTCTTTTAGGACTTTTTATAATGAAAACCAGAACTATCAATTTTTATTATTTCTTATATTCATCTTGCAGATATTCTCTAAAGTGTCTGATGCCAAAAAATTAGTATTTTCTCCAATTATTCATAAACTTGCTTTGCAAGAGGTAAACTCTTTCCATTCTTTTGCAGTTGCATCAAGTATGCAATATCAGTAGATTAAGCAAATTGCCAATCATTATTTTGCTTATGGAAATTTATGTTTTTCCCCTCAAAATTTTTCATGAAATAATGCATACAACTTATACAAGAGCACATGGTTTCTGAAGGACTTGTTTATGAAATTTAGGCCAGAGATTTGGATTTACTTAATGCTAGTTTAGGGTTTGTCTCAAACTTTTTACCCTGACGTCATATATTTTAGTTTTGGGTCTGAGGGATTTGAGGGTGTATAGTAGTAAACATATGTGGATTGTTTGGAAGGATTTGAAGTTCATTGTGATGGAGCTTTCTGGTGAACGGAAAGTATGAGAGAGCAAGATCTGTACATAAAATTTGTGTTGTATACTGTGTTTGTTGGCTGTTTCTTTCTGGTCATTATTTCTTGGATAGTGTATAGCATTCTAATTGATTTTTGTGTCTTTTTGTTACCAAGAACACCCACGAAGATGATTACAATTTATGCATTTCTTTTATCTTGCTATGAAGCTGGACATCTTGGAGGATATGTTGGGTGAGCTGCAAGTGGCTAGAAAATATCTGAAGATTTCTTCTTCTTTGGTATGCTTGTGAATAATAAGCTCATATATTGATTATTTTTAAATTTATCTGCAAAAAACAGGCTTTTGCAATTTTTGACATTTTTGTTCCAATACATCCACAAATAACATTTATAAAGCTAGTTCTTTTGTACCAATGAAAGAACTAATCTGTTGTTATTGCAGAGGAACAATGATCACTTGGATGACTTGCACCGACAGAGGTAATCTTTTAGTTATTTGAAGAGGGTATTTGTCTTGCATTCCCATGTTATATGTCAATTTATAGGCTAATTAATTAATTTGACTTTGCAGAGTTACTGAAGCATGGTTTTTGCAAGATCAGTTTTTATATGAACAAGCCAAAATGCAGATAAAGCGTGCCAAGTTGGATCAACTACGTGTGAGACCTTGTTTATTAATTCGGCCTATTACTGCAGTTAAGTTGATGTAGCTCCTAAATTAGCATTTTGTTGCAGGGTAAAGCTCACTCAATTCAGTCGGGACTTAAGGAATGTAATAGTCTTAAATCAATGTTTTCACAGCTCTGTCTTCAGAATACAAGAGGTGTACAGAATAAGGAGAATCAAGTTCACTCTGTTTCATCTATTACTAGTTGCCGAAATAAGGTGTTTTTGTGCTCTCTAAGCTGCAGTATATTCCTAATATGTTAAACACTAGACATTTGCTTTTCACTGTTAAGATTAATTTGGCTATGCACTGTAAGGATGCTTTACATTTTGCTTATTTCTGGTAGAGAACTTTTCATTGCTTTTTATATGTATTCATCTGAGGTTATCCATTATTTTCTGTGGATCTTTTTTGGGGCACGGATTCAGGCCTTAAAGGGAGCGATCAACTTAAAGTCTTGCATATAACTTTCCATTAAATTTACAAGTGCAAGATGTTCTTAAAAACCTTGTAAGAAGTAACGATATATTGAAATGTGCTATTATTAAATTTCTAATTACATACTACGAAAATTATGTGCATATCAAATCTCTATTCTCTTTAACATGCTTTTCATTCTCTTTGATGGAGCCTCTGATATGGTGATGGCATGATACTGAAGAAGGTAATGAGATCTCAATTATGTTTTGACTTATGCAAAGCATAAATCTAACTTGCTTTGATGCCATCTCCTTCCACGTTTCAGCGACCTGAGCACTTGTATGATTGTATCAGTGTTGACAGCTGCAAAACAGAACCAAGAACAAGAACAACTATAACAGCAATAACAACACTTACAAGCCATGATATCCCGACTATTTGGGGTTGATCACATAGATATTTTGTTGTCATTGAGCATTATATAAAGCAATTTTTCTAATTAAATCAATAGCATTCAAATATTTTTTTATTGTTTTTAATATAGTACTTTTAGAATTTTTCTCTATGTTTTGTTCTTGAATCACTAATCTTGACTCATCTTGTCTATTCGCATGTATAGGTTGTTGTCATGATATCCTGACTATTTGGGGTTGATCACATAGATTTTTTGTTGTCATTGAGCATTTTATAAAGCAAATTTTCTAATTAATTCAATAGCATTCAAATATTTTTTTATTGTTTTTAATATAGTCCTTTGAGAATTTTTCTCTATGTTTTCTCCTCGAATCACTAATCTTGACTCATCTTGTCTATTCACATGTATAGGTTGTTGTCTAAGTATTTAGACAAGTTTGTTGGAAGCTGCTGCAATTGTGGTGGCCATCTAGTCATCTAGGAGAATGTTTGCCCTTGTACCTTAAAAGTGACCACACTGTTGCATTAAGTTTTTCATTTTTAATTTTTGTGAATCACCCATAAGCTTTTGGACATGTCCAATTCTCCATAACTACTCTTCTTTGAAATCAAAATACTGCATGAATATGGTGTTTCCATCAATTTATTGCTTATGTTTATTATGCCTCAATATTTACAATTGGAGAGTTGAATTTTTGTTATGCCACAAACTCTATCACATGCTTTTCCTTTGGTTAGCATGGTTATATATATGTTATCATTGCTTGTTTTGAATTTGCTGCTGGGACTTGCTGTATCTGAGCTCCCCATTTTCAAAAGTTCACTCCATTCCCATTTAAGCTGGGTATAGGCTGTAACTCGGGTTGGATGCAGCCAACATCTGCTTAACCCATCCTGATCAATGTGTTGAATTGGGTAAGGGTTTGGAAAATCCAAACTAAGCCATATATGGGTTTGTTGAGAACTAATCTGTCCCTGATCTGAATCTGTTCCTAATTAATCCAACCCGATCTAGTAATGCACATGCACTAGATACTGTTTTCTTCGAGACTACATATGTGCTATATTGATACCAGTTTGTGGTTGTAATATTTTAATTTTACTCAAATATCATATCTGTCTCCTTCGACATTCTGCGAGTTTGGAGCTCCCTTGTAAAGGGCTGTCAAGTTGGTTGTCATTCTGTCTTAGTTTGCATGCAGAGTGTATGTTTCGGATCTCTCGGTGAGCTTTGGGAAGTTTTTCTTTTAAAGAAAACTCAATTCCTTTATATTGTTTAACTATTATCCAATTACCTTTATACTTTAAAACAAAATCCTTATTGTCATCTTTGCTGCATAACCTTATATATTGAAAGATTACTTATATATAAGTACATCGACATGCTCAAAAGATGTTCTCAAACTTTTAATAATGCTCTTTTCTTGAAAAATATTATATTCTTGTAGATTGACAAGGATTGTTGAATGATCTGTTTTAACATTGGCAGCTTATTTCTTCATTTATGGTCTGTATATAATGAGTTACCTGTATCGTTTAATTGATGCCATCAAACCTTATTGAAGATACCTTATTGAAGGATAATTAGGCAGAAGGTTTTCTTTGCTTATAGATTTATATTTATTTCACATACAAGATTGTTAAGTTGCTGTTGGATTCTGCTTTTTCAGGAAGCAGATGAAAGGATGGCATCAATGAGACAGGAGCTAAAAATGCTGGAACAGAAGGAGGATCACTTGGTGAAGTCGCTTGGAGTTTGTTGCAAGATAAAAGGAAATATGAACACCGATGGAATTACTAAAGTTGCCAATGAACGTTTAGAAATGCGGAACCGTATTAATATCATTCATCAACAGTCACGAGTATGACTTGATTAGTCGTCTGATTTGAATTATATAAGCTATAACCGATTATGTAATGACAAAGGCGTCCTTTTTATGGTTGTAGCTTTGGGAATTAAGCAACACAGTGAAAAGGGATAATAAACATGATATTGTGCTTAATTATTGCAATTTCCTCTTTCAAAGGTATATAAGTTCCACTTATTAATTCTTTCTTATGTAAAGAACTTACTACCATATTTTCTTGTAACCTAAGTTTGATGTAACAGGTTTACTATTGATTCCTGTCAAGTCTCAAGTATACTTGTCAATAACTCATTGCATGCAGAAAACATTGGGAAGGTAATGAATATCTTCTTTGTGGTGCAAACTTTTTCTTTTGTTGTTGATCTTTGATTTATATTTTATTGTATAGTTGCAATGATATTATGAAACTAACCTCCTAGCGTCATGTTGATATTCTGCAGGCTTTTCACAACATGAATGCACATGTGGTTTTTGAGTTTGTTTTTGGTGACAAGGGTGATAGCAGAGTCATCAGTTCTAAATGCTTTCAACAAAAGACACTGGTAAGTTGGTTTTACTAATTGAGTTATTATAACGTATTACTTCTCATAGAAATTTTTAACTAAATGGTGATTAAAGTCTCATCTTAGATCAGCATGCTTTAAAGGGTGTGCTTTTGTCCCTTGTGGAATTTTCTTCTGCTTTTGCTTTTGAAATTCAGTAAGTTGTGCACTAAATAGCTTCAGTAAGAATATTATAATATTAAGAAAAGGTGAAACTTTAACTGCTATACATGATGAAGTATAGTTACACAATGGATTTGTGTCTTTATCTATTGGATTCATGTCTTGCATGCTTGCATATTTTCATCTTTGTGGTGTCTCCTAAGCATTTTATTTGCTATACCTGATTTAGCAGAAATAGAAGAAAGTCAGCTTACATAAGTACTTGTTATCAAACGAGTTCTACACAAAAACCCTTTTCATGCTGTTAATTCTTGGGGAAACTATGATCCAGGTTCCTGTTTGGATAGTTTTGTTGTAAAAAAAAATTGACATTTATTTCCAGCTTTGAGGGTTTGGTTTCTTTACATTTTGCCCCTAATTTTGGTCGGAATCTTAACACTTTTGGATCGATGTGCATCGGCATACTGTTGTAGACCAAAAACGAGGTGTTTGCTAAATAGTATATTTTTTTTACAAGGTAGTTTGGGATGTATTTTGGGGAATTATTAGTGATTACCCTGCATGGTTTTGTGTGTAAAATTGAAGGTGCTGAAGTTACACAATTTTTTTGTGAGGTGCATTCCATCTAGCCAGAGTAGGCGGCAAGAATCAACTCTATCTTGATCTTTTGCCCTTTCTTTGTTTTTAGTTTTTATAATGTTTCCTTTCATGTTCAAACTGTTCTTTTGGATGGAGAGCGTTGCAATAGTGCGCTGCTGACACATTACTTTGCTTGGTTAAGGTTCTTTAGCAAACACATTCTCATATTTTGCTTGCTGATCATGCAGGAAACCAGTTTGCTTATGGGGATCCTACTTGATGTGCTTGAGGAAGTACAAGTTGCAAGGATGGAAAATCTGAATCTAACATTCTCAACCTTCAGCCATACACCCCGTAAGACATCCCTGCTTGTTTTATCCCTTTTGATTCATTCATCCATTACTTGTGAATTTCTGTAATATATTGTTTCCTACACTTTGATTCGTTAGGGGTTTGCACTCTCTTTATTTGTTTATTTGATTGAATTAAGTACAAACATCAGGCATATAATTAGGTTCTCATTGTGGAGTTTTCAATCATTTTGAACTACTTGATAACAAATCATCAAGCAGGCCATTGTTTTTCTTTGAAATGCTATTTTCAGATGCCATTTTAGTTAGAACTTCAGGCGCATATTCCTGATTTTGAAATCAATCCCTTTGCGTATCTTTCAGCAGGCCAACTTGAGTTGCAGCTCTGTTTTATGAATTTCAAAAACGGCCAGAAAGTGACATTGAGCATGGATATGTCTGAACTTAAGTGGTAAGCTCAGAGTGCTTCGACATGAACCCCACTTTATTTGCTTGCTAACAACTTTCTCTCTTCTTCGGAGACAGTGCAACCTATCCATCGGAGCCTTCTGAACTCAAGTACAAGATATGCGAGGCACAGACAACACTATCTCCATCACTCTCAGCTAGACTAATGGCTACGCTACGTAGCCATCAAGGCAAACGTTTGGTGATCTTAAGTCTGTGCCGTGCAATTTCCCTGTTGTTTCAGGACTCACTAGCAAGCTGAGAGGCATTACATATTTGAGGAGAGTTATTTGCTGCTGCTTGTATATATTTGCTGCTGTTAGGATCTCAGTTTGATGGCTTCCAAGTGGTTCTTTCGTAAAGAGTACATGTCAAAGTAACTAATCTTTTGGGCACTCAGTCAGATTTACATATTTGAGGCAGATGTCGTGAACATGTTTTATTTGTTAACCTCAGCACCAAACTCACTCGAGGCCACAGAAGAACTGCACAAATTTAAAGTAGAACATTAAATAAAATTTGGGAAGAATGATGCACCTGATTAATGACGATACAATCCCAACACTCCATCGTGTGCCAGCAGAATAAAAAACCACATCAATTCAGCATCAGTTAGTTCATAACAGATTAAGCTCAAATTGGATTAGAACTTCTATTCATGTTCATTCATATAGAGCTGGTTTAATGATCGTGCTCGACATTAACAGCTCGAGTGATGATGAATCTTTCACCGTGACAATCTTCATCCTCAACGTGTTGGATATCAATAGACCAAACTGGGAGAGAATCAATATCTTCGTTTGTTATTCTGATAGGGACCCTCGCTTTCTTGATCCTTCATAAGACCTAAAAAGGCAAGCAAGCCAAAGAAGAAGAAACCACCCGACCAGTGCCCCCCTCCTCCACCACCTCCACCGCCACCACCATCATCATCCCGAGGTGGAAATCCTGTCCCTCCATCGTCAAGCTCTGGTGATTTCTCCTTCCCTGAAAATAAGATGACAATTACTTCTTGTTAAATATTGGAATTTGGAAGTATAAAAGAGGGAGGAGTTATTTCATCCGGTCATCGTTCAACAATTTTAGCCTCGGGAAGAGCAATCAGTATCATCCACATATATGTTCCTCACCTTGGATGGGAGCAATTGTTATCGTAGATGATTGGCGTGTGACTGTCTGGGTTTGCTCCGCTGCACATCTTGCGCTCTGCAGGAGAATGCAATAGATAAGCCAAGTAAGATACAATGCAATAGGCGGTGAAACCAATCAGAAAACAACCAAGAATTACAAACAGAAATGAATTATAAGAATGAGAAGAACAAATATGATGCCAATACAGCAATATCATCAAGGCTAGCTTTCATGTGGCTCACTGATAATATCAGCAAGCCTACCCACTTTCAACACAAGTAAAATTCATCCAAGATCACAAAATAGTCCGAGAACAGATTCATTTTAGTCAACTTTATTATTATTTTTTATTTTTATAATTTTCAGATGAAAACTCTTGGAAATGAATCTTTGGAATCCTCCAGAGTAATAATTTCATGACGGTTATAAGTAACACACCAAGGCTGCAGCACATATCAGTGCGCCAGAACGTAGTCGCCGAGCTCCCAATTTAGTTTGCGCATGTTGAAATGGCTGATATTTAGTGCAGGGCAATGAGAGATCAGAGTATGGAAGCTGGACCCTTCGACCTGGTGTCCCTGCATCATATGATAAGATAGTTTGCTCATAGCAGCTGAGAAAATCTTATGCACAAGGCAAATGAAAAAACAGAAAACAAGAGCAAAGATAATGATACACATAAAAGATCTCCATTCCTTTTACGTAAGGATGAGTCCTCAATAAATTATAAAGCCTGATGACATCATTATCCTAGTTCATTGCACTAACTCTGCTGAAGTGATCTTGTCCAGATGTGTCCCTTTGGAATCACAGAGTCAATTAGAATGCTGTAATGTCCTACGCACCACATTATGCACACATTTTATAGGAATGTGTAAACTGCATACAGTGGAGAAACATTAGAAAGCAATTTGGTGCAATAACTTCCTAACGTATAAAAAGCCCAATAGTATAAGTTATTTACTCCATGTAAACCTATTTTCTCCCAACTTGTACAATTTTTAACCTGGTTGTATGGATGCAATCCCTTATATTCCCTCTTCCTCTTTCCTCTCTTGGCAGGAGCTGGATCAGATGCAAGGTTAGGTAGAGCAGTAATGGCAATGACAAGTGCAGTGGTAGCATCTGCCCAGTACAACAAGCCTGTTTCTAATTGGCTTGCCAGATTAGCATTCTATATATTTCAAAGTCCTCAGCACAGATTTAGAGTATCTTGTTCTTGCACTATCTGCTTCATACTTCTTTTACTTGCACCAACAGATTCTCTATGCACCATCTCATCTTCAGAAATTCACGTAACGTTTTAGATCTCAGTGATCATCATGGGTCACATAAGTATCTAGCACCATTAATTTGTGTCTTCAGCACCACTGATTTAGGTTGCAAATCAACTAAAAACTTTCAGCACAAGAATCATGATATATTTATATTAAGTGAAGATGTACCTTGAAGGCTCTTCGTTGAGGTGGCGAGAGCAGGCACAGTCGCACTTGTTAGAGACATCCTTCTTATGATTCAAATCTGCAAGTTAGTAGTACACATGGATAACAATCAGCAAACAATAAAAGCAAATACACCATGGAAACACAGAATCTGAGAGAAAAAACAGAAATCCTTAGATTTCAGGCAGAGTTCTAGTGCTGAAAGTTTCTCTAAACAAATCACCAAACAACCTGATGCTGAAGATCCTCTAAACAAATCACCAGACATACTATTCTCTCTCTCTCTTTCTTTGTGAGAAGAAGATATAATCACAGGTCAACTAGAACTTCAAATTAATGAGCACCAAGAATTGATCTTCCACTAAATTAAATGTGCAAAAAAACACCCTTACTGCTGCATTCTGGGTAGTAATGCCCAATTGTGTGTAGAATTTCTCTAAACTTCTTGCAAGAAAAATATGGAAAAAACAAACAAAGGAGAGGCAGCAGCACAAAAAATAGGGCATAAAGTATTACACCATAAAAACCTTTATCTTTATACAAAAACTAAGGATCCCAACTAAAAGAATCACTAGAAACATACAAATAAATGAAAACAAAGATTTGAATCATCTCCATCGAGCAAGATAAAAATGGAACTCGGACGAAACAACCCCAACGTAGCACCAACCAAGAAATCCTTTACCTGAACGACACGCAAAGATGAGAGTAGACCAACCCTCGACCCTCGACCCTCGACCGATAACAAACCAGATGGTTCTAATCGATATCAAGTAGCATCATCAGAAAGAGGGGTCCGATCATGAGACGAGACAGAGGAACAGAAGCAAGAACTGGAAGAGGCGAACAAGGAGAAGAACTCGGGGATGCCAACTAAAAGAATCACAAGAAGCACACAAATCTTCACCATCGAGCAGGAAGAAAACCAACAACCAAGCGTGACTCCGATGTAACAACCCCCCACGAAGCTAACAAAAGAACAAACTCCGGCGACCCGAGAAAACCTTTTACTCCACCGACACGCAACGATGAGAACATCCCCTAATCTCGATCGATATGGTTCCAATCGAAATCAAGAAGCATCATAAGACCGAGGGGACCGATCACGGGACGGAACAAGGAGAAGAACTCGGGGATGCCAACTAAAGAATGACACGAAGTACACAAATCTTCACCATCGAGCAAGAAGAAAACCACCAACGAAGCGTGACTCCCCGACGGAGCTCGGGGACGCCAACTAAAGAATGACAAGAGGGGCAGAAGCAAGAATCAGGGGAAGAGAACTCGGGGACACCTTCGATCGCCCCCGAGGAGCCCAGCGAGAGAGAGATAACCCGAGCGCGTGGCGCAGAGAGGCAGAGAGGATTCGGTTCGAGGGATGGGAATAGGATCAAATAGCGCATCTAAATGGGCCAAGCTCCGTGGAGTGGACCAGCGGCCCATTGACGCTTGATCGGTTCGGAGCGGTCGTTACTGATGCCGAAGCGAACCGAAATTGATCGGTTCGGTTCGTTGATTAAACCATTCCTTTAATTGAATCCCACGTTGGAAGTATTGACTTACATAAATAATACTCAAAAAAGTTATTTTTTGTAATTGAAAGCATATTAAAAAATAAGAACATAATTATATCTTCTTCTTCGTCATTAATAGTAAGCAACACAGAATCTGATGGCACGTTGTTGATGACCGCAAAAGAACACGACTGTGCAGAGAGGAGGAGAGAGACATGATCAGTTCACATAAACCACAAGATACAGTCCACTGTACACGGACATACAATAACAGATCGTCGCTGAAACGTCGTTCTTGGCATGAGCACGATGCATACGGCGACCGAGATCCTACGATCGGGACTTCAGCCTGCTAGCCAATTCGGACAACCCGGAGCCGACGGAGCCGGTGGAGGGGCGGAGAGAGCTCCGGTGGAGTCTGCAGCGGAAGGATCCGGCGTGGGTGGTCGGCGAGCACAGGCAACTGAACCTTTGGCTCGATTGTTTGGTGAGGACCGGCCGGCGATCTCCGTGGCTGGGCGAGCTGATGGCCATTGAGTCAGTCTTGGCATCCTCGACTTGTGATCTCTCGATTATCTCGTCGTTGCTGGGCTTCAATTCTTCGGTCGTCATTTAGGATCTACTCAGCATAAGGAAGCAGTCAAAAAGTAGTTAGTACTAGTAGGAGTGATGGTGCATGAGAAGGAAGAAAGAGCCTATGAAGCTTCCTTCCTTCATCAATTGGAATGTAGATTGCAGTTGCAAGAGCTTGTTATTGTGCCATCCATGGCAAACTGACATGCTTTAGGAAGACATGTTCCGAACGCATGAACTGAGTTCCAATAAGATCATCTACTTAGCATAATGAAGCATTCAATAACATACGAACGGAGCTAAAATACATGCAGCAGCAACTTTTCATGTCCAAGGAAGATTACACTTCGACTAACATATTGGAATGATTAGAAACAAGATATGGAAGGGACAGAAGAGGTTAGGTTACCAGGAATTCTCTCGAGGGGGTGAAGAGGAGATGGCAATCTTTCGAGTGAGGACTAGAAACCAAATCAAAGGGCCAATTAAATGAGAAGCTAAGATCAAACATGGGCCTCTACGACCACAAGCTTGTTATATCCTTCTGAAACAGAACCTGCTGCCTCTAAGCTAAAACTTTCAGCCTGGAAACACAGATCTTTGCTTGACCTCTTCTTTCGGGAAGCAGAATTTGATTTGAACCGTTGGTTAGGAACTCAAGTAACACAAAAATAGGCAATGTGGTGTCTACGACTCCGACATCTTCTCATGGCCACAAGATCACCAACTTCTTCCACTCATGGTATGTGAGATGTCCACCGCCACCAATTCCATTCGACGAAAGGACAAGCAGGATACGATGAAAAGTGAAGATGATGATTCTCTCGATGCTTTTGAGTATGGATTGTCGGTTCGAGTATCAGACCCACGTACGTGACAAACTTCGAATCTGATGTATGTACGTATATCGACTTTTTAAAATATTAAGTAAAAAATCAATTAACAACTTAGCTTTTCATAAATAAATAATACTAACTTGAATTTATACAATCAATAACTTGTTTTTGAGACCTTATGAATGAAAGATTACTCCAAATTGATATGTTCTATGATTACCAAAATATCAATTTGACACCTTAAAACTAGAGCTTTTGCATACATACATATATATATATATATATATATATATATATATGTATATATATATATATATATGTATATATATATATATATGTATATATATATATATATATGTATATATATATATATATATGTATATATATATATATATATGTATATATATATATATATATATATATATATCTAAAAAAGATAAAATGATTGGGCTATCTGTATTTGGAGAACAGGAACACAATTCCAGAGTGTTTTGGTAGGGAAATTGTGATGAGAGAATTTGTGAACTTGATCAAGAGATCATCAACCTCATTTCTCTTGGGAATTATATTTTAGATAATCCAGCCAGCAAGACAAAATATAGCTGTGAGATGCAATTTAGCTTCTGTCAGAACTTAGAATGTGATAGCAGAAGAAAGAGGTTAGTTTGCCGAGGGTTGGAACAATGTAAAAAATTAGTGCAAAATGGAACATATGTTTTAACAACCGGAAATCAGCACTGGTGAGCAATTATATTTTTATGAGCATGATAAGACCCTAAGGTCTTATCGTCAAAAAAAGAATAGAAAAGAGAATGATCATTTCAAGGGTATCGACATGATAAGACCCTAGGGTTTATCATAACAAACTGGAATAATATTTCAGTGATTGATTGATTCATTCAAAGAAAGTCAATAAACAAACAGAGTCAATAAACAACTGGACTAAACAGACTTCAATAAATATTATTCAACCCTTTTTCAAACTATAAAAAATATTTTCAAGGAATAAAAGAATAGTTGATCAACAGACTTCAATAAATATTATTCAACCCTTTTTCAAACTATAAAAAATATTTTCAAGGAATAAAAGAATAGTTGATCAAATGGTAATAGACAACCGAGAAGGACTTCGATGTATATCTAATTTATGCACAATAACGTGTACTAAATGTTAATGTTTTCTTGTTTCCATCACATATTTCTCACTTTCATCTTCAGCATAAACTAAACCTTGCTTAAAGCAAATTTCTCACTTACTTGCGTTTCAGAAAAAAAAATCATGGTACATCATATAACACAATAGTATCAGAGATATACATGGAATTCATATACTCTAATGACACCTAAATTCATATACTCTAATGTGTAGCCGCAAGTTGGTTTTCGCAGGCAAAATCAGGTTTCTTTTGTTTCCTTCGGATATATATCGTTTAAACAACTGTTCTCTTAGCATCAACAATCAGCATGTGCCACAATTGTCTCAATCGATCACAGTTCCAGCTACAGTGCACCAAGGGATCAAACCAGAACTTCACTGGAATACTCATCCTCCATTTATCCTGTAAACATATCTTAGTGACAGGTTTAATCTCGTAAGCATATCCGAGTTTCAAGACAGCAAGATTGATGTCATCTATGAGAACGAGGAGACAACCGAAGATGATCCATGACACCCAATATATTCTAGAGTCCTTCCTGCTTTCAGTCTAATTCAAGTCCATTAGTCAAAACACCCAAGATCCTCTCACCGTTGCTAGAAAAGAAATGTAGCTGTCTTGGTTGTTTGCTGATCTAACTTCAAATACCTCCAAATTCAGCAGATAAATTAGCAGTGAACCATATTGAATATCAGATAAACATGCAGCCTCTTTGAAGTCTAATAGTATCAAAATTAATGGGCTCAGCTAATATCACAGAATCTGGTTCCCATCTTGTAGCTCTTTCTCGACTTGAGAAAATATCTCTTTGAGGCGAAGAGAAGTATCAGTAATTATGTTCTTTGTGATCTTCTTTCGGTGTTTAGTACTTTTCAGCCAAGCAATTCCCAGGGATGCTTGAACACTGCATCCCTTGGATACAGAGGGAAGATCCTCTATCCGGTATTTCAGTAGAAGCTGCAAAAACAAGAAAAAGAAAGGTCATATTTTCACTAAACTGAAACTATAATTAGTAAAGTTTTTTCACAAGACACTCATATAAGTGGTTATACTGCAAAATAAAAGACAATCAATAGTTATATCCTGCAACATATCATATTCCACTAAAAATTTTCAATGTGTCATCTTCTATTTCCAATTTCTATAGTATATTCTCCAAATATGCCACAGTGCACATGGTTTTCTTCTTCAACCTCTTCCTCTTTGAACACTCCTGAAATTATTGAGGTACACAAGACTGGCTAATTTTTCAAATGGTGAAAGGCTGTTTAAAAGAAATCGCAAAGCTCACACAACAAAAGAAAAGCATACAGGATACAAATAGCAAAGTATAAGAGGTGTTTGCAATACGCATCCCAAACTACTCACAGACCAGTAAACTTCCATATCAACCGCTAAACTTCAAAAATGCTAAGGATGAAAATGACAGGATCGCTGAGGCACATACACTGAAACAATCACCAAGTAGGAGGTCTTGGAGAGAGACAACCTCTTCTACAATCCATCCATTTCTATTAGGCAAGGGATACTTTTGCTGAGTGCTGGTCACTTCCCCTTCAAAACGTGATAAATTACCATCGAATTTGTAACCGATTCGCCTCTGCCATACATCAAGTTTAACTGGTTGCCATTGTGTGGCTGAATAGTCAAGGCAACCGACTTTCTGCATAATCTTCTGTTCCAATGGGCCTCCTTCAAATATATTCATTACAAAACTAGCCTGATAAAGCATCAAACAGCATGGTATTCACTAAAAATATTTTTGTTTTTTTATAGAAAACACGAATTTGGTCCAATTGGCAATGTCCGAGTTAAAAAAAAAAAAAAACTCACAGCCATTGGAAGGCCATCAGCATAGATCTCAAACGTTTTGACATCTTCAAATCCCAAGCATGATCCACTTTCTTCACTTTGAAAGTGTTTTGCTTCAGATTCTTCTTCAACAAGTTGCACCTTCTGCTCAGGACTCAAAGATCTTGCTTTCCACAATGCCATGGTTGTCCTGTCAGAAATGAGTTATTCCAGATGCAAGCTTTGATATGCCAATATAAAGTTGCAACTGAGGAGGACTATATAGATCTAGGAGTTGTGAGTGTACCTCCAAAACAAATGACATCAAATAAATAAACAAAAGAAGTCATAGCTGTTTGGGATTACATTAAAGAAAAATGTCCATTAAGATTCATTTGAGCAGTTAGTCTACAAGTTGTACCAATAGTATAAAACAAAGAAACTACTAACTAGTACCTGCTGGCTACGTTGAATGAGACGAATGACTGAAAATGAAATTTTAATCTTCCATCCTGGTCTATTTCTTTTGCTCCATGCTTTGCATCCATACCTCTACCTTGCCATAGGACTATAATCATAGAAGGACTACCAACATTTGCCAGAGATGGCGGAATAACTTGGATATCATCAATGTCATCCCAGAGAAAGAAAAACTTGGTCTTGTGTCCAAATATATTCGTATAAAACCCGATAATTCTTGAAGAAAGGAAAAGCCGACCCTGCAAAAATCCTATGCATTTAGCTGCTCAAGCATCATTATTAAAACATTTAACAGAACTCTAAAATACACAACCATTGAATCTGAAGAAGCTAAGTAGCAGTTAGAAAAGAAGTACAACCTTTAGTGCAATGGACTGCAAACTTGATAGCTGGATTACATATATCATTGCAATGTGAAGACCGATTTATCTCAATACCCAACATGCTGACAAAAATATTGAGATAGGCTCACTTTTATTGGACATGTCAACAATTAAAATGAACCTTTTACTCAAAATGGATACGACACTTGGACACAATAGTAAAGTGAATGGTTCTCATTTTATTTACCCATTAAAAAAGAAAGAATGTTCATGTTATTTTTTATGTAATTTCCAACTTATATAGTTGATCAATATGTTCTCCTTATGTCTATCCATTCCTCTTGTTTTTCATTTTAATATATGGATGGGGCTTAAAGAGCAAGTAAAGGTGCATTTACATTTATATTTCCATTCCATTCCATTCATCTTCATCGTCCTATATAGCTTAGTGTCCTAAACACGATCCATCACTGGCAGCTTAAACTACTCATAGTTCTTCATAGCACATAGAAGATTCCACTTGTAAAATACATTTTGGCTACTCATAATAATACTTCAGGATTAATGGAAGATTCCATTTCTACTGTACATATACTAGCTGCTCAAATTGAGCTGGTTCCCATGGATCCAGGACTGCTGCTAGCCCAGTCTGGGCCTACAATTCCAGAACATCCAATTCAATGACTCCATTTGGACAGAAAAGGATCCCAAATTCTGATGTCGCTTTAGATTTGGTTCCTGATCTTCTGAACCTTGCATATGTCACACAAGCGAATAGGCTAGTATTATATATACAGAAGAGTTAAAAATTAGAGACTGAGAAGCAACACACCTTAGTGATTTGTGTTAGCAATTATATAAATGTATCCATGGTGGGTCCAACCAACAAGTTTTCCATAAATTATATTATGGATACATTCTGAAATACATAACCATCAAAAACTTTGAGATCAATAAAGTTCCATAATAGTAAATTGACACAGAGTGTACCAGTGCTAATTTATTAGCTAGATCAAGTAACATAAGGAAAACATAAAGTACCTGTAAAGGCATTTTGCGTTTCAGGTGACAGGAAAAGTCATTAATGAGAAATTCTTCTTGTGGGAGACCAAAGAGCTTCTGGAATGCAGAATTTGTTTGAGGTGACCGCAGATTTATCTACATATTTAACCATCCGATACCTAAGCCAGAAGACATGAAGAATCACAAGAACAGTGTCATCATACTGTATGTGTTTTTTACCTTCTTGCCGACTTCTTTCTCCATTTTTGTTAGATAATCTGTGACAACACCGTTGCCCCTTGAATTGCTCAAAAAAATCCTCAAACGCAACTTAGACTGACATGCTTGAGCAAATTTTCCTTGAAGAGGAATCCAGATATCAGCTAGTTTTGATAAATTAGATTTCACAAAGTTGACTTCTGCATGACCAAGAGATATAGCCTCATCCAATGGTCCATCAAAATCATAAACCGCCACCTCCATTCTAGATGGAGGATCATCCATGGCATCGAATTCATATATCTCTGCAGATCCAACAAAGTACGAACAATTATAGGAAGTCCACTGTATCAAGATCTATATACCAACATGAAAAGTCAGTAACAGAAATGTATATGCTTCTTTCCAAATCACTGCAATTATCCAAATAAACAAAGTGAAAGAAGTGGTATTTCACCAAATTACCATTCCATACTGGATTTGCTGCTTGGAACTTAATTGTGCTTGTCTTTGTTTTTCCATTGCATGTAAAGACAACATAGGGATCAGAGAACCCACATGAATATGCACCTCCTATATTGCTTCCCTCAATCAATGCAACAGTTAGCAACCAACCATCTCCTTGTGCTTTAACCCCATGATCACTACCTGTGCAGAAAATGCAGCTATTTAATCAAGCAACTGAAGAAGAAAAACATGGTTCCTTTAGCAGGAGAAAAAATAGATAAAGAAACCAAGATTCTGAAAGTCTCATCAGTGGAAGTTAAAAAGTTCACAACTACACTTTGAATTTGCAGTAGGTGGCAAACTCAACTACTAGCCATGTTTGGATGGTGGACACTACCTTGTGTTACAGCCTTAATATTCTTAAAAAACTTAGTTTATCTATTGCTTTATGCAGATTGTGGCAAAGTTGTACAAGAGAACTTACTTTAAAGTGAATCTGCAAGAAATCCTATTTTATATCTAATGCTGCAGGTATATTACAAGCAATGACTCCATGCTGGTCAGCATGGGTTGGTATGTCCCATGCCAAAAAGGTTTCTGCATGTGCTCTTCTGATCCATACAAACATATACCTAAGCCAAGTCTTAACATACTATCAGCAAGCTCTCATACTACAAGACAACAATCCTTAATTTTTAGCAAAGTTATATTGTTGGAAAAAAATTTAATTTATAACCTTCCTGGGCAATTATAATAAAATACTACCCATTCTCCAACTGATAAATTATTACATATTTGAGATGACAATTAACCGACCACTAGTTTGCTTTTCATTTCTTTCCTCTCAATATACTCTCAAGTTCGACTTCATATCAGAGACACAGCAAAAAAAAATCCAGGCATTACACACAAATCGAGAATGTTAACCCTACCATATCTCAATGCATGGAAACAGTTAGATTATAGAAATAACATATAAATCTGATCATGTATTAAGATCTGGTTAAAACTAAATAATACATTGCGAAAAGATTTATATGCCAACCGTATTGTCCACTATGGTCCACGTAGCTATAGGGCATAGATCAAACCATTTTGTCCGATCCAGTTGAAACAAGTAATTCATTTTTTTAATCTTTTTAATCTCTGGTTGAAAACAGTTGTCAGCAACTGTTGATAGCCTCCCATTTTCCCATCTCTTTTCTCTGGCTTGCAGCCTCCACTGCTGATGTTGTCACCTTCTCCTCATTGTTGTTACATCTTGTTTGTTTCACTCTTCTCCTTCTCCTCCTCCTCCGGTTCCTCCACACCACCACCACCACCACCTCCTCCTCCTCCTCCTCCTCCTCCTCCTCTTCTTTTGGCCAGGCCCACCTCAGTTGGCACAGGGAATACAGAAACATGGTATGCCCCATCCGGGGATCAGTACAGTTTCCAGATCAAAATATTAAACCCTGCATTATGAAAGCAAAAAGGGTGGTTAACCGATTATTACCATTCCTCGGAAAATTTTGATAATTCCCAAAACCTCATTAGTATCTCCATTGCATCTTCCCAATCATCTAGTTTCCACCATTGCTCTTGAACCATCTATGCTTAAATTCACACCTTAGGTGCTGCATGACTCGTCACCTGCTTGCTACTTATATATTTTGCTACAGAATCTACTTATATATTTTTCCACAGAATCTACTTGAAAGTCCATCTTCAGAACCTACGTGTCATTCATATACCAGGGAATTTGCTAATAATCTTTAGGCTCAGCAGCAACAGGAAGTTATACTTAAGGCCTTAATTTCAATCTAATTCTTGATCTGTTAGCAATATTCTAGCACAAGCATAGATCAGAAACTCAACATATATAATGTTTGTTTTGATTATTCTTCACAGAAGCTCCTCAATCAAGCATTTAAGAGACAAAAAATAAAAATAAAAATCATTCCTGAAAAAAATGTGATGGATTACAGGTCATACCATTGTGTTTTCTGGCACGCAAAAAACGTCCTATTACTTCTAGAACATATTGCCCTTGAAGCGTCAAAACTGCAGACACTAGAAGTTCTGTGAAGGAGTCAGGCAAATCAAGTCCAACAAACTCAAGCCCCTGAACCGTGCCAGGTTTGGCTATTAGGATGTGAGCACAGACATATAATCCTACAAAGAGAGAGAGTAGAACTGTAAAATTACGGAGGAACTGGAATGCCAAGCCCAAACTAGACTCCCGTTTTATCTCTGGTAGAACCAAGTTTTTCTCTATGCTGCAAGAAGAGTCATCCAAAGCAACTGGTTTAACATGCTTGGAAAGAATGTCAGCAAACTGGGCAAAACTCTCTGTAAGACCTTGCTTTGCTCCACTTTCAATCATGCCTTTCATCATTGTACTTTGAAGAAAGTTTAAACGCCATGATATAATCAAATGTGATGATTGATTAGCTGATGGCAGCTGAGGCCCAGGCTTTATCAAATAGAGGATCTCTGTCTTAAAATAGCTACCACAAGGAACATCAGGAATGCTTACGCTTGCTAAAACTGCAAACTGTTTTCCATCTGCATTCAGATATGTCTGCTCCTCTGTAGCTCTCACAGACTTGATCAGTTTAGTTGCAGCTTTTGTGTAAGTCAGCACTCTCTTTAAACTACTTTCACCATTAAGAAGCCTCCACGGTTCCCTTTGCAGATCTGTAGTTCCTTGAAGCTCTGCAAAAGATTTCCTAACATTTGAATCTGGTGAAAAAAGAAGGGAGTTCAGATCACCTGGTGCAATAGCGTAAGATTGATCAAGTAATATTCCACCAGGTAGATGCCCAGGCATATCAGACCCGAGACATTTTGAGGCCATAGTTTCCAGTAGTTCCTCGAATTTGTTCTCACATGGTACATTGTCAGCTGAGTCAGCACATACATCCGCTTTCGTAGATGTCCCTTCTGACTGTTCTAAGGAATCAAGGTCCCTATTTTCAGCTAAAGGAACAGATTCTGCATTCTTCCCACGGAACATCTGAGACAATAGCTCAACAAAAGATGTTGTGTTTGACTTATTTTCCTTGGTAGCTCTAGTTTCTTCAAGATCCATCAAAGAAGATGAATCAATTTTGCCACCAGAAGTACACAAAGGCGCTTCCCTCATCAGTTGGGAGGTCTCTGAACTTGATGCAAGATCACCAGAAGGTGCTTGTGAGACAATAGAAGATTCATCCAAGATAGTATTTCTAGGGGACAATTGTATGGTGAGACAAATTTCCCCTACAAGTGGGACAAATTAAATATTTAGTACCATTAAATATTGCATATGCCTGTGCTAAAAGAACTACGTCATGGTACAAATTTCTATCTGATCGTGAGGACATCGAGTGAAAATCATTATGTTTTGAGATGAGCCAGGAAAGCTTAAATGACACCATTTATACACTTAATCTTATCAATACAATGAAGATTAGAGAACTACCAGACACTAACATCTGCATGTGTCGGGTTATCCTTCCCCTGTTCTATTATTTTTCTTCTAACAAAACAACCAAAGCTGGAGCATGTGCTGCTGAACTTGCTAAAACTAAATCTAATTTACCGATTGAAACTGTAAATGGAGATCATTTTTTAATTGTTGATCTACAATTGTTTCATTTTAAATGCAAGATAAACAGATAATAGTTACTTGATTAATAAATGCATATGTTTGACTAAACATGTGCAATAACAACTAGTACAGTTATAGGTATTCAGTAAAGAAAGAACATTTGTATCTGGAATTCACAAAAACCATTTCATGATCCATTTTCACTATATATCATTTACAACTTTGGTCGCCTAATATTTGCCTCTTTTCATTCATCTACGATATAGAGACTTGACACGGTTACAAGCTATCAAGAACATCTGAGCATTTTAAGAAACTAAATTCATACAACTAAACGAGTGAAAAAGAACTAATATCCAGGGCCCCACATGTTGGAACCTGAACCAGGAACCAGAGAATCCATATGTAAGCCAAGAAAGGGAGGAGAGACATGATCAGGAGAGGGAAAGCTGGAGCTAACTAAACTGAAATAATTCCAGCTAGAGAATAACATCCATAGAACAGAGAAGGATAATCGGCATATTACCCCTTTTTTTGATCTTCGACTTCTTATTCTTGGGTTGCAGCTGGTACCAGGCCGTCCCCAGGGATAGGTTTTCAGCGTCCAAGACCTTCAACAATGACACCTTCACCTTCCCCAAGAAATCATTATTAAAGTACTTATCTTCGTTGAGAACTGAGACAGTAAGCTCTTCACTGAGTTCCCCGACAAGGAAGCTGAACTTTTCATCCCAAAAAGGGTTCAAGTTCTTTTTGATGACCTTAGTTTTCGCCCTACGACCGCCAAGCTGCAATCTCACATAGGGATCACATGACCCATTCATATTCATTACAGGAAGACCACGGGCCTCAATGACGTGAACAAAAAGCTTCATTTTAAAGAATATGCAGGAAGGAATAACAATTCAACCCAACCACTAATCGATTACGTACAACAAATTGGATTCCAAGCATAAAGACGAATGGATAGAATAAACAAGATATAGCGACAGAAAGATCTCACATGAATAGAGGGGAGGGAAATCCAAATTTTTAGCAGTTGAATAAAAAAAAAAAGTAATTGGAATCTTAATGAGACGATCAAAATGAAAGAATAAAATCAAAATGAAACAGTAATTGGGGGACTCTAGAACCCTAATTTGCCTGCCTTCGCATCCGATATCCGGGGAAAAAAAGACAAGGGGGCGAGAATAAAGCGGAACCACACAAGGCAGCGTCGAGTTGGAATTGGAATGAGAAATGTTTTTGGGAATCATGAGAAAGATGGGAACGAGGTGGATCATCTACCGTCACCGTTTTACGCATCGAAATCTCGCTACGACTGAATTAATGTACACAAAAAAGGACCGTCTCGCATCGAAAGCCCACGTGGAGTCCTCGAAGATCGACGCAAGGCATACACGAGAGAGAGAGAGAGACTTAGGAAATGGGAATTCCCCACCGCGCTCTTCGGATGCTTGTAGCAAATCTAGAAGCACAATCCCTAATTCAAGAATTCGGGCATGAATCCATACCTGTAACAGTCTATCTCGCCCCGGCTTCCCGCGAAGTCATCCTCGCCCTTTTGTATCCAATCGACCGACCGAGGGAGGATTTATTGCATCCAATAGGTGGAACAACGCGTGTCGTCCAATTAGTTCGTCCGGGGTTGAATCCGACTGACTACTTTTGACGCTGGCGTAACTGTAGACCGCTCGCTTTTTGCCCAATACATGTCAGACTTTGGTTGGTTGAGTTCGTTCGTACCACCCACGATCTAAAAGAATAAAAATATATTTCTCTAAAAAAATTATAACTAATTTTCTTATTTGTATATTATCGCTTTAAAGAAGTAGACAATATTAAAAGGTTCGTCTATAATGCAGTCTTTATATATTACTTATAAGAAAATACAAATTGGTTAAAGAATTATTTTATAAAATAAGCCGGCTCAACATATTATATGACATTATGTTACGTCTTAAAAGCATGACCCATATTTGAATCATATATTTATAGCGTTTGCGGTGTATCAAATCTCTTAATTATGCATCATAATAAGACGCAACGAAAAAGAGAGGAACAATTAATTGTGGCAGAAAGTGTCCAATATCGAGATACCTTAATCTGCAAGTTGCGTTAAGTTGGAAGATGTATCATATTATTAGTACATAGGTGCATGCCAAAAAATCTATAAAAAAAAATAATCAAAAAATTTTCCGAAAATAAAAAACCTAAATTAGAGCCTTTTGATTAGCCCTAATATAAATTGTTTCATTTTAATAAACAAAATTAAATAAGAAAAGGATAATGGACTTATCTTCTTTGGACGTTAAGTACCTTTATAGGTATAGGACGATCCATGTCTAGATCTATCCGATAGATCAATACATACCCCTGCTTTAAATATATAAGGTGATGGGTTTTGCATTGGATCATGTTCATTTTGCATAGCTAAAAATAAAAATAAAAAAAAGGAGAAAACAAGAGATGTAGCTTTTGTTTCAGTTACCTGAAGAAGGATGCATCTGACTAATTGCACTTATACAAAGAATTTGGCACCTGCCTGCCTTTGCACGGTTTTCCTCTTAAGAACTATAAAATGAGTAAGCATTGCAAGATTTGCACCTTATTAACGGGCAGGAGACAGCATAAAAAAAGGAGGAAAACAAAACTTCATTAAGCAAATCATACTTCGATTGAAGAAAGCTCAAGGCGAGAAAGACTACAAAAGCAATACTGAACGTGGTAACATGGAAAATTCTGGACTCAGTAAAGAATTTGTCAAGCACTTTGGAGGGACCACAGCAAAGGGTTTTAAAAAGCATTACGTTTTGCAACAACGGATCTCAGTACCACATACAAACAAAAAGCTTACCAATAAATTGACTGGAGCAAGTTCCATTACTTAACTGACATATAAAGCCTATAAAAATGGTGCATTCGAATTTGCTTTGAAAATGCAGCAAATTACATGTGATAATTTCTTACTTTGGGAATGGATGGATGTTCTTCCCAAAATTTAGAAAAAGAAAAACAATGCTGCTTCTTTCTTGTCCCACATCAAAACTGGAGGAATTGTAGCTCATACAGTGTCATGACCATGGCAGCTAGTTGTTCTGTAAGTTGTACCGCAGACAACCATCCAGAAAGCAACTAACATGCACGCACCATATGATACTTCTTTCAAACCATTGGGAAGTCGGTAGTTAGTGTTTATGAGAATGTCTCCGCCTACTTCTAGAATGAATGTCTCCTCTTTCTCTATTCCTTTTATCAATACTCTTCAAAATGCAAGATATGGTTCCTATAGCCGCCATGGCGTAGAATGCTCTGTAAGGGGTCGAAACAAGAGTGTTCAAGAAAGTAAAATACCCAGCAAGAAAATACACAAGGCCAAAGCCAACTTCGCGACCATGACTGCCCTGTAAGGGCAAATAAATAGAGTTCACATCTGGCCTCGATCCACAAAGACCATGCAGAATGACACCCATGCATAGAACAGAATCGATAAGCCAAGGGAAGCTCTGGCCCATCCCAATTCTCTGGAACAAATGTTGAGAAATATAAGAGATGCAGGAGAGAACAAGTAAATCTTTGACAAGCCAAAAGAAACTTCATATGATGAAAAATATAAGCAAGTATAAACTACAAAACATTATAATAGCATAAGAGAAGCCACGAGACTATTCTTGTTAATAAAAAACATATACAAGCTAAAAAATGGATGAACTTTCTAGTCATATATAAGATAGACCTCTGCTTGATGTATCTTATTTGCTGATATATTTGTATTACTTGATGAGCGCTTACATGAAACTAATTCTACTTTGAGTAATAAAAATAATCCTAAGAAACTAAAGGGTATAGATTATGTAAAGCTAAGACTGAATATATGAGATATACAATCTTAGTAATTAATACAAGGAGTAAACCTAAGAATATAATTAAGTCAAATGAACAATATTTTTTGATAAATAAAATTTTAGATATCTTGGAATGGTAATTCAACAAAATGAAGAGATTTATTATTCAATGAGTAAAAATGGGTAGTTAAAATGGAGAGGGCATCAGGAGTTTTGTATAATCATTGGGTACTTTAAAATTTAAATTGAAAGAAAAAATATATAAGAAAATTTTTAGTTCAGTAATACTTTATGGATCGTTGAGATAGATATGTTGAGGTAGACATGTGGAATTAAGAGAAAACATTAAAAAATATATATTATTAGATAATTAGGTGTAGCTTCCCAGCAAAGACTAAGGGACTCTTGGTGATTTATATTATGTGTTGCAACTTAAGCTTAATGCACGGAAATTTTCACAGAAGAAAACAATCTAGAAGAAACCTGACATGTCTGTCATGTAAATTGCAATGCATGTCCTGGCAAATTCAAAACTTTTAAGAGTTAAAAATGAAAAGCTCACTGCTGTGCTAGCATAATGGTAAGTTCAAGTAGGCAATCCTTCTCAGTTAATTTTTCACGAAATTTTTAAGACAACGAGATGCCTATCAGTAGCTAGAAAAGAACTATGAGATCCCATACCTGCAACCAGGCAACTAGTGATGGTAGAAACATCAGTGTAGCAAGAAGATGCAAGATCAATATGCTGTGCTGGCAATTGAAAAATTCTAGTTGACTGTCACCAAAGCTTTTCACTGTGTTTGGGCTAGTTGGAGAGATTTCATCGACAGGAAGCAGTGAATCAAAATCATCAGTTGTTCCACATTTGGATAGCAAAAAAGGCTTGCAATTGGTTCCTGAGCCAGAGAATTCCCTTCTTTGAGCATGGCTGCGTAAAGAAGCCGTCAAAAAACTGTTACAAGAATGAAATAAACTCTTAGAATGATAACCAGAGAAACCATATAAAAGAGTATCAATACGATAGCAAGGTCATAAAGACAAAAAGAACTATTTGAGAGAATGAAAAACAAAAAAAGAAACATCAGTAAAATTGAATAAGGGTCCATGGAATAATAAATGAAATGGAGTGTTCAAAGGTCATAAAGACAAAAAGAACTATTTGAGAGAATTAAAAAAGGAAATATCAGTGAAAATGAATAAGGGTCCACGAGACAGTAAATGAAATGAGGTGTTCAAGTGTTCAACGAGAAAGCTACATGATATCAAAGATCATGATATTCCACTAATCCACATGGGTGGACTTTTGCTAATGTTGAACAAAAATAAACTCAGACCTTAATAGTGAAAAGTCAAACAATACATAGAGAAATGCAATATCCTTCCTTCAAAGATCAAATAAAACTCATCTTAGTGGGCAAAAATAGGGGTACTGATACAAAAGAAATGCCCTTTTTTTTGTGAAGTAATTAATATTTTTGGAAGGTGTAACCACAGATGAAGTTGAAACAATTAATAAATCTGGGAAAGACACTTTGTCCACTGGTAGTCGTATATCCAAAGGAAGTAACAAAGATCAAGGAACTTATTATAAGAAGATGATCAAATGTAAACCGAAAGAATAGAGGACATGTCAATGTCAACAGAAATTCTTTCTTGCATGGGAGGTTTTGAGACTTTTTTTTATTCTAAAAAGTAGGTTTAACAATAAAATACTGACATATCCTAAGATAGGGTAAAAGATGACATATCCTTATGGCCGCGGTTATTCTTTTTCTTCCTCCTTTGAGCTTTATTCCTGATTCTAGTCTCTTCCTTCCACCGTACATCTCACTTCCTTTACACAATTATGAAATATCCAATCTACTCATTTTGGTGCACGTAAACAATAAGTTGATTGGATCTATTATACGATGGGGCTGATGTCGTATCCAATCTGATTATAATTGAATAAGTGGATTGAAACATTGTATTAAAATGTCCATCAAGAACCACCTATATCAGATCAGATTTTGGATCTGACTGGATTATATCCAATCTATTTACAAGTCCAGTTTTACGTGCTCCTAGGAAGTTTTAACAAGAGGACCAGCTTTGGAACCTTTGATGCAGGACCCCTAGGAGGATCTCATTCTAAATCTTGCTTTAACTCTTGCCAAATAGGTGTTTGTCTAAGAATTTATTTTGCTTTCTTCAACCTAACCACAATATCAATTAATAGCTATTTCTGTTCTCTGTCAACTTTAAAGAGGGGCAAAAACTGATTGTAAATGAATCACACAATATCTAACAAATGCCGAAAATTGGTGGCCAAAGAGCAGCTTGGGGCTTATAACCATGAAGTTCCTTGATGTGTCCAGGTTTGTTAGAATGAAAATAAAGCAAAAAAAAAAAAAAATTAGGGTGATATCAGGTCAACAAAATAATCGAGAACAAAATCTTACGGACACAAAAAGCTTGACCTTGTTACTACATGGATATGTATGAGCATCAGACCATTTCATTAAGTATGGACTAAGAGAGGAGAATTAATGACGTACTAGAGGAAATACTCAAGTACATAGTGAAAAAGCTTTGGAAGGCCAAAGACCTTTATTTGGGTAGACATTTTTCTTTTCTCTCTCAAAGCTTTATTGCATGCAGTATGAAGACCTGGAATTCCTGAAATTGCAAAGAAAGAAAAGAATGACCTGAATGACCTCTACTAGAGCTCATTACTTTATTAGCTAACATACTAGTTAGTTATTCTGGGCATTTAAATGGTTCTAGGTTCCAAAAATTTACTCACAAGGAGTAATTACTGCATATCATGTTATGATCTTGGTGCTTGTTGATCAAAAAATTTAGTACTCCTACGTCCTACCTAAACAAGGACTTCATTATTTGAATTCACCTATTCTACTTGGAACAACTAGTAAGATGTTGTGACATGCTCCTTTTCTTTCACAATTATCCTGTATTAGTTCTGTAATTTCATAGAAGAATGAAACAGCATAAAGTTAGAGAACAACTGAAGTCGTAACTTGCAGAACACTACCAAATTTGAGACAGAAAAACTTAAGTTGCAGCAGAGCATTGATGCACTGAGCAGGACAAAGCTATCCAGTTCTCAAAAGTACCCATTAGCTTTGGTTAAGTGTACACTTGTGTAAAATAGTTAAGAAAGCAAGATCAACAGTCTCCTTTACACCATTGACACACAAAACTTAGAAATTGGGAAGCTAATAGAACTTGTTACAGATGCAATTACAATGCACCAATAACAATGAGTTTCTGCATTGTCCACAGTAAATAAATTAAAAGGAAAGCAAGGGCAAGTAATAAAAACATTACATTAACAAAGAAAGTAGAATAAGTTGTTAATAAGCAAAAACTGATGCAGTTATTGATGGATGGAATATAATGTTTTAGGAATGAAAAAGCAACACTAAAATGAAGATGATAACAACTTGATCAAACAGGTATTGAGAGCTGCTTCAAAGAAATACCTGCACAGAGCAGCATGACACTGGAAAGCATGAGATATAAGCAATACAATCAGGCCAAGTGCTGGATGAACAAAACAGACCAGTGGAATTGCAACAAATGCTACAACGAAATTTGGACTGCCCCTGAGAATCTGCACAATCTGTTCCAGAAGTTCATTTATGTGTGGATGCTAGGAGAATTACGAATAGCTCTTAAAGACAGTTCTAGTTTCTAGAGGCATAAGTAATTCCAAATGTCATATAGGTCCTCATCAAAGTTTCACATTCTCCATAATCGAATTGTAAATCAAGAAATGTAGAAGAGGTAGCTCACCTTCAATGAGTAAAAGATTGATGTAAACCTAAATATTTGATTCAAAAACGCAATCTGAAAGTTGTCTTCCCATGCCAGCCAGCTGCAAAACCAATACACCATTTCCAAAATCATGAAGATTGAATTTGTAAGGAAAATCTTGTTAGGATAGACAGAATGTCACTAATGTCCAATGTTCTGGGCTTTGTTTAATCTTCTACAGAAAGTCGAATATCCTATTAAAGACTAGCTTATTACTTTAGTGCAAGGAAAATCTCATTAGGATGGGCATAATGTGACTAATGTCCAGTGTTCTGGGCTTTGTTTAATTTTCTACAAAAAGTCCAGTATCCTGTTAAAAACTAGCTTGTTACTTTACTGAAATAATTTTTTTTTCATAAATTCAAACTTTACACAGCTGCTCTTTCTAGGATGGAACTGTGCTCACTGATCGCACACCCTAGTTTTAACTTTCAGCCTCCAAAATTAATTTTATAAAGGACTTGCTTATATCTTCTATCACAACAACAAGAACAAGATGTCAATGTCCCAACTATTTAGGCCGGTGACTTGAATATTTTCCTGATACTGAGCATCATATAAGGAAAAATCCTAGCTAAATTAAAAGCAACTGTATTTTTTTTACAGTTTCTTGGAAAATTTTCTTGTCTCCATAACTAGAATGCGGGTTTTGAATCTATATACTAGACTCATACCAATCCCGGTACATACCGACAATACCATCTTGTCAACACTAACCAAAGGGAGAGGAGGGGGAGCGGTGCAAGTGAAGGAGAACCAGGGAAAGGAAACAAGAGAAGCAGAGGAGGAAAAAAATGAGATATACCAACAGCGGAGGAAGTGCGAACCAGATGGTGGGCAAGTGGTGATGCAGTGGGATGGAAGCTGTAGGCAGCCAAGCAGCAGTGATAATATGACGGATCGAGCAGAAGTGGCAAAGAGAGGGAGAGAGAAAGAAAGGGTTTAGTTTTACGTGGAAGATAATATTAAAGAAAAAGAAAAAAAAGGAAAGGCAACTGTAAAACAAATAAAATAAATTATAGGGATACCGAATGGTAGATTTTGAACTATTAAAACCGAGTGGTAAGCCTAGTTAGGTAGGACTACTAGGCAATGACCCTACCTCCAAATTAGACCAAGCAATTCGTCCGATCCATCTTTAGGTTGCTAGCCGAATCACTCTGAAACTAATCCTCATTGGAAGGTATATATGTCTCTTTTTCTACAAAAAGCCACACCATTTTGTATGGATACTCATTCGATCTTATATAGAAGAATGAATATCTTTTTTAGTTATAACTTTTTGTATTTGTTGTTTCTTAGATGTCAAAATATCACTATGAGGCATGGCTAGCCTTACAACTATCCAATAAAGTTTTTCTTTTTAATCTAAGGAACACATAACAATCATACAAAACTACAACTACCCACTCCCACTCTCTTTTTCCGTACAGTTTGGTTTATGAAATATAATTTCATCAATCTGTCTTTTTTGTTGAGAATAGATACACTATAACTTTTTTTTTGCTTACACAGACTTGTTGTCTATTTTAGATGCAACTCTTAATTCCTTTCTAGGATTGCTAAAAATGTATTTCATATAATCAGACATGGTTTATAATAGAATCAAACCAATACACAAAACTTGATACTTGTCAACCCGACCAAGCACTTGATAACAATCCATGCAATTTGATACCGCTCTACATATGGGTGGTATACGTCGAAATATCACTGGTAACTTGACAATGTAATAATCCAACCAGCAATTGATGTTTTTATGAAACTGGTATTTAAAGCCTTGTACTTAATCTGTAGTCCTATTTAATTTAAAACCTTTAATTTCTAACAATTATCTCCATGATTTTATAATTACTCATATTCTCATCAATCAAAAGAATATCATTAGCAAACTCTAAAATTTATGAAGGTCTATTACAAATGTCAAAAATAAAGGACTTAAAGTTGAACCTTGATATAATACTCTGGTCATAAGATATTCATTAAATACACCTCTATGATATCACAATCATCCCCTTCTGCTGTGATAAATACCTTCATCTCCAATCTGTCCCGTTTCCTAACTCCTCTCCCTTCCCTACCATTCGCTAACACATTTGACCTCTCCACCTTCTATTCCATTCCTGCAAGAACATGGCAAGATATTTATCACAATCATCCCCTTCTGCTATGATAAATATCTTCATCTCCAATCTGTCCCGTTTCCTAACTCCTCTCCCTTCCCTACCATTCGCTAACACATTTGGCCTCTCCACCTTCTATTCCATTCCTGCAAGAACATGGCGAGTTTCTTCTGCAGGTCCCTACCGATTGATCCTTCTCATTCAACGTCCTACGAAGACCGAAGACACCCCTCATTTGAGCAATCCTGAAGAAGGGCTTTTCAACAGCCTTGTACACAAGGTAACCCAAGCTTTCCAAAAGCAGCAGAGCAAGCAAATGAAGATCAAGGGGACTTCATCCTAGATGGTGATGATCTAGAATGGTCCCATCTTCCTCAGAAGCCAGGTCCCAAAGCCTGATCCACCCCTCCGAAGGATCTCTTCCTATTTCTTCTTTCTCTAAGCACAAAAGTAAGAAAAAAGAAATCCGAATCCACCAAAATTGTTTCTACAGATTGCAGCAGGTCCTTAGCCATGTCCTCTCCATCTCCCTCATGAATGTGTTGAGTTGGAATTGTAGAGGGGCTCACAAATGTGATTGCCTCAATCATTTGTTGTATTTAATTAAATCCATGTATATTAGTCATGTTGTACTTCTAGAGACTCACTTGAACATGGAGGCCAGCCAGAAATTCATAAGCAGACTCAGCCGTGACTGGGAGGGAGCAGCTTCTCTAGCCCGCGGTAGATCAGGACGTATAATTGTTGCTTGGAAACTTGACAAACTAAGAGCAGGCACTGTGAGTATGGATCCCAAATTATGCACTTCTTACTGGAAGAACAAGGTAAATCTTTGTGGCTCCTCTCTGCTATTTACGCCAGTCCTATTCCTAGTTTACACAACTCGCTTTGGTCTGGTCTTTCATCGCTTGATTTGGATTCTTTACCTTGGTTTCTTTGTGGAGATTTCAATTGTATTGTCCACCCCAAGGAAAGGAAGGGGAGCAGGCCATTTCAATTAAATAATTCAATTACTTCTTTCCGTGATTTTATGTTCACTTGCAATCTTTCTTATTTGGGTTTTCATGGTTCGAACTTTACTTGGTCCAATAATCGGATTGGTAACTCTCGAGTTTCTGTTGGAGTTGGACTTGACAAAGCACTTGCTAATATGTCATGGTTAGACATCAACCCTATTGCTTTTGTTTTCTATCTAAGACACCTTTTATTGGGTCATTGCCCTCTTTTGATCTGCACCAATTCTTACTCTGGCCCCAAGCCAACTAAATCACTTATTTTCGAGCCTTATTGGGCAGATTACCCTGAGCTTAGGTCCGTGTTAAACGATTCTTGGTGCAATCCTAGTCTCCCCACCATATCCTTGTTTAATCTTCATGAGAGATTGAACAGCCTTGGTCCTGACATCTCCAATGGAGTCAGTACAGTGCTGGGAACATCAAAACTAAACTCAAGAACACCTTAGCCACTATCGCTGACCTTGAATCTCGAAACAAGTCCCATCCTCTGAATGAGAGAGACCTAATTGAACTCCAAATTCTCACCGACAAGAGCATGGCACTCTCAGTCTCAGGTGCACCTTAAATGTGGACCAAGGCCAAAACCAATTGGATCAAGAACAATGACAAGAATACCAAATATTTTCATTCCCTTGTCAAGCACAGAAGATGTAAAAATCTCATTCACTCGATTAAACTTAACTCTGGTGACATCATCACCAAGCTTGAAGACATTAGTTCATGCTTCCTTCATTGGTATTCAAATCTATGGGCAGTCAATTTGGATAACTCAAATCCCAATCATGACCAATTGGCTTCAATTTCAAAAAATTCCTGATTCCAACCATGACTCTATCACGACATCTTTCACCACATCTGAGACACATGGTGCACTTCTGTGGGACTTGGTAAAAGTCTTGTGCTTGATGGGTTCACTATTGAATTTTTCAAACATTATTGGGACTTGCTTGCCTCTTCTATCACTAAAGCATTCAATGACTTTCAATCTTCTGCCTCCTAGTTGGAACAAAACCAATCTAATCTTCATCCCTAAAAAGTCCAATACAAAAGCCATCACGAACTACAAACCTATTGCTCTATGTATTGTTCTCTACTAGATTCTTACCAAAACTCTTGCTAATAGAATCAGAAATATCCTTCCCAATATCATTAACAGATTCAGCCTTCCTTCTGGGTCGTTCCATACACGATAGCATTGTTGTGGCTCATGAGTTAGCTCACGCAATGTACAACTCCAAAGGTCGTAATTCTTTGATTTTGCTCAAGATTGACCTATCTAAAGCCTTTGATTCTATCTTCTGGGATGGCATCCTTTTTGCCATGTCCAAAATGAATTTTCCATCTAAATTTACCGATTGGGTTAAAGCATGCATCTCATCTCCGAGTTACTCTTGTCTAATCAACGATTTCCATACCGATTGGCTCAAGAGTCACCATGGAATTCGTAAGGCCAACCCCACATCCCCTCTACTCTTTATTATATAACTCAACAAATCTTTTCTGGTATACTAAATGATTTGTCGGCCAACGGTCATATTCCTCCTTTCAATATCAAAGGTGTAAAGCTCACATATTTGATGTTTGCAGATGACATCATTATAACCTTTAGAACTATTGATAAATCCTGCCTTTAGAACTAATTTTCCATCTAAATTTACTAATTGGGTTAAAGCATGCATCTCATCTCCGAGTTTCTCTTGTCTAATCAACGATTTCCATACCGATTGGTTCAAGAGTCATCATGGCATTCGTGAGGCCAGCCCCATATCCCCTCTACTCTTTATTATATAACTCAACAAATCCTTTCTCGTATACTAAATGATCTGTTGGCCAACGGTCATATTACTCCTTTCAATATCAAAGGTGTAAAGCTCACATATTTGATGTTTGCAGATGACATCATTATATAACCTTTAGAACCATTGATAAATCCCGCCTTTAGAACTAATTTTCCATCTAAATTTACCAAATGGGTTAAAGCATGCATCTCATCTCCAAGTTTCTCTTGTCTAATCAACGATTTCCATACTGATTGGTTCAAGAGTCATCATGGCATTCGTAAGGACAACCCCATATCCCCTCTACTCTTTATTATAACTCAGCAAATCCTTTCTCGTATACTAAATGATTTGTCAGCCAACGGTCATATTACTCCTTTCAGTATCAAAGGTGTAAAGCTCACATATTTGATGTTTTCCGATGACATCATTATAGCCTTTAGAACTATTGATAAATCCTGCCTTAATGTTATTAATGCCCTCAACACATTCTAGAATCACAGGCCTTCAGGTTAACACTAAAACATCCAGCATATATTTTTTTGAAAAATTGCAATGTCTACATTAGGCATCATGTCAAAAACCTTCTCAACATCGGTGAGGCCAGTTGGCCCATCAACTATCTAGGTACTTGCATCAGCCACGCCAGACTCACTGAGGTGCACCAAGACATCATTATTAACAAATGCCTCAACAAAAATACAAGGATGGAAAAAAGACCTTATCTCTCAAGCTGGGAAAACCACCCTTATCAACTCGATTGTTAATGTCATCCGTCTTCATACCTTCATGAACACTTGGGTATCTGACAAAAATATTAATAGAATCATTACCATTTCTAGAAAATTCTTTCAGAACAACTAACCCAATCACAACAGCCTTTGTCTCATCAACTAGGATTACCAATCATAAGGCTGATGGCGGCCTCAGTCTTCGTGATTTGAAACTTGTCAAAACCATGATTGCTGCTAAACGCATCATCTCTCTACTTAATGATGTTGTTTGTCTATGGGCCAAAATCTTGTCTACTAAATATGGACATCTTCACCCTTGGAACTCCTCATTACCCAAGAAATCATCTTATGGTTAGAAATCCCTCTACAATCCACTCAATGCCACTAATATCAAATGGTGTTACCACTCATCTCTGGAATGACCCATGGATCATTAATATTCCTTTATCCAAGTGGTCTACCAACATCAACGTCAACTATTTAGATACAGTCACTTCTGTCTAGGACCTTCTTGAACACAACTCATGGAATGCCCAACTCATTCATCACATTTTCTCTATTGACATTGCCACCTCCATTCTTAATATTTTTCTTCCAGCCATCCCAAGTGATGACAATTGACCCCCCATCCCCTCAGACATATTTCTGCTCGTAGTGCTTATGCCTATCTAAAAGACATCCCTAGAAAAATGGACAATGGATGGAAGGGCTGGAAGGTGATGTGGGCATTTCTGATACTCCCTAGGATTAAAAACTTCCTATGGAAGCTTCAGAAATGTCTATCCACCTCCAAATGGACATCCCACTTTCTCCATATTTACATTTTCACAAGTCCGGTTTGCCAATCCAGCCAAGACTCAATCAAGCATATCTTCTTTGATTGTCTTCACAAAAAATCTCTGGTAAAGCCCAAACATCTCATCCTCTTAATTTCTTCAACAACTTGATTCATGGTTCTTGGCTTTACAAAGGAGAAGATTTAGATCCTCACTCGACTTCTCTCTTTTGCTCTCTTCTAGCAAATTGTCTTTGGCTTTTATGGAAGCATCGTAATGAATTGCAAACATCGTAACCAACACCTTCAACCCACCAATATATCGGTCAGTGCACTTGGCTTAACCAATGATGCCCCAATTACTATCCCAAAACCTGAGGGATAAGGAAAAAATTTTCCTTCCCCCATTCCCACACAAACAACTAATCAACACTCATACTCTCTCTTCTGTGATGGCTCTTACTCTCCTATGTCTTCTTTTACAGGGGCAAGATACGTCATCTTTGATCGAGACAACAATATTGTTTTTGCTGGTTGCTGCACCGTAAAAACATCCTCCTCATTAATGGCTGAAACTTGGATGATCTACCAAGGACTAGGTAAAGCTTTGAGCAAGAGTTTATCCTCTCTACAGGTCAAATCAGACTCTATGCAACTCATATAGCTTCTGCAACAACCTGACATCACTCATGGAGGTTCAAAAATATAACTCTAGACATCCTACATCTAGCAAAAGTCATGCATGTTACAGACTGGAACTTTATCCCACGTCAACACAATTTTTTATGCTCATGCTTTAGCAAACTTTGCAAGACAACATTTGACTAATATCTTTTGGAGAAGCATTTCACCTCCAAACATCTTGTACGAGCATTTGATGATTTAAGATAATTCTATTTGAAAAAAAAAACACCTCTATGAACCAATATGTATAAAGTAGTCTATACCAATTCAAACATATACCAATAGACCATACAGGACAGTGCTGATTGATATCTAACATCTTATTATTTTTCTGATGATATCAAGCAATATAAGCAGTCGATATATCACCCTGTATTTAAAACTTGATCATATGCATCTTTTATTAATTAATATAACCCAGAGCACAATACTCCCACCAGCATATGATTGACTTGCTATTTGGTCTTTCTTTGAGGCAAAGATAGGCAAAGCCTGAGCTTCCCTTTTATCAAAAAGACAACATAAATACTAGGACAGAGGGATAAAGAAGAAAAAAAGAAACAAAAAGAGCCATCCAGAAGAGACGTTAGAACAAATCAGACTGATCACCAACCTATTATATATTTTTGTCACATGTTAACCTCCACCAATCATAATTCTAGTTTCCTTGCCCAAAATTTTGTTTAGATCCAACAAAATTCATCAAAAAAAAATCTCTCTTTCTTGATTTTTCTAGCTCCTAGAAAGCAAAGGTGAACAATCCATCTAACACATACCTTCCAGAACTTTTTAATCACTTCCTTCTCCAGTCAACCAAAACTTTCCTTGGTTTAAGAGAGATCTTCTATTCTTTTAGGATAATAAAATCTTTTTCTAGAAACTAAACTTCTTTGGGCAGAACATTTTTAAGAGTAAACTACTGAATTTTGACACAATCCAAGGTATTAGGGTCAACAAATTTGGTTATGCCACGATTATTAGTCCTAGCTGCTGGATGGTGTGCAAAGGTGAACAATCCATCTAACACATACCTTCCAGAACTTTTTAATCACTTCCTTCTCCAGTCAACCAAAACTTTCCTTGGTTTAAGAGAGATCTTCTATTCTTTTAGGATAATAAAATCTTTTTCTAGAAACTAAACTTCTTTGGGCAGAACATTTTTAAGAGTAAACTACTGAATTTTGACACAATCCAAGGTATTAGGGTCAACAAATTTGGTTATGCCACGATTATTAGTCCTAGCTGCTGGATGGTGTGCAGACATGCAAGAGACCTCCTGGTACAAAAAAATCATCCACACTGTTGCATATTAAATTAATCAAAAACAGGAAATTTTGCTTTAGCACAATTAATTTAGTGTTAAAGAATGCATAATAAAATCCTTTTGAAGATGGAAGATACAAATCCAATGATCAACAAAGACTAGTTCAAATGAACATTTTTTTAACAAAAGGAAAAGAATTATAAGAACTGCATAATTTAAATTAATTGGAAAACAGATTATTTGTAAACTACGGAAAACACTAACCTTTTCTTGATGTAAACATGTATAGTTGCAGCAGCATAGAGGATCAGCTGAGAACTTAGAATCAATATCATCACAGATCCATTTGCAACTAAATAGCACAATACAGAAAGAGAGATGTAGCTTGCAATTGGAGGCACATGTTGCCTTGTCAGCAATAGAACAGGCAAAGAAACAAAAACAGGTAACACAGCAAAGATCAGAAAAGGAAGTGGCATCCTCAAATTAAACTCCAAAGCTGACAAAATGGATGGAAGTGATGCATCGAGTTCCCAAGCACGTGCTTGCCGCATCAGAGCAAAAAACACAGCCGCTATCATGAAACCAGTAATCTGCAAAGTCGAGTAGCCTAGTGATCAAGTTTGATATAGAGAAGCATATCCATGGAAGTAAAGCTAGTTTCAAACAAATGAAGAAAGAACGAAAAAAACATGCAGTGAATCAAATTGCGAGCAATATGCACAATACTAGGATATAAGCATGCAGACATAAACACCCTTAGATGGGGAATTGAACCTATTTTAAACCATTTTATCCTTTTTCTTTGATGAAGACGACAAATTTACCTGCAAATGTCAAAAGTGAAATTATTATTTTTTCTGTTTGATAGGTTGAAAAGATCACTAATTAAGATTTCTCATTTTTTTCCTAATTCCTTTTCCTCTCTCCAAATTTTGAAGGTTACTTATTATGTGCGACTTCTATATGGAGATCAAAATTGTAGATTACAAATCAGTAAGCTCAGAAGAAAAGCAGCGAATCACAGAAAACAATCACCTGTGAAGAATATGAAAGACAAAATCTGCTTGCTGCAGCAGTTAAAGAAACAGAAATACCCATTGTATATGAGCAGTGTGGGTCCACCTGCAATAATGTTGATGCAAGATACACCTTAGAACGAACATTTTGATATATATATTCAGAAATCGATTGCAAATCCATGACAATCATCAACAAATATATACTACAAGATAAAAAAGAGCTTTACCAACAAAAATACAATAGTTTTGTCAGACTCTGGACTAGAATCAAACATTGCAGGTGATGAATCTACAGTGATAGTCTCAGTATACATGTTGGGAATGACATGCAGACCAGATACCGAATCCCAAGCCAGGGCAACAGGTGGGAAACAACGAAGTTTGCAAAACCCTGAAATGCTAACAATAAATCAACATGAGTAACTGGAGGACTGAACATTTAAGCAAGCATGTATAGAAAGAAAAAAAATGTTGTGTATATATGAAAAGACAGCATTGCTGCTGGAAGCTGAGACCAACCTCAAACATTCTGACCAATCAAAAATTTCCAATGAGTCTGTCATAACATGTGATAGATGTTAAAAAATTGTAGTTTTTATCTATGAAAAGACAAGGTGCGGCAAGCCAAGACCAACCTCAAACATCCTGACCAATCAAACTATCAAAGTTTCCAATAAGTCTGTCATAACACATGACAGATGTTAAAAAATTGTAGTTTTTATATTTCATGTTGCCTCTATATGTTCCCACCCTAACCATGGGGAATCTCAATAACAAGTCTAGCAACCCATTATTCCGATGTGTATATGTCCATGGTGATGTATATTTGATTAAAAATGTGTGATACAATTTTCATTGATCTACTCATAAAAAAAATCAGGTTTCATAAACATAAATCTTAATCGATTTCAATATTATTTTTGCAGAGTCTAATGGTAGCAAAGGATCTAGCCAATCCCAAATAATTGGGACATTACGGTTTTATTATTGTTGTTGTCCTTGTCAAAAATGTAATATTTCACTTCTCCATGTCTTAGTCCTTTTATTCCCATTTAATGCTTCATACTATATTGGCACATAATTCCTCCTTAGTAGAATCTCCAATCATCCTTTCGTAGATACAAAACTGGTCTTGTGACACCATGATATGTTCAGTTGCCATAATTTTAAAAACATGAAAAGAAGCTTTTTTCCATCACTAGTGCAACACAAGATGTCCCAATTATTTGGGATTGACATAATAAATTCTGAAACTGTAATTTACATCTGATCCCCATAATATCCAGTACCTGAATGGAATTTATGCTCATGTATCCTACCAAGATGTAAATTATGTCAATGAGATTATTAAGTCATTAGGAATTAATTATTTGGGAATCTAGGGGTCAGTTTCAGAAGAATGTAATGGGATTACAGTTTCCATAGAAACATGTTATTTCAATTTTTCAATAGACATGAGACATTAAAGTTCAGATTATTTCTATATTATATATCACAACAGCAATCACCTTTAGATCATTCAAGTGTAGTAAGGCAGATCATTTCACGTCCAAACAATAATTAGTTCTACATTAACTGCTTTGTTCTTGTGATGATTAATGAGGCGCAAGTAACTAACTCCTAAGGATATTTATTAGAGCCATATTCTTTAAGACAATCTATATAATTTTGATTTTATCGGACTAGCTTGACATATTACACTTGTGTACTTGGAATTGCTTCATCAATTTCTTGATACTAAATTTCCATATATAGTCAACTTGTCATTTTTGCAGTTTTGCATTTCAAGTAGTATCATGGAATAGCGTTTGCCACGCCGATAACCTCATACAATGCACAATTTGATAGTTATATGTCAGCAGCAACTCTGAGTTGGCACAGCAAGTACCAATACCTTTCTACCGAGGTACATTTGGAATTGCTTCATCAATTTCTTGATACTAAATTTCCATATATAGTCAACTTGTCATTTTTGCAGTTTTGCATTTCAAGTAGTATCATGGAATAGCGTTTGCCACGCCGATAACCTCATACAATGCACAATTTGATAGTTATATGTCAGCAGCAACTCTGAGTTGGCACAGCAAGCACCAATACCTTTCTACCGAGGTACATTTTGAATGTGTTGATTGGTTTTATCATTTACGATACCTATTCTTGCCAATATTTAGTCTGTGCAACCAATTTATTCAAACTTTCTTTTCCAGTGTTTACTAGCCTTTGAGTTCTTCATTTGAGGTTCCTTGTCACCCATGCAAAATCTTATGACAATTCTCCAAGGTTCCTTCTCACCAATTTTGAATGTATTGATTGGTTTTATGATACCTTGTCTTGCCACTATTTAGTTTGTGCAACCAATTTCTTCATACTTTCTTTTCCAATGTTTACTAGCCTTTGATTTCTTCATTTGAGGTTCCTTGTCACCCATGCAAAATCTTATGACAATTCTCCAAGGATTTTGGCAAATAGGCCCCTCAAAGTTTTGACAAGCATACCCATCATTCTAACTTATTTGATTAATGCATGCAACAAAGATTATATTACCTACCTCACTTATCTTTAGAGAAAAAGATCAATAAGCTCTCTCATGCCAGATCTAACATTATGCTTCATCTTTGCTGTCATTTTATATGGTACCCATCCAATGCTCTTTACATCAACCACAGATTCTAAACTCTTAAAGTCCAACATTTCAAATATAAATACACATTGACAAGTGGGAAACAATATGCAATTAGGATTTAGGACGTTAAGAACTAAAAAGAGAGAAATCATTTATAGTTAGAAAAGTTAAAATCTTCAGAATTCAAACATTAAACATGATTGGAAGAAACAAGGAAAAGGAAGGATCAAATAGAGCTTACTGCTTTGCTCATCATCTCCAGTTTGTTCAGCAGTAGACTTTATCCCACAACCAGTTGTCTTTAGAGACAAAATAGTTGGCAAAAGACCAAGGCTTATGGAGAACGACAAATTGAAAGCAAGTGGATGATCCTCCTTAAGCAACATTTCCTGCAACCACCCGGAAAATGATTAAGGTTTTTACTTAAATGGAAAAGAATGAACATCTTAAGTACCACATCTATATAATATGTAAGTGAACCAAAAACCTACAAATAACTTTTTAAGCATGAACCTCTTGCACATAGCTAGACCGAAGAAGCATAGCAGCAGAAAATTTTCTCTCTCCTTCCTCAGGGTTGAAGAATTGTCCAACTGCCATAGAAGCAGCAGGCGGAGGCCTACCTGAAACAGTCTGAACAACAACAAAAAATAAATGTAGATCAAGAATCTACCAGTTAACTTGATTTTAAAACAAAAGGTAGCATCTTTCTCCTAGACAGTTAAATTGTAGCATTATATAACAGTATACATATGTTTTGTAAGTTTCTATAGAATTGTCATAGGCTCTATACTTAAACAGATTTTAACTGTTTGAATTACTGCATAGATTACAATGATGATAGAAAGAGGTAATTTTTTATTTTATTATCAGACACAATGTTCTAAAGGGAGATCTGATACATGCAATGCTAAAGACCTGTAAAGACATGTCTCAATTCTTAAACTTAGATAGTATTTTATAGTTTAGTACAACCAATTGAAATACAGAAAATATTAACATGGTGTAATGAAATTCTGGAAAGGTAATCTACAAAAAGGGTAAGAATCTAAAGTATGGTTTATCACTTGTTTTTTTAAATAAGGAAACTAGGAATTGTTACTAGTTATGCATATCAACATTTTCATAAGCTATCATCATCATAAATATAGCCAAAAGAGAGAACCTAGCAACAGCCTAACCCACATGAGCATTAGTTTAGGTCCCCTCTACAGAATGCATTTGCTTTAGGAACCACAAAGCAGAATAGAAAATAATATCTACATCTGCAGAAGCAAGATCATGTCATAGAGCACAAATTTTGTACAGAAATTCATGCAGATAGACCAGGAAAGTGATGTGGAATTCCAAAAGAAATCCATTTTTTTTATATAGGAGGTGACAATTGAGATCTACCATATAGCTGAATAAAAGAAAAGAAAACAGAAAAGAAGGTATTACCGGATGTGGAGCGACTGAAATGGTCAAGAATCGAAAACCATGCAGTTCCTCAGGAGTTAGCTGAAGAAAGGCAGATGGAGGTGCTTGTTCAGTCTGGCTTCCTGGTTCAATCTGATGCATAAAAGAGGATCTTTCCACTGTAAGAGTGCCTCCTTAAATCATAAAAAAAAAAAGCCTAGAATTGCATTTATGGCATGATGCTCGGATAAAAATTGAATAAAAATAGAGATACCTGTCTGTCAATGAATAAAAACCAATAGTTTCTATGCAGATTGTACATGATGGAATTTCATCGGAGGATGATGCAGAATAGGTACCTGTCTTGGTGCAGGTCCTGCAGGAATGTGAACCATCTTTGATGTCACCTCAATGGTTCTCCTACTAACAGGCAGTTCACCTAATAATGATTTTTTCGACTTCTCAGGCCACAGGTGAAGTCTAACCCCAGAACAGGGAGCAAGATTTGTTACAAAGATGAAGTGTCCTCTACCATTTGAACCCTGAAAGCAGTTAAAACACTAATTAAGCAATACATATATATTACCTAAACATACAGTGAAGAAACCATCCAAAAGAGTCTTCAGTGACTTATTAGCAAGAACAGACAAATTAAATTGACCAAGTTAGATGGTTAACAGAATGCGATAGAGTGTGAGAGTAACATAAATAACGACAAGCATCAGCCACTGGGAAGCTTGCTCTATTGCCACTTTGACATCATGGTTTCAAGGAAACAGCCTTTCCCAACGTGGGGATAATACTGGGTTTGATTGAGTAAAAGATGAATTGCACAGAACTTATATTCTCAAGAGTAAATGATGAAACAAAAGATAAAATATTGCTTGCACACCTATGCAAATTATTCTTTAAGCATCCCATCAAGCATGAGACCAGCTAAGAAAGAGGAACACTAACTTCAAACCACACCCATGAGTAGAAAATATTGAAGCTGGGTGAAATTTACCAGTTTCTTAATGTCCAACCAACGCCTCTTCCCATCCATCGCTAAAACCGTAACAGTGGTTGATTCTATGTAGAGATCCTTCTCAAGGCCATCATCACTCCAGTGAACAGAGGGGGGGCATGAATATCGATCCTGCACTGGAGGATCTGCAAGCCCAATGCATATCTTTAGTTATAATACTTCATAGTTCATATCTATCACAATGGCTTCTGAAGTACAAGGTAAGAAGTGAGAACAACAATTTGGGGTCAGTCATAAAGATCTTTCCCAACCATTGAGAAAGTTACAAATAAGCATGAACAGAGAGATAGGCAACAAGCAACAGGCTCTTATTCTCAGTCCAAAAGCAATGAACAATAATATATTACTCATTTGCTTAAATGTTCTACCCCAAGAAATCTCTCTTCCTACATATATCTATATCAATGTTCAGATTCTAGATGTACAATGGGAGTAATCATAAAAATCATCAAAGTTATCCTCCACCAATAGGAGTTGAATATAAATCAAACCGCTTAAATTCTAATGAAGGGTCACACAGACTTTTTATGCAGTATTAACCAGCCATTCTCAGCTTCAAGTTTGTAACAGATTCTTAGCCACTTTAGGCAAGAGGGATCAGTGAATGAAACTGTAAATATTAAAGTAAGAAAAACAACTTTAGACAAAAGAGACATCAATAAATACTCATACAGTGAGTAAAGGGAATTCTAAATGTTCTACCTTGAGAAAAGGAACAAAAAGATGGATGAATGATGTGTTCAAGAAAAATAGCTGCCTTAATTTCTGCAGCTATTAGGAGTCAATTGTTTTAAGAAGTTGAACTCAGTTTGAACTAGGACCTTAGGTTCCCATGAAGATTTTTGTTTGACCCAAAGTCGTTGCCAAACTTGCAGAGTTCCAGAATTTATTATTGCAGAAAGATGAAATATGACAGCATTGTTTTAATTAGAATAAATTTTAATTATTTAGTTAATTTTGATTTGATCACATTGATTTAATGTGTCTGGGTTAAGAATAATATTAAGTTGGATCATATAAAAACAAATTTGTTTAGCTTTAAAATATGTCAAATCATTTTATAGCTACCTATGATGTTTGGTTAAGAAAAATCAATACATTAATTGCCACAGATGTCAGTTTCACATTCCCAACCAAAGTCAGAATAAAGAAATAATCTCTTATCTAGAATTGCACTTCTGGTTTTTTTCTTCTCTTTCACTTTCGCCAGACCAAACACTAGTAGCAGCCAGTCACAATAAAAGTCCTCTTCAGGAAGGCCACTGCTATTCTTACAGCCCCCTTATTTTCTAAAAAGTCACAGATTTGATGCCAAAATTTATTTCTGAAACTTGTATGAAGAATGAAAAAAAATATGTCTAAGTTCATATCCACATCGGATGAAAGATAGCTTTTTCTTTGTTCTTTTTTATAATAATGTCATTGCTTCAGTGCACAGATAATTTGTGCATGAATTTGTAGTTTGTACAGCTTTCGTGCATAAATAATTACAAACTTGGTAAAATTGAAAACAACGCGTGATGTGCTAGAGGTGGCAAAATGAAAAATACCAGTATCACGTGCAGCATCCTTGATGGGAAGCTTTATTGAAACCTGAGATGTATGCATATCCCCCAGCCAGTTTAAACTATGAGGTATGCCACTTTGAAGCATTTTTGTTAGCACAAGTATCCTTCTTGCTACACTTGGATATGGTTGCCCAGTTTCAGAGTTTACCATACTAAGAAGAGAATGTGAAATCTGCAAAGAACATTGATGTTGATGGAGGACTCACAGAACCAAACTGATCCATGCACCAATCTGTAGACTTGCTTACCTGTACAACTAATTGATTGCACCAGAGAATAGACTGGTGCTCCATTGAAAGCCAGACATTGTTCATACCTGAGCTTCCTATTGTAAAACCATTAGTAAACGGAACGATGCCATCTAAAGAAGCCAATTTGGAACGGACCTGGAAAAACATATTCATCAAAGAAGTGGGACCACAGTCAGCATACTCACACAAGATTTACATTGAACAAAGTCACATTTACAAACTCAAGCACAAACAAAAATCATCCAAGCAAAATAGAGGAAAATGCAAAATTACACACCTAGCAACTCATTGTAAAAAGGATTGGCATCCAAATCTGAACGAATTGCAAAAGACCTACTTTGGCTGGAACATGGTCAAGGTTATTTTCTATGCATACTCCAAATTATGCACACTAAATATGGTCAATGATCACACCACACATAGAAAACTCCCAATTATGCACACTAAATATGGTCAAGGTTATTTTCTATGGTTTCCCGACTTGAGTGTATTGTCTTTAAGGATCTAGAATGCTGATTGATAGAACATCACTAATCATATAACCAAGAACTACAGGAACAAGAACTATAAAGTAAACACTAATATAAATGGAAGATAAAATAAAGACAGTCATCAAAAATCTCTTTTATAACTAACATTAAGAAAAATAAAAAACAAACCTGGTAATCGTAAATGCCGCCAGATACAGAGACAATAACAACATGAGATAATTTTGGACCAGATATAATATGGCCAATATTGTTTGTTTGCATCTCATAACCCTTTCTCCATTTTTCATTCACTTGTGAAAAATAGTGCCCCAAGGATGGTTGCAGTGCAATTGGAGGCAATCTGGACAAGTTGTAAGCTCTCATCAAGGATTAAATATTCATGCTAGAAATCTAATAATCTACATAATCAGAGAAAAAAGGTGATAAAACATACTGGTGTGGGCTTGAAAGTGTTATTATGGTTTCAACAGCTGATTTCCGCAAGTATGGATGCACAATTGCAGCTCTAGCCACAAAGCCACCCATTGAATGGCCAACTAATATTACACTTGAGGGCAGGCTTCCGGAAACATCAGCACCTTCTTTAGATCGGGCTTCTTTAGACTCTTGATATTGATCCAAGATCTACAAGAGCATATGAAAATATGGGTCAGCAATTATCTGATGATCTAGTACATAATTTTGTACAAATGAAAGAACAAGTTACATAATTTGTCAGAATTGACAAAGAAGGATTTATATCTCGAAATGATACTAATTTTAGTAACCGATTGGACCATTAGGATGTCGATATACTTGAAAGATATATGAATTCTGGTGCCCAATATCATTGACAAAATAATAAAATATTAGATACTAACATAAACAACCTATATGGCCCGCCACTGGTCCTTGGTTGGACCAGTAAATGCCAATCAGCATGTGCCGATCCGATCGACATTCAAAACTTTGCAGGCAAGTTCATATTTGAATTACGACCATACAAAAGGATTTAGATACAGTAATTTTCAGGTCAACTTATGCTCACTTACTAAAGTAAGCTAATAAAGCGATATCCAATGTTTACATTTTAATTAAGAAAATTCAAGTATTAAAAAATCATATAAGATTCAAAATTGTCCCTTGCTGTTTGCAGCTTTTCCAAATGCCGCTCTGCTAACTCACTAAACTACTTGAGAACAATTTAATTGAAACCACATAGGAATCAGATATGTCATTGACTTGTAAAGGTTAAATGCAACTATCCCTTGGTGCACTTCAAGCGATGACTAAAGAGGACTAACCAGCTCAAACAAGTGTAAAGAAACTAGTTTGTCAACACAAAATGTTTCTTTGTTTATGTGCATAATCGGAAGCATCTTCAGCATAAAATGCTGAAAAAAGAACTATGTAACTGAGATCAGGTTCTACACCATTTAGTAGTCATGCAACTATTTACCTATCTGATAACAATTAAGCAAATTATCGTTTGGGCAAGTAAATTCTTCATTCAAAACGTAGCACATGGTTCAGTCTAATATCGAAGATACCCTATGGATTGCATATACAACATATTCGGTATGCTCTTCAAGTATCCGACCATCCATGGCAGAATGTTCCCCTTCGAGATCCACAGCAAACCAGTCAAGCTTATGAGTATATTGGGTGGGAAGCACAAAGTTATCCAGATCCTCCGACTTAGTTTTTGTCTTTTCCGGTACAACAGATGCTTCCTGGTAGAAAGTTAGTTCAAGTGGTCCTCCTTGGTAAGCCCGTTCAGATTCGGCAGCCAAAGACCGGACCTAGAAAGACAAAGTGCAGATGAAAAGATAAACAAGACAGATGTTATTTACAACACCACATTCAAATCAAGCTTTAAGCAGGCTTAAAAGAGCATAAATCAGAACATTGGGACGGCAGAGACATAACATAATGTTTAGATTCAATGGAGGAAGAAGCTACCATGCTAACTGGCTTAAGGAAGCCCCAAGTTTTTGTAATGAAAATCATAATGGACTAACATAAAATAAAAAGATGTGCATTTCCTAAGACACAAATTTAAGTACTTGATTTAACTCAATCCTAAAGTGCACCAACACTCATTTATCAAGCTGGATAAAAATCCTTCAGAAAATGGAAGCAAATTAAGAGAAGAGAGTACTTCCAGGTTTCAATTAAACCAAGCCTGCTAGCGATAAGAATATGTCCCTGTGGCTGTACGTTAAGCTCATATAACTTCAGTTGCCATGAAATCAATTAACCACTGATGTTGCTTGCCAAATCATACAACATCAAGTCATGACAACAACATTTACAGCACAGAGCTAGGTATAGACAATTTTTTCTGTGACAATAGTTGAAACTAGGAACATATGATTGAATTTGAAACTGCAGATTATAACAACTAAATGGACCCCGTGGATCCAAAGTTTAGCCACAGATACCAGCAGTTTCAGAAGCTCATAACCTCTTTAAAGGTATAATACCCTAGTTCTTCCATAATCAAGGATCAAAAAAAGATACATGATAACTCAGAATTCAGGTAATCATTCAGGCGAGATACTTATAAATATTTAAAATAAGAGCCATTGCTGGGTCCAAAGATACAAAGAAGAAGGTTGCCTTGAGGTTGTCAAGATAACGGCAAATTGAAGTCAGCGATACAAAAATCATGAAAGAGTATGATGAAGAGATTGTGGAGTTTATATTACAACAAAATTCCTGAAACAAATGCACAATGTATGGCTCATCTACCATGGTACAAAAGAGGATCAATTTACCTGAGTTGCCTTTTCAACAAGCCATCAAACCAAGTTCAACCTTACACTATATCTTAGGGCTTGGAGCATCACTAGACATCACTAGAGCATGTTCAAATGACCCAGGCAATGTTCGAATAAGCGCGATATGCAGATATTAAAGTACCACGTAGCACATATGCAGGGTGCATAATAGATATGAAGACTTTTCAGAGGAGGACTTTTGAGTTATTTTGCACATCAAATTAAGAAGTTTAATGAAAATGACAATTTGGCATGTATTCAGAACCATAAATGGCTATGTGATAATAGCTTCAGAAAAAATTGTTCAAAAAAGTAAATACTACCTACAACTCCAATTTGCCTGCTTCATTTTTTGAAAATTAACTCTGCAGTCTGCACTATATCTGGAATTGACATCAGTTCAGCAACCATCACAAAAAGATCCTTTAATTACCTAATTATAATTTTTTTTATGGATGAAGCATTCATTTTTTATGTCTACAACTTTATTTTATGTACCTTCAAGATTGTGAACAAAATCTTTGTACCTTCAAACTATAAACATATTTTCTATGTGTTGTTTCACTTTTAACTATTTTTTCCCTTTAGTGGTCTTCCATTGATACCATACTTCACAGTAAATATAAAGTTACTATTAGTCAACTTAGCCATTTTCGCTTTAGTTGAAAATGACAGTAGTTCTGATTACAAGTTTGTTTGAACAGGAAAAATAATGCATACAGATTAACTGATATATGGAGTTGGTATTTTAAAGTCTCCGATCTTTTGCATAATTCTATAACAGCTTAGGCATTCCAGTGAATTCAAAATGCAATTCAGCGAACATAATGGAAATCTTTATCTGATTCACTAGAAGGAAGATCAGAAGCCTATATTAAGAAGGTACGGTTGAAACTGACACCCATCCCTATTCTCTTCCCGTACCATGGAAATAAAAACATTATCAAAATCCTATCTTTTCCCCATATTTTCTTGGTTTTCCCAAATGTTGGATGCAGACTGTGTCAGGTCAGTTTGACTTTTCAAGGAATGACAAGCATCGTGATTAATTTAAAAGACCAACAATTTCATTGGTGAAGTCTATTTCCAGTCAAACTACTCAAATATCAGACCAGATTTGGCAGCAAAATTCCTTGCTGCTATAAAAAGTGTTTTTTTTTTAACTTGAAAACTACTCAAATATGCATCAAGTCTTGAACACAAATTTGCATCATTAACTTGAATGTACATGAACAAGAAGTGTTTTTTTTTTTTTACTACAGAGCTAGAGAAATAACTGGTATAATACAAAAGATAAACATTTTTAAATAACATATTGTAACTAAGATACTTGGAGAAAGTGAAAATTTTATACTTTGAACAATGAAAAGGGTAAAAGATTAAAAAGGCTCGCCTGCTTGTAGCTGCCACCATTTCCAGGTATGAAAAGAACAGGGACGCCATTAATTTTCTTCAGATGCTCATCGAAATCAATTTTCTTCCATCCCTCATGGTACAAGAACAGCCCGTACTTGTCCGACGAGACATTAGCGGGCGTGGGGATAGGGATATACATCGGATACATGTATGTCATGATGCAGCCACTCGGGACTGGTTTCAACAGTTCATATAGCCCCGTGATAGCCACCCATACAAAGAGAAGTACAAGAACAACAACTTTACACTTCGATCTCAAGCCCCTCATTTCCCCAAGAACTTCAATTCGAGAAATCACAGCTACAAGAATCTCATCAAAAGCCAAATTCCGGCGAGAATGATCTGCGATCAGATCTGGAAGGGATCCAACCAAGAACCAACAAACCGATATTCTGAAACCCTTACGAAATCAAGAACCAAGATTCCGTCGGCAGATCAACGTATTCATCAAGAATGCGAGATCTCCCAACCCCGAACACGCAGAGGATTCAAACCACAATTCCGAACTCAACCTACAAGAAGCCAACCAGATCGTGTTATGGGGCGATCGACACCTGAGATCCAAGCAAGAACTCACCCGGCGGAGAGGACTCGAGATCTTGGTTGGGGAGAAGGGGAACCCTTTACAGAAGAGATCCGAAAGCGGGACTCGCCGATCTTGAGCTCGTTCACCGGAGGATTTCGCCCTGCGAACGGGAGAAAGCATCAAGCGAAGACACCGCGGCGGAGAGCCGATAACCCAACGCCAGGGGGGCTTTATAAGTGAGCCCCAGCCTCAGTGTTTACGGGCGGTACCCGGTCGTCAGGTGTCCGTTACGGCCGTTTGCGTCCCACCGTAGGCTTCCGACTACCGGCGGTAGCCGGTTTCAGCGAAGCAGCTCGTCGCCGCTGCTTACCAGTAAGTTTAGAGGAGACGAAAGCGTGATGGGAGGAGTGAAAGATCACCAAATATTTCAATACTAAGTAGGAGAATGGAAGTGTTTGTTTGATGTGTATATTTGATTAATGACTAATCCATATTGGGTTAACTTAGTTGCTTAATAATATGTCAATTTGGGCAATTAAAGATCCAAAATACTTCCGGATTTTTTTCCCGATTTCCAACTAATTTTGTTAGGTTTTCTTGATCAAATCAGGTGCACAAATTTCATAGGATTCCCAACAAATTCTTTCAATTTGCAGGACAAAACATATGTATGGAGAATTACCAGAAAAAGATGAAGTGTCTACATTAACCTTTACATTGGCAATCAATTCACCAGGTAATGAGATGAAGAGTCTGAAATCAATTAGTAACTTTTGTACTTCGTTGAAGGATGGAAATAAGAAAGCAATCAATAAGAGTTGTGGCTGAGAGATTCCAGATTTCTTGTAGTCAGGCTGCTCAACACCATAGTATTAAATGTTGGTGAGCTTTGCAAGTGTTTACAGCCGCCTTGACTTTAGCAATCATACACCAATCAATCAGATTAAGTGTGTGTCTAAAATCAAACAGGAGAAATGTTTATTCTCCACTGAAGAGCAAAATAAGTAAGCAATCAACAAGTATCCTGGCCAAGGATTTTTGTGATCAGCTGCTCAAGTCGATAGTATCAGATGTTGGTGAGCACCTGTAAGCTTTTACATCAGCCTTTCTTTTGGCAATCATACACCAAGTATCAAGAGTATTGTGCTTTTATCAAGACCAAAATCAAAGAAGAGTAATGTTTATTCTTCGTTGAAGAGTGAAATAAGCAAGCGATCAGTAAGTAAGAGCCTTGGCAAAGAGAATCCAGACTTCTTGTAATCGGCCACTTAACTCTATAGTATCAAACATTGGTGAGCTCCATAAGTGTTTACGTCCACATTTATTTTGGTGGTCATACACCAAGAATTGCGGGCATTGCACTCTTCTACAAAACTCCAAACTTAAAAAGGAGTCATGTTTATTCTTCTCTCGAGAGCAAAATAAGCAAGTATTCGGAAAGAAAGAGCCATGGCCAAGAGAATCCAGACTTCCTGTAATCGGCTGCTGAAGTCTATAGTATCAAATGTTGGTGAGCTCTGTAAGTGTTTACATCCACCTTTACTTTGGCAATCATACACTAAGTGTTGTGAGTATTGTGCTTTCAGCAAGAGTCTAAAGCCATAGTGAATGAATGATATGTGCTTCAGCCACATCATGAACTTGGGAATATGCTGCAAGACAAGCAAATTCAGTTGTTATCATCGGTAGGAAGCTCCTCGAGAGAAGTTGTGAATTTGCTAATGTTTCAGAAGTTGATACGATAGATAATTTATTAAAAACATAAATCAGATTGAGTTTTTCTTTAATCCTCAAATAAATAATCACTTTGAGTTTCAGCCATATCAACTTTCTTCGGATCTTGATTAGCCCTCTAGTAACTGACATAGATACCTGCACATAATATCCACCAGTGAGGAGAACCAACATTAGAACCAATGATGCCATCAACCCAGCTCGTTTGACACTTAACATTGCTGCACCAATTAACTCCCCCATTCCCTGGAATTAGACAGATTTGTGAATGTTGGAAATGTTAAGAATTACTGGAAAGAAAAAGAAAAATAAATATAGAAAGAGAAGTTATTCAGGTATTTTTCTCCAGAAATTTCCTGCTGAAGAACCAACGTAAGAATCTACCATAAGATAGCAAAATTCTTACTTGTGAATTTTGAAAGATGGTGACCTTAAAATATCCAAATTCACATCAAGTTCTATTATGAAATATATGTCTTAGATCTCAAGTTGGGTGGTTGAAGTAATGAAATATAACTTTTTGGTACCCAAGTCTTTTTTTTCTTCTTTTTGAACACTTCATCTACAAGTGCTAGCACAAGATGTTTGTTTTCATTTGTCTAAATAAGTAAATTATAAACATACTGCCTTATACCAAAATAAATGGCTTCATGATCTTAAATTACCTGGCTCGTGATGACGATCAACATAATTGCAAAGGACGTCAAGAGAAAACAAGGCGTCGTTCTTCTGAGGTCAACCATGAAGTACAGGATGACCATAAAAATGATGGGATACGCAATATTGATGATCATGTCACAGAGAGTGCTACTCACATAATAAACACTAAATCTATACATATCAGCTTTTCTTTCTTTCACCAAGTAGGACTTTTCGAAAGGGAAGACATATACTGCTCCAATTAATGATGATGATGTCCAGAATATACAGATATAGAACATTAGGCCAACCTGCATCATGGAAGAAAATGCTTAAGACTCAAATGGAATAGAGGGGTCAAAAGATATTTTAAATTACTCCGCCAACATTTGTGATAATAATGTTGTGCTGCAAATAATATTTATACATCTTACAGCAGAAGTTGAACTGTCTGTGTTTTGTTAACCACCTGATCTCTTAATTGAGCTTCAGTTCCTATATTAGATTTCCACCATAGAAGGCCTAATAAAACAGCCACTCCAACTGTTTGTGAAAATCTTAGCTTGTCTAAGTAATCTCTGCTTCTCTCCCTAAATGTCCTCTTTGATAGAATAATGAACTGCTCCACCCAATTCGAAGTCCAATCCTTTTTAATTTGAATTGATAGTTGAAGCTTCATGGGTGCTTTTACTGAATGATAGTTCCCTTCTTTTTCTCTAGGTTCCAAATCTGTCTTATATTTGCATTGCAGAAACTGTAAGAGGCAATGAAGGAAACAAATAAATATGGTGTTGGAATGAGAGATAACTTGCAGTAGAAATCAAAATGCTCACTTTTAAACTGGCATAATAATTTTTTCTTAGAAAAAAGAAACAGAACATTGAGCTTTCTGCAAGTTCTTGCAAAATGAACTTGCTCTTGACTAAACTACAAGAATCTTAGTTAAAGAGCAATGAGAGAACACAATGGTTTAATAGATTTCTTGAGATTCTTTTTCACCTTAATTACTTTCACCTCGATCTCCTGCATATTTGTTGAACCTTGCAAAGTTTCAGGGATGCTGATGTCTTTGACATGTCCGGTCGCTATATCTAGCAGGAACTCTGCAGGACTCATGGCCATCTCAGGCACAAAACCCAGGGACGAGAAATAATGCATGGACTCCCTGGCATTACCATGGTATATGGTTTGACCCTCAGATATCAACAAAAGCTTATCAAACATGTAGAATATCCTGCTAGATGGCTGATGGATGGTCATGATAACTGTTCGCCCTACCTGAAATTGGAGGGAAAAAAACCCTCAAACATACATTTTTTGCAGATTCTTCAGGTGTTATTTTCTCCACAGATGTCTGATTTTTCCGTGTATAATAAGCATTTTTCCAGAAGTGAAACAACATATTACTCTCCCCGTAATTAATTAACTGATATTAGTGAAAACAGTTCATATAAGCTTTCCTCAGAAAGACAGTTATGAGAATCAGTTGACTTTATCACCTTTGCCAGGTTTCCAAGAATTATAAGGAGCTTGCTCGCAGAGGTGGAATCCAGGCCTGAAGTGGGTTCATCAAGAAACAACAATGAAGGATCGACCAGGATCTCATAACCTATACTGGTCCTTTTTCTTTCTCCTCCTGAAATGCCTTTCACAAGAACACCACCCACTCTGGTGTGTCGGCATCTAATTCACAGAGATAAATAATGAGTGCATCAAAACAGTTTTTTAACTTATTTAACCTTTTTTCTAATCACCTTATATATCTAGTATAAATAGAATCAAATCATTTTGATGACAAGAAATGAGGGCCAAACATTTCAATAGCATGGACCATGATCACATGATCCTAATGAGATTTAGTGTATCAAGGTAGTAGTGGAAGCATCAATATCTTGGAAAATCTATCTAGAAACTTGAAAAAGACATTTCCGCTAATAAATATAGATTATCATGAATGTATACATTGTTTTGTGAATAAAACCAAAATAATCAGAAAGAATAATTTGCATGTCAAAACTAAAGAATGAATCTAAAAGTTGAGACTAATATTATACTTGGAGCACCGGCTACATGGTTTCATTTGCAGAGGTGGGGATAGAGTATTAATATGACAAATTACCACCAACACAAGCTAATGATCTAAGTCGATTCCGATTTTGCAAGTACAACCAACACTTCGTTATAGATTTAGCCGAGGTCAAATACAGTACATTGAAATCTCCCTCAAACTTACTAAAACTAGCTTAACCAAATGATTAAGCACACACATGCTTCACATGCAAAGAGACACCCAAGCAAATCCACAAGCATTTAAACTACAAAAATGTAGGGGAAAAAGTTCACTTACAAAGTCTCAAGTTAGAGCAGAACCTGATTCAAAATTAACAAGATTGTTCTAACCAATAGGAACATATAATTCATATGGGCTGCTTGCACATATATGTGACCATAGCAAACACTGATACTGACCTCTCTAAACTTAGCTCTTTTATGATCCTATCCGCCCTCAAGTACTTCTCCTTGCGACTCATCTCTGTGGGAAGCCTCAAGAATGCTGCAAAGACAAGGGTTTCCTCCACTGTAAGTTGAGGAAACAGCACATCATCCTGTGCAACAAATCCAATCCTGTCAAGCAATTGCAACAAGATCAGCATTTGGTAAAATGAAATCATAAAGTGGACAATCCTACTGATGTACACATCGAAACAAGGGAAATTCCAACTCTTAATCAATGTAATTCAATAACAAAAGAATTGAAACATGTAGAAAGAGCAGTTGTTCACCTCCTCTTGAGAGAGGGGCCATAAGGAGTGTCATTGTAAGTAACCTTCCCTCTGATGTCCCCATCCAACCTACCACCAAGTAATTTTAGCAGGGTGGTCTTGCCACTTCCTGAAGGCCCCATCATAGCAAGGATTTGACCAGGGCCAACACTTCCAGTTATGCCTTTCAGTATGTGCTTGCAGTTTCCTTGCTCCATCCTCAGCCAGGAGGCTACACCGGCAATTGTAGCTTTCACAGGGTTCCTTGAACTCCCATTAATTTTATACTCCACATCCTCAAACTGCAGCAGACAAAAAGCAAGCAGGAGGAACATATTTCACATGATGAACCTGTCAACTGTGGTCCATATCTGACACCCTTCCACAATCAGTTTTGGATTTCCCCAACCATGATCACTTACTTGTTATAGAATGGTGACTTTCGAAATGTCATATTTGCCATTATAAATTTCAGCATACAGGATAAATATTTATATCCTCAAAATATTAAAACCCTCCACAAAAATCACCAATGTTAACATCCATGCAGAAGAACTAGGTTAACAATTTAGTATTAATTCATTTGAATTGGAATGTGTGTGTATATATATATATATATATATATATACATATATATACATATATATATATATACATATATATATATATAAGGTACCTCGATACTTTTAGTATTATAGTGTTTTTTTTATTGTTAATGTAAATTAGAGTTTCAACTAGTAATTATACGGCATTCAATGAAAGTTTAACAACAATGGCAGATGCCTAAGCTTTTAGGTTAGCTCAAGCTTTAAGGGATATTGTCACAATCTAACCTGACATAATAATTAACCTATTAACCTGATAAACTTGAATCATCATATGTCAACTCAAATCTCCTCGACTGTCAATGTAGAACTAAAGTAAGATGTTACAAGTCACAATTACTTCAAGCTGTGAAGAAGTAGCTCTTTTCTACTTAGACCCCTCACGCTATGATAATCTACGTCCCAATACACCAGCCAAGTTAGCAGTGAAAGACATCTAATTTTGTAGACTAACTCAAACTTCGTCTGACTTTCGACATGAGACTAAACCGGGATGTCACCTAATGTTAAGTAAATTTAAAGCAATAAATATGGAAATCATTAACTTTATAAGAATATATCTGCATGTGTGTGCATGTGCTACAAAAAAGCAAAGGTTGCAAGGGAACATTTAGCTTAAATGCAGGATAGTTCATAAGACATATTAACGAAAAATGTCTCACTGCTATGATGTTGTCCTATCTCAGGCAAAAATTGTAAATATTACAGCGAAATGACCTGCTTTGGAGGATCGATAACACGTTATTGCAGGCTGGGGAGAGGTACCTTGAGAAATATAGGAAGAGGGCCATAGCCACAAGTGCCCGAATCATCCTGTTCAATCTCGATCTCAACGACGCCATCGTTCCCTTGATGCAGTGCGGCGTTGGGGAGCCCTCCCTTTGTGGTGACGGCCGACGGCTGCTTCTCGTCTTCGACGCTGCGAATCTCCATGGAGCGGTGAAAGAAACGATAGGGCCAAGGTTGCGATGCCATGGCCGTATATGCATCATAAGATTGGGCGTCACGGCCAACGAGAAGCAACCAACAGCGCGCCTACTTATGTCGCTCATCCAAGTTGAGTGATGGTTCGGTACCCCACAAGCTTCGCACGTCGTCTCTCGTTCAAACCGCCACCCGAGAAACCATTTCCTGGGTGACATCTCCCTCACGCACCGCTCCCTCACGCATCGCGGGTGATTCAGGACTGGAACTACAACTCCATCCTCTGCAGAATGCTGGGGAGGCAATCATCTACAACATGGAAAAGTTGACGAGGAAAAGAATACATTTTTTTGGGCCAAAAAGTTTTTATCCCACTTGGTTCATTTTCGCAAGAACAACGTTCCGACAAGATCCCTCTAGCCATCAAATTAAAATTCATTTGTTGTAAACAAAAATTAAAATTTATTTATTGTAAACAAAGAGCACATATAACGAGTTCATGTGTTCCATCTTATTTTCCTTTAATGATAAGAAGCTTCAAGTGCGTTGACGATCAAATTATTAGAATAAAAAGAACCAAATAAGGGTAATTCGTATGCTCGATCTTATTTCCCTTTCTAAGAAGAACCAAGTGTTTCATCTTATTTTAGAAAGTTTAGACCCTAAATAAGAGACTATATCAGAAGTTCACCGTGAACAACCAGCATAGAATGCAAATGATAAATGTTTATGACGAAATATGCTCCTTAAATATTGTGTTGACATGACATATCCATTTGACACATGTCCCGACTAACCATTCAATGTTGAACTCCAATTAATTGACAATAATGATCATATTGCCAGAAAAAGAATAAAAAATAATGATCATATTACCAGAAAAAGAATAAGAACACTTGGTTGATGCTTTGCCAGAAACAAACCTGGAATTGTGGCATGTCTCATATTCTATTGAATTACAAAGACGAGGATATGAGCCCGCATGAATCCATCTTTAGTTTCTCCCAAACACTGGTGAGCTGAAAGGAGAACACGACATGTAACAAAGAGGATGTGCGGCTGCTATCTCGATTACACCAAATACAACTGTTGTGCTACAGTTTCTCAGTATCAATTTTTACTTTACAGACAAAGGCAGTGGAGAAATGACAACCCACTAGGGTAAATTCTTACCTTCTAAGGTCTTTCTATCACCTCATCAGTAGTGGTGGTGGTGGTGGTGGCGGCGCAAATGGATGTCAAATTTTCATCCATCGAAAAGAAACAAGCAAATGACAAAGAATGAGCAGCAGACAACCCAGGACGTGGAATTTGAGCGGACTGGACAATTGACATGAAAATGGTCAACATCAGCTTGAACTATTAAAGTCTATCGATTCCAAATTCTGAAACCTTCTCATTCAGGACGGCCGTCTTTTAGATATAGATATATATCCAGTCTTTCCGATCAGGCAACTCTACGCCACATTCGAAACATCTTCTGATCGGAACCCCAGGTATCCTTGATCACTGAGCTGCGGCTGCCATAACTTAGGTTTGGTTTCCTTCAATAGTTATTGGTCCAATTCATCTGTGCACGTTGTGGCTGTTGATAAACACCACCAGAGGGCCCCAACATTTCGACAGCTCCAGTGACAGTCTGGGACTGCTGGAGCAATGGATGAACAGGAGCTGAGACAGTTGGCGTCGGAGGGTAGACTCCGCTGAAGGCACCATGGCCAGCTTGTGTGGGTGCAAAAGTCATATGTTGTCCCTGAGAAGGAATGTTGTAGAAGGAGCTAGCCTGAAGAGCAGAAATATCCCGTCCAGGGGCCGGAATCCAGACAGCTGAACCTTCACTCTGCTTGGAAAACAGAGTTTCAGATACAACCAAGGCTAACTGATGCACATGGATTATAAATGAGAATGCACATTATTACAAAAAAGCTCTATAATTTCAAGAAAAAAGCAATATAAGCAAAGGCATAACAAAGCATGGAGAATCTTATGTTTCAATATTGTCGATTTCAAAAAAGAGCCAACAGGTCAATGCAAAAAACTCGTACAAAGTATTATTTACTGGTGCAGCAGGTTTTCCTCGTATCAATACCACAAGCTAACCAGTAAATACATCCAACATATGGGCAATAAGTACAGCTTTGCAAAACTCAGGCTAAATTCCACGTTAGTTAGTTTGTAGTAACTCCCTAGTAGGCTATCATCTCACAGGTTCCAAGAAAATCAACATATTTTTGTTTGGAACACCAACAAAGTTATACAGGAAACTTGTGAACTAAGCACATTGTGAAACTAGAAAACACTTTTTTAATCATGTTACTTATGGCAAGATCTCACGGAAAAGGTACAGCAAAAGAAGAAAAAACGTGACCAGGTCACCAACTTCAGGAGGCTATTACCAATGCAAGTCCCAGGAGGGTCAACTTAGGCAGCTATAGGATATAGCACCAACAGAGCACCTAACGCCTATAGCACCAACAGAAAAACCAAAAAAAAAAAGGATTAAAAAAACCAGGCAACTTCCTGGTTGGAACTAGTCTAATTTTGAAGCAAGCACTATAACCAACTTGTCATCAGGGATGGCTCTTTTTATTTTGGGTTTGATAACAATAAGACATTGAAACAAGTCTATACAGGTAAATAGAAGCTAATGATCAAACCATCCAGATAGTTGGTCATGATTATTCAAGGAACCCAGATCGAAGGATATCGAGTACAATTAATATAACTTGATAAAATGTATAAACTTAAAGCTGACAGGATTTTACTTCCTAGAGAAGAAGTAGCCATGCAAGATAAGCATCTGACAAAAAATATGCTTCAAAAATGACAACTTTTAGAAATAAAGAAAAGGAAATGCAGTGAACGAGACTCTTGCCAACATATGTTCAAAAGGAGAGGTTTTATCCTTGCAAACAGATAGGTTGTCTATATGACTTGAACCAAGGTCCCCCAGATCAAAAAGAAAAATCTTACTGTCACTAGAGTTCGCTCTCTAACTGTTTGAAATATATACAATATATTATCTTTCAAGGAATCAGCTTAGAACACATTCAAGAAGCATACACCATATATATTCAATTATTCCAAGATGCTTTCGGTTATATAATGTAAGGCCCACACTCTCCCTTCTGCAATTTCCTTCTTTCTATCCCCTTTCTGGCTTGTATCCACTAGTACTTGAATTCATAATCTTAATGAAATAAACTGATAGATCTTGCCTGAACAAGATTGACCTATCCAAGTCCCTACCTTTATAAGTCATTCCATAAGAACATCATGTACAATCCCAGTGCTCAGAATTTCTTGGAATATAGTCATGTCACAACTTGTAAGCTTATCTTACACTTGCTTCTGATGCTTCAGAGAACGGATGCTTTGTGAATTCATTCTCCTTAGTCCATGATCAATAGTTTCTAGTTTGACTTCAATAAATTCACATATAGGACTTGAGAAAAGTTCAGATCTTGGACTTAAAAATTGTTCTCACCTCATACCTTATTCAGATCAAATCAAGTGCATCTCCTTAAAAAATTATGCTTCTAAAAGGTAAAAACTGCAGCAAAAAATTTGCTTATGCTCAGCTCAATGCAAATCCTAACACTTCCAAAGCAATCATTTATAAAAAAGAGAAATGATTTCCAGTTCACTCTATCCTGCATGCTAAACATTGAAAGGGATCAACTATCAAGATTACAAACTGATTCAGTCAGCTCAACATCTGCAATGGCTCAACTAACAACAGCTTCCTAAGCTATTTATGCAACATACAATTACATATAGGCACTGAGAAAAGCAAAAGGAGAACTGAGTCCTACCACATTTGCAAACTATACAAAAATATAACTCTGTAGCTGTTTGAGTAATTCAGGTGAAGTAGCAAAAAATCATCACTGAATAATGAGTTTAGGAGCTCAAACAGTGATAACATTTGAAAGTTATACAATTAAGATTCTAGAAGACAGCTTTTTCAGAAACGATTTGTGGAACCCTTAAGCTAATTCTAAATCAACAATTTACACATCTAAGTAACAGCAGAACTATGGATTTATAGATTAGAATAAAGTAACTAAGCAAGAACTAAACATCATACACAAAACCTGTATAATAAAAACAGGAAATACCTGCTGCCCAGGAATATAAGCATTATTCTCCTTAAATTGGGAAGACCCAAGATCTTCATTGGAAGTTGAGTTTCCACTGCTAGCAGCAGGACCAGAAGCATAGCCAGCTGGAGTTGCATTATACGTTCCATATACAGATTGCAATCCAACAATTGTTGAATTGCCAGTATTAGCACCAGGCTTGTACTGGGGAAGGGTGTACTTGACAGCAGCAACAGGACTTGCAGCTCCAGGAGTTGGATATATGTTGCCAGTAGGAGGTTGCTGAGGGAATGCAGCACCACTCAAAAAATGGTGAAGGGTAGGAGGAGGAACATAAAATGGTGAGAAATATTGGCTGTATTGAATATAGTTCGGAGGATAGTGAGATATATGTAAACCAGGAGGTTGTCGGAAGATAGGAACTGGCTGTTGAGGAATAGCAACAGAACCTTGCATAGGAGCTGCAGCTTGAGTTGCTAGAGGAGTTGACCCAACCATAGGTAGCACAACGGAGTTGGTATTCTGGATGGGAAAAAGTGTAAGAGCATCATAATATACTAAGATCATGATGTTGAGAATCTGAACAAGAAGATAATATTAATACAACAAGGTTGTAAAATCCCAACTATTTGGGGATTTTAATACAAGATTATAAATAATAAGTAAATTGTCAAGACCAGGAAAAAAGGGTGTCATAATGAATCCTAGAATTCAACCACAAAATTCAAGAGCTAGGAACATTTAAACCTCTACTATTATGAAGAGGGCAAATAGCAGAGCATATGTTTTCCAAAAGCAATACCAAAAGATGGACCGTAATGTGGTAATTAGTATGACATAATTCAAAAGGATATCTCCCAATATTTCAAAATAAAAAAAGTATATAAGCAGAAAGTCAAACACAAACCTCTTGAGAAGCCTGGACTGTCCGAGCAGGTAGGACTGTAGTGTTCCCATTGTACCTAGAGGAGGCACTGGATGCAAGAAGTGGAGAGATGCGACCATCAGCATCGGCAATAGGTCGATAGAATGGTGTGTAGTAGCTTGTGGAGGGGTCATAGGATTGCTGAACCTGTATAACAGGATCAATATACCAACAGGAAATGAGAAAAGATGAAGCAGATTGTTTTCTAGTGCCAATCTGAAAAATAAAAAATAGAGAAATTTTGAAACAAGGGAATTCAGACAGTGTGATTATGGTTTGCAAGTATCTTCCTCTTCACACTTCTCCACTAGCTCCCAAATTGTTGAGGTCTTCTTATAGCTTTATCAACTTAATCATGAGTTCATGACGTCTAAAGGGGTGAACCCCTCATGGTGTGCATCAGCATAGAAGAACTCTGACAAATGCTTGCCGATCAATCTCATTCACATACCAAATAATGTTCGAGCATCACCACTGGATCCAAGGGGAAGCAGAAGACTCCTCAAGAGACAGATTACTACAATAATTTTCTTGCAGGATTACAGAAAATTTTAAAAAAATTATGAAAACGAGACAAGTTCTTACAGCTTTAAAGACCTCTTATTTAAACTATTCCATATCTTAACCTTACCTAGACTCTTAGAAAAAAGAGTAAATTGATACACTATCTCCTTAGCACCATATACCCAACTATGATCTGTTACCTCATCACCTGGCCTCACAAAAAGTGGCAGCATAATCCCCCTTCTTATGCACCATTCCTAGTTGAAATAGGGGTTCATGGCCCTTTTCCCCATCTGAACAGTATTATAAGATCCTGCTGGAACTCCATAGTGGTAGGAGGGACCTATTGCCATGTCAAGGATGGTACAAGGCAGAAAAGCAAGGTAGTTGTGAGTCGTGACTTGTGAATGCTCATGTGGCTGACAATTACCATGTGGGATGTGTGTGCAGAAATTGCAAGCTGTACAAGGGTCGTTGAGAAACACTTGATCGCTACCAGCTAAAGCAGTTGTGAAGGTGGCTAGGAGCATAGGAGACACACAAATAGAGGCATGAAGGATGTTTGTGTCCTGATAGTTACAGGGAAGTAGGGGAGGCAATCCATGACAAGCAATGAGCTCATTGATGCAATCAAGATTATGTATCAAGTGTACAGCTGAAGGCAAAAGTTTGAATGATAGACAAATGGCAATGACTGATCCTCAATATCTTATGGCTATTGGCCACCACCAGATTAGCTTCAGTAGCAATCATGCTATTAACTAATATCATAAAATTGAAATAAAGAACACTTTTGTATATAAAACACTGCATCACTTCAGCTATCAGATTATATAATTTAAGTGACATGGATATAAAGATCTAAAGGTGTCACTGTACCAGAAAGTTTGGGAGACGAGAGGTATCACAAGCCTGAGGTTCTGAGCTTTCAAAAGGTGCAAATTGGCTTCCGAGCACTTGTGTGTCCAATCCAAGTGATGGATATGATGGTGCAGATTGAACAACCAGATTCTGAGAGCCATCTGGAGCTAAAGAAGCCTCTTGTTTGCATTGGTCATTTTCCACTGCAGTAGATATGCTTGACGAATCACTTGCTTCTTTGGTTGGATAACTATCTAACACCAGTTCAGGTGATTGAGGATGACCCATAAACTCAGCTTCTTGACCAGCTGAGGTTGCCATATGAATGCTGCCCATAAAAAACAGAAAGAAACAAAATCGTTAAAAAGCCACAATCTAAGCATAACAAAATGGTAGTAGTAAACAAAACAAGAAAAAAATGATGAAAAGGGAAACAAGATCCTCCAATACAGCATTGAAATTAGTGAAAGATAGCTTAAATCAATATTGACTTGACTATAGTATATATTAAAATGAGGTAGAAAAGTTTCTAAATAAATGTAAGCTTCTTTCGACACTGTTAAGAGCAGTTTTTGGTTGTCCGAGCTGGAAGCTGAATCAGATCTAACCTTGTTCTTCCTCGAGCCAGTCCCAAAGCGAAACTCCCCAACTCAGACGTCAGAACCCTACAAAACTATGTGGGGGGCATTCCCGACAAAGTCCCCTCTGATGCTTAAGTCAATTATCTAGTCGGATTTATATTGTTGAGTGTGTCGAGACATACCTATGACCCCCTCTTTTATAGTGGAGGTTTGGAGCCATTACGCCTGCTTATTGTGCAGTTTGTGCCATATTGGGGGCGTGGGATTTGGTTGTAACTGTCGTCAACTCGTGCGGGACCCAAGATTGCATAACTTCCTTCCACGTGACAGTCATCAGGTGCGGCCATTTGGCTTTACTTATAGGGAGTTTGTATGAAGCTATGGTGGTGACAAGCAGTCAACCAAGTGACTCCTTGATGTCAGCCACGTAGGGTCCGCTAGTCAGCTGCGTGGAGCTGATGTGTCGTCCACGTGGACGTGTCGGCCCTGTGGAATCAATCAATCGGCCACGTGGAACCAAGGTGTCGAAAGAGAGCCGAGGTAGGGAGTGTAGCAAAATCAGGTCGAAAAGTAGGGTTAGGTTGACATCAGCGATTGGCGTTGTGGTTCTAGCGGGCCTATGCGGCTGGGCATGATAGTGCAATGGCATGACGGGCTGACAACGCCAGGCACAGTGGGGCGGTGGGTCAATAAGGTCGGCGTTGTGGCACAATGGGTCAACAAGGTTGAGTGTGGCAAGCAGATAAGGCCGGGAGCGATGGCACAATGCGATGGGCTAACAAGGCTGAGTGCAACAAGCTGATAAGGCCGAGAGCAACGGCACGACATGATGGGCCGACAAGGCCAGGCACAGTGGACCGACAGGGCCAAGCGTGACGACGTGGTGGGCCATCGAGGCTGGGCACAACGACACGAAGTGACGTGGACATTTGCTATGCACACCTCCTCTCTTAGGGAGCGGGAGAATCCAAGCGTGATCTGATAACTAATCACGCACCATACCCACCTATCACGAACGGTCGTCGCGCACCCGCAACAACTCCATTCAACGAACCGTTCGTCGCTCTCATCTACATGTACAGCAGCTTGGCAGCATGTTTTGTCATGGTTTTGAGTTATTTTGCTTGTAAAAATGTAAGTTCGAACAAGTTGCAGCGCTACAAAGCGACCGCTCACCGAACCGAGCAAAACAGCCCCAAAACAGCTCCGTTTTCGTGTGCCACGGGCTATTTCTTGCAGTCCGCTTTCGCTCACCAAAACGTCAGCCATCTCAGCCCCTTGGAACCACCCAGGTGGCACAAGGCTGGATGGGGCTTCGGTACAGTGTCGGGCGTTAAACAATCTTTCGCAAGTTCGCACGTTACCTTGACAGGAACTTGTTGTCGCGCCCGGCACCCGGTGAGCAGCTATTTGTGGACTTGCAGTTATTCATTCAACCTTTTAAAGTCCTTGTTTTCCCCCTCTCCCTCTTTTCTCTTGTGCACGCAAGGTGCTCGCTGAATTGCTTGTAAAGCTTCCCCTTTTTGCGAGACGTCGGGATTTGTTCGTCGCTCGTTCTTCGAACTAATCAACTTTCTCTTTTTACAGGCCCTTCGGGACCTGCGAGAGGTTGCAAGTAGGCTGATCTTTGCGGACGCAAATCGCAAGGGCGAAGCGCGACTTAGGCAACGCAAGCTAAGTTCGCGCCTTTGCCACAAGAGTGCCTCGCGACTTAGGCAACGCAAGCTAAGTTCGCATCTTTGCCACAAGGGTGCCTCATGCCTTAGGCAATTCCAGCTAAGGTCGTGACACACCGGTGACAAGGGCAATGTGGTGAAATTGTCACCTACCATCTGGCCATTGAGTAGATCATGGCGAATTCAACGTGGAACCAATCGAATTGCATGGAGCTGATGTGTCCACGTGGAACCGACATGTAGACCCTGTGGAATCAGTCGGTCAACCACGTGGAGCTGAGGTGCCGAAAAAGAGCCGACATGTCGACGGGTGGCGCTAACATGTCGACCACACCATCTTTGCCATAATAGATACATTTTACAATATAGTTTTATGCTATGATCAGCAAATAAAACAGACAATGATTGCAAAGGTCACCGCCTACTAGTATTTCTTGTACACAACGCAAATAACATTTTGCATTCTATGCCCTTTGCCAAAGTTAAATCCTAAAGTTATTTTATTAATACCAGTGATAGATATACCAACTCGTAATATAACATTGTAGGAAGCATCAACATGCATGAGTATCATAACAACAAAAAGTTTTTACTAATACGAGTGACTGAAATATCAAGTTATCAACTAGCGGGTAAACTAAAATTCTTGGAAGAATAACATGTGAAAGTTTCTATTTTCTAATATACAAGTACTGTAACAATGCCTATCACTTACAGACCTATCTTTTATTTTACAGCAAAAGGAGCAGTCGACAAAATTCTACCACACAACTTTGCAATTTTTTCCACATAGCCAAAACAATAGTATAGGAAAAAACAACCACACAAACAAGAGCAAAATTGATCGTTGTAAAAGTTCAAAGCTTCCTCAACAGACATTAATATGCACATGCATATTATACCATATTGAATAAACTTGTTAGCCTTTTTTTACTGAAGTTATTTCATCTCATCAAATACAAAATGAGTTCATTATGTAAATGTGAATCATGATACCCTGATCTAAAATAACCAATAAGTAAAGCACATGTAAATGAAATTGTCAAACAACAATGCAACTAATGCGCCTGAGACCTTAAAGAAGGCTGCTCAGAAGTCTCTTTAACCTCCTGAGATGACTCAGAAGGTGGTGTATCAATCTTGTCTCTAGTAGGGCCATTAGCAAAAACCATATTCAACTCAAAATTTTCATCAAAGCTTCCAAAACTCAACCCATGTCTTTCAGACTCTGGGACTTGAAGATGGTTTGGAATTATGACATGTTGTCTGTCAGATAACTTCAGTTCGTCTAGCTTCTTTTCTAACTTCATGGTAGTTTCCTCTGAGGTCACAGAACATGATGCTGGTAACGATTGAGAAACAGCTTCAGCCATCACTAATATATCAGAAGTGTCAGTTATTTCAGATGCTTGGGCAGGATTCACTTGTACTGATTTTGGTTTCCACTCTTTATTAGGCACAGGTGCTGAATAAGAATAAGTACTACTTAGTCAACTATTAAGTATAGCAAACTTATCAAAGAGTGGAAAAATGAATAATCAAGAACTTAAATACATGTAATTTCAACACTCAAGATAAACTGTACACGGTTGACGTAATTACATATGAGAATTGATTTTAGGAGATCAACTACTAAAAATTACCAAACATTTGTGGACTACCTATAGGAATTGCACTGAGAACAAGGTCGACATACAACAAAAGATTGCTCATACATGCTATTGCAGCACTGATATTTGACACAAAGTGTGTCAACTGCAAGAGCATCCAAATGCACCACTGGACTAAAGTCTATGCACTATAAGCCAGCAAGTTTCCAACACAAGGTTATGCTACAATACCAAACCTTGCGTTAAAGTATAATATACTCTGAAACAGAGAGATAAGAGTAATGGAAGCCAACCTCAAATAATTAGCAAACTTCCACAGCTTTCTCTGTATTAGATGATTTCCCATCTACATAATTAGCAAACTTGCATCTTATCACATCTACAAATAAATTGATACACTCTAGCAACAAGGTATATGGGATGATAGAGAGAATGGATTTGAGATGTTAATTGGGCCAAAATTGCATACAGATCAAGTGACATCCAGCTTGAGTTTTTTATAAAACTAAAACATTTTAGTCAATTTCAAAGATAGGGCTGCTGATTTGACACAACACTAGAATGATTTGGGGATTATTTTCTCACTACAGCCTGCTTGGAATGAACAAAGCACTGTGATAAAAAATCAAACAAAATCCAGGGAGGCATTAGATATATTGTTATCACTACTTTACTAAAATCAAATCATACCTGATGGGACCATATTATAGTGGATTATTCCCACAAAACAGGCACTTACAAGATATATTCATGTCTAATCTTTTTTTCTCATTACATGAAATGTTCTCAACTTAGTCCCTTCAGAAATAAAACCTAAAATAGCAGGTATCTTCTTTCTTTAAGGGTACAAGAGCTAAGTCATGAATCAAGTCACTTCAGGTCAAGTTCAATGAACTTATTGTTTATCTATCTTGTATTTAGAGTTCAGGCATACATTGGATTTAAAAAATTGGGTGAGTTTCACCGAAGGCTGTATCTGTCATACTGAACATAAATCCACCATAACAAAAGCTTGATTTCCCCCTTACAAAGTCCAAATATCAGTACAAATTTCATGTGTATTATAATAGAATGTTTATCATTTATGTATTGCACAACCAATTTACCCAAGCCATCTTAATCTAACCAATTATAACATGATTTACTTGATATGTACATAAAGAAGAACTTTGGGACCAAGAAGCAGGCTCTGTTTTATATCTAATCTAAAACCTGATTTTTGCAGATAGTTTAAGGTTCAATTTTTTCATCACTAGAGAATGGGCCAGTGTCATAGTGAGATTGATTCTTTGTGATCTAAATGATCAGGACTAAAATCAGGGAAACAACATTGCTTTGTAGGAGTAAGGCTGCTACATTGACCTTCAACATACCATAGTAAGGAGCCCTAAGCATCTTTCATTGTCATTGTTACAAAATTCAAATAGATCAATGCACTCAAAAATCTGATGGACCATGGTTTCAAGACCTGGCATCACACCATATGCTGCAATGATGTACCAATTTGTGTCAACTCTAGGCATGACTCGGAATACTGACATGAATAGAAGGCAAGAAACAAAGAAAAACATAGTGAGGAAAAAATTGTTATCTTATCATTATCATCAACAAGAACAAGCCATAAATCCCATCTATTTGGGATCAACTATCCCACCACTGACCTCTTTTTAGGTCAATGTCACTAAGTAAAAAAGTCACCAAATTATTTCTTTTTCTTATTCGATCTTCCTCAAGCTAATATCAATCATCTCATTCTTGGCTAAAATCAAAAGTACACATACCCTTTTATCCGTGGCCTCTTCTCCGATAGGGAGCACCATAACGGGTATCAGTCTACAAAAGTAGAATGCCAATATAAGCTAAACCCCTCCAGGTATAGTTACAACAAACATCTAAGACAAAGACTATCCGGTGAGTATGGCACATCATGACTTAAATCATGACCAAGTCCCAACTTAAAGATGTGGTGTAAGTCATGGGACTGAGAGGGTTGTAGGATTGCAATGCACTTGCAACAAGCATTTCTCTTATCCAGTTAACATGTTTGTATCACTTGTTATGCAAGTTCAAGATAACAGCTTGGCTAATTAAACAATGTATAATATTCTTTGTTAAGACAGTTAAAATCTAAAAGTTACAAACAGACAACCAATGTATTACAACTGATACAAAGAATGGTCAGCCATATCTTTCAGTTTCTATTTTGGGAGGTTACATGAGATTCAAGTAAATGAGATTTAGTTGGAAAGCTTTAAGAAATGCAAAAGTCATATGTTCTGGGGTAATCATACTGTTTGAACAGCAATAACTCAAAGATCCAGAAAGATGCATGAAATATTGGTCTCTCATTCATCTTCAAACACCGATAATTTTTTAAGCTCAGTGAGCAGAGAAATTTGATCAATTCAGGAATTGCAGCACCTTTTTAAACAAAAAATTGCATATTTTGGAAACTTCTATATATATTCAAAAATGGGCATTTAGGAGAATGGAAGTAATTAATTGGACTAATCACAAACCAAACAAAGCGATTCAAGGGAGTTTATCATGCACAGGTGCCTGCTCATGAAAACAGAGAGATCCTATTAAAGCATTAACTTAATGCTGAATCAAAAATTTTGCCTTGAAGCCAACAAAATTGCTACAGAGCAAACTAAATATTGATAGCATATAAATAAATAATTTAAGAACCATGGTCAAAGCAGGCTTAGGAAATTAGTTAACAACAAGATGTCGTCTTTATTTTATCTCCTAAGAAACAAGCATGCTGTATATTTTAGATAAACTGACAGATCAATTCGTCAGCATTAATTCAAAGGGGGGGTGGGAAGGAAATAATCCATCCTGGTATTATCACTTCATAAACTTCCACTGTCTGTAATAAATGGAGGGTCATGATAACAAAGCACCACAACAATATTAGATATAGTCGATCGATCAATCATCACCCAGTACAAAAAGAAAAAGATGCTACAAAATAAATGTTAAGTTCTACCTTTCTGTGAACCACTTAGATGAGGACGATTGTTGTAAGTAGAGGACTGTCTGCTGTTTATAACACTGGAGAAAGAAGATACAGATTTTTCTGAGAGTTCATTTGTTTTGGATCCTTGTGGTTTGATTTGTATCTTCTTTCCATGCGTATCGGCATTGCTCATGTCAGAAGAACCTTTTCCGCCGATATTTAAGAAATTCCGTCCAGAAATATCTCGAGATGCAGACTCATGTGTGGCTGTCTCAATAAGGGAGTGTTGAATCCCTGTTACTTGTTTGGTAGTTCCCAACTCAGCAGTGCTGCATGTAACAGGAGATGTCACTAGCTTAAGGTCTGAGATTGAAGTAGAGACTTCAAAAACAGGTGCTGCTGTCCTGTTTTCTGCACTGTGGTCTGAACCTAGTACAGATTGTCCAGATGCAGATCCATATATTACATCACTGGAATTTATCCCTGAAGTCCCACTCTTAGTAGTTACAGCACCAGAATTTTCTTCCCATGGGGCAATGCCACTAGCGCCAGAGACATGGGACCCCTGAGATGATAATGGATGATCTGTTTTGCTGGGACCATTGGCAACATCAGATGCAATTATTACAAACTATAGCTAGGTCAATAAACTAGGCAGTAATAGAAAGACATCTCACACTTAGAGAAAACAAATCATAACAGACAGCATCAGAATATATATATTATAGTAGTGTTAAATCAGATAAAAATAAATGCTGGAATACAATAGTCTAACCAACAATTATATCTAGACATCAACTATAGTCTAACCAACAATTATATCTAGAAGCTGAGTTTGTGCTTCATTATCAACTGGAATACGATAGTTGAGCTTCATAAGGTAAAAGATGCATTAGTCTTAGAAACAGTTGCTACTGACGATTCATGAAATTTAGGAATAAATTATGTGTGTGTGTGTGCTTTCTCTGGTTTGTTCTTTTTTGGTTCACATGAACATGGTTCAAAAAGAAGGCAACCCAGTGGACAAGTTTCCACTGATGTGCATACTGCATACTGCAGAAAGTTGCTACATGAAATGATATCCCGGTAAGCAAAGAGACTATAAAAATGACTCAATCCCTTGACACCAAAATTGAAGAGTACCAATCTTATGGTGGCATCAAAGTTCATCCTCTCCAAATGAATGTGATCTGCTATTATCATCCGCCCATGAGTTCTTAAACAGAGAACAAAAAAGGTTGCCTCGTTTAATGGTTATGTGTTCATCAGCATAAACTTGATCCAGTTGCTACATAAAAAGCTTTAACACATAAATTTCCCTCCTTCCCAGCCCAAAAAAAAAAAAGGCTCATTCTTAAGCAAAATGAAATTACTGATCTCAATCTAGTTGCTATCTCCTAAGTTGTACTTCAACAACATGTAGTCAAAATATAACCACCAAAAGCCAGGATGTGACAATTTTGACTACCAATATTATTTAGAAGTAAACATATGAAGGAAACAACGGTATCTCAGGATGTTCCCCCAATAACATACCAATGACAACTCACATAAACCATCAAGCAGATCATGTTGCTTCGATGTTAAGACAACATAAGACGCAATGAAGCACTGGAAACTATAACAAGAAAAAACAACCTGACTTAGCAGCAGCCTCTGATGGCACTGAAGTCCGAACGTCAGCACAATTAAGGCATAAATCCAAAGCACTATAAAACTTGATATATGTCTTCTTCAAATTGAGCATCAAGAAATAAAAACATGTTCCTAGTTTAACAATATTAGTATATTTACTTAAAGCCAACCTGAACAGACACAAATAAATACCTTGACGTGAACTTAGCAGAATTATTATCTGTGTCAAGGGTGGTGGTGGTGGATGAAAAGGATGTATTGGCTTTATCTGTACCTTGATTTAATCCATTCTCCTTCCCTGAAGTAACATTTCTTCCAGCAACATCATCTTGTAGCCAATGGAAATTATATGGTCAATATCCAATAATAAATATCCAACAAGTAGCAATAAAGCATGGCAACAGTAGCCAATATGTGTTTTTTGTGTCACAGAACACACCTTAGAAATACAACAAAACATGTTCTATAAAGTATTTCCAAAAGCATTTATGGAAGGTCTCCAAAGAGCAAAATGCAAAATATCACAGCATATGGAACAGAACACTGAGTCCACACATCATAATATAGATGGCACAAATCTGATTTCTGATACAACTGACTTTGGGTAATTTAAGAAAGTTCTTATTGATGTATGTGTGAGATGTTCAAATTAGAAGAAAAGGCATCGATGTACATATGGTTAGCTAATAACCAAGTAATATCACATAAAATACGAATGTTATGCAGTCAGATAAACAAAGAAGGGTCCAAGACCAAGAAGAGAAACATATAACTTCTTAGAGCAACTCATTAGCCACATAAAGTTTGAGTATTATATTACAAGAAAACTACATACCACTAGGCAGAGAGTGTGAAGAGTAGTTCAACTTTCCTCGACCTCCTCTACCACCTCGTCCCTGCACACCTGGCCTCCACCTAGCATCATTAGGGTCTCTCACATTCTGTTGAGAATAGCAGAATATTCATTTGGTTAATCTCAAAATTGGAGAGTTTATAGAGGAAAATTGTTGATATTTGTTTATTTTAGGGGCAAAAATGTGAGATAAAGAAATGGGATCTTGAATGATTTTTAGTATGTGGAGGATGCATGCGGGTAGCCATCATACAATAATTTAACTGAAAGAATAGGCTTTGGGCAGGTTAGAACAGGTTTCAACTAGTTAAGATCATTGTATTACAGACAAACTCAACCAGTTTCCATAATATTTTGTTCAAGACAAAGGAAGTCCATACATTTCGAGTTACGGGTCTGGTCTAAGACCAACCCAAAATGGTTCAGTTTCAACCATATCACCCAAAACTTGAAACCATCCAGTCTCCGGCTCTTATGAGATTATAACTTAAGAAAGTAATAGAGCAAGCAAATCCTTTTTGTCACTTCAATCACACTTATTGTGGGTTCAATTCTTTTCATAATAGTTCATTCTAGGCAGTGACAAGAACCAGCATGTTTAATTTTTTCCGGTGACTCCTATTTAACTTACATAGCAGCCATTTGACTTCGACAACTCTCCTATTTAAACTCTAAAGAATTTGGAGAAAACAAATCTGAATCATTAGATCAACACATTGTGCTAGAAACTAAATTTTGAAGAGAGAAGTGAAGAAGAAAAAGAAGAATTTAATCTAGAATTACGCAATTTATATAATATAAAGAAGACCTGGACCTTCACATGTCTCAATATAGATTCCAATTAGTCCCTTTTGGGATTCAGACAGATGACAAAATGACATGTACTTTAATCAAATGCTTATATTAAAGTAAATGTCAATGACTTGTTTGATCCTGCAACTTTGTTAACACATATATCCCCAGACTTCACATATTAATCACTTTCTTAGCATAAGCAAAGAATAAAAACAGACGCATTAAGACAATAAAAAAAATTACCTCCTTTCTGTTGTCACGCTTCCTTCTCACTTCATGAAAGGTGTCTACAACACAAAAACCAGATAGTAGTTATGACTAAGAAGGCAATTAAAACAATACAACATAAGCAAGTACGTTCCAAATTCAGGTATATACACACCAAGAAAGAGATTACAGAATATCCAACTGATAAATGAATATTGTTATTACTGAAGAGACAAAGGAGTGAAAACATGGAAAAGAAGAGACATCATACTGGAAACCGTAGATGTTTTTAGACATATAAATATATTTATATATTATTATCTAAATTAAATTTTAGCAGAATATATGGTACGGAACATGGTAAAATGCCATCAAAATTCTTGGTTTTGTTAATATCTAAATAATGTAAATATGCCAACCATATTACCACTAGATATTCCAAAATAAATTATACATAGAACATGACGCTTAGTAAATTAGTTTAATATAATAGAAATACTCCCTTAGCAAGGTACAACTACAACCAAAATTTTACAAGCTACTCTACCGGGAAAGAACATGGAACTCAACATCACTGTGCCTCTCTAGATAACAAGAAAAGACGCCTAAGACCATCACTCCTCAAATACTTGTTGCTCCAGAATCATGAAAGACAAGTCCAACTAAATCACACGTGATTCCGAGATTATAAATATTTTTTGCTAGATATTGCAGTTATAGTATAAAGCAGATCATATAATTCAAATTAAAGGTGAAATCCAATCTAAGGGCACTGGTGACCCAACTGTTCCTTCTGTTCCGGAAAAACTCATTTTAACTCCAACAACATACAGTTTAACGACTAGGCTACCCCAACCACCATCGATCCACCTAACCCAGAACAACAAAACGTACGAATCAATTTCGCCAGCCAGAAACTCCAAATCTCCTACCCAAGAAATCCAATGAGATGCGCAATAGTGCCAAAGGAGGATTAAAAATATCGATACTCAAGAAACTCCACAGCGCCAAAACGCTGCGAGTCGATTCGCCCGAGAACAACGGCCGCCCATCAGAACCAAAAGCCGAACACCGGACCAAAGCGCACGGCAGACGAGGAAGGCAAAGGAGAGAGGGTGCCTTGGAGCAGGAGCTTCTGGGCGGTCTCGTTGGGATCCATGCCGCAGTCCTTGAGCATTGCATAAATCTCCTCGTCGCTATGGTTGCCGGCGATCTCCTTGATGTTCTGAATCGTCCGTCGCACACCGGCAGGGATCGAAACCCTAGAACCGCCGCCGCTCATCTTCCAATCCGGGATAGACGGGAGAGAGGTAGGAGGAGGAGGAGGAGGAGGAGGAGGTAATAGGAGTTAGAGAGAGAGAGCACAAAAGAAAGAGGAGACTTGAAGTCGTCTCGCCGCCTCTTTTCACTTGTAGTCCCTTCCGCCCTCGTTTTGGTCTTTTACAACAGACAGCGTGTTTGTGAGAAGGGGGAACGATTTAATTTGGGGAATTCTCCCCAATTACGTACAAAGTTAAAGACGTTCGGGCAATTCTTCGCCTTGTAATGAAATGCCCAAAGTTAGGTTTTCGTTTTTCTCCTGATTACATTCTATTTTCTTTTCTATTTGGCATTTTGGCAAAGAATTCAACCAAAAAGGTTTTCCCAAATCAAGTCTCTGTCATTTCGTTTGTAGTGAGCCCCTTCCTTTATGAACTGATCAAAAAAATATCATTATTTCGCATAAACTCAATTCGGTTTGGTTGGATCGATTTTTTAAGGATAATTTAAAAAAAAAACTCTATTTTTGTAAAAGAACTCACTATTTAGAATCCCTTCTTATTATTCACAACTTTTTGCTATTTATATTTTTAAAAAATAATAACATAATATTTTACTATTTTTGATCTCTCTAGTTCTATTTTTGCTTTTTTTTTTTCCAACCTCGCCTATGCATCTTACTACACAATTTAGAAAGGCACAAAATGATATTTTATAAGTTAATACAATTGACTTATAAGATAATATCTTTTAGGCTCATAAACATAATTTTAAAAATATTAAATCATTATAATAAACATCAAAAACTATTTCTCATATTTTCTCTTTGATCTAAGCTCATCTCATTTCATCGGCTATCATTTTTTTATTAATTAAGAGGAGGGTGAGATGGAGAATGGAGAAAAAAATGATTATAAGTATGGAGTGAAAAGATTTTACTGAAAATTTAAAATTATATTTATAAATATTCAAAATAAATAACTTAGGAATATTCAAAATTATGGATTGAAAGGATTGCGAATACTAATATCCTTTTTTAAAAAATTTATTTAGCACCCATTTTTTAAAAATTCTTATGAATTATTTTTTCTTTAAAATAATAATATTGCTCTTGTTAACCATTGCCTCCGATCAGTGTTGTTGTCCATCGCCTCCGCTCAGTGTTGTTGTCCATCGTCCTCGCCTCCTCTCCTATTACCCTTTACTATCATCCTCCCTCTATTAGCGATGATGGTAAATGAGAGTGAGACTATGGAGGGGATCAATGTTAGATCCAAATGAATGAGCAGAGAACAACATAGAGTGTTGCATAGGCTATAGGAGAGTCAAGGAGGGAACGAACATGACGATCAAAGTCCACCAATAAGACAAGATCAGATGAGAAGAGCATGGAGGCTAGGGAGAGGATTTGAAAGCGAGCTTAGGAGATGATCTCCCACCATGATTGCATAGTGCTTGATGTGGGCGCGTTGTTGCCTCCCCTATTAGGGTTTGACATATGATTGGTTCTCTATGATATTTGTAAGAATTTTTGAAAATTGATATGCTATACAGGAATTTATCTAAACTAGAGTTTTTTTCAAGAATTTATCTTTTTTTAAACTAAATTGATTATAGTATTTCATATAAAGTTTATAAAATTTATTATATGTACACATCCCTTTTCAAAAATCCATTGGAGTTTAATTTTATATTTTTTAATGACTTACATATTCATTGGATCAAGTCATCTATTTAAGACTAAAGCAAAACATCTTGAAACATATTAATTATTGATGTTTGATCATCATTTCCAACTTGATGTTCATGATTTTTCTATATAAAATAAATAAATAAATAAATAATTTCATCAATCATGCTCTGTAGAAATCGTCTAACGATCTTGATATTACAAAGATGATATTTATTACTCCTAAAATACTTTTAGTAATTCTTATATTACAAACATTATATGCTACTGATACATGAGAGTGTTTTTAAATCAAAGATTGATCGAGGATTAGAGCATAGTGTATAACCACAACTACATGCGACACATGCGTACATCCAATTAAGAGAAATTAGTCTGTGCATATATTCTACCAAATAGTCAATAAAAATAATTAGCATTGAACTATTGTGAGAGTGTTTTTATAATAGACTCTTGGACTGTCGTTGTGCGTTTTACTCAATCTTGATTGTGATCATGAAGCACCTTGAAAATTTTGTTACCAATGGAATGATATCATTCGTGAGGTAATACGTACTTATACATATTTTAGGAGAGATTTTCCTCAATCATGCACTCAAAGCATTCAAATATGTGATTGATTTTTAAATCAAAGATTGATAGAGGATTAGAGCATATAAGGAATGTAAAATTATTATTTTATTTTTGTCTCTATCATGATCTCTTATCATGATCCTACAAGATTAAGCTTTCATCAAGGATGCTAATCTTAAATCGAAACAACTAAAATATCCTACAAGCGAGAGACTTTGTGAGAGAGTCTACTAATTGGTTAAAAGTATAGACGTGAGAAACACATATGTGATATTTAACAATTTTATCTCTAACAAAATGAAAGTAGATGAGAATATATTTTTGTGAAAGTAGAACACTAGGTTAGAGCATAGGTAAGTGGCACTTATATTATCATAGTGTATTGTTGGAGTATATTGGGAGGTGATGCCAAGTTAGTGTAATAAATTGGTGATCGAGTTTAATTTTACACTGGCAATACCTTCGTATTCAGCTAAAATAGTGGATTTTGCAATTGTGTTTTGTTCTTAAAACTCTAACTAATTAGTTTGCTCCCAGAAAGATAACGTAGGCTGATGTAGATGTTTTATCATCAATGTTGCTAGTCATAGGTGCCCTACAAGCTAATCACGTGAGTGATGACACGTGTGACATGATACATACTTCTTTTGCTTATTATTATTTATTGATACTTTTCTCACTTTATATTATCTGTTGCATATATTATGAAATCAATGGATATGTACAATAGGAATCAGATCATGATGAGATCATGATAATGAGACTGATTCACCTTTAAACACAGACTTTAAAAATCTTAGTCGTAGGTTACTCGAAAGAACATCGAGATAACCAGATAGATTGGTGTGTTATATACATGTCCATATGATGGATGTGCCAAGTTTCATAGCTACTCATGTTGGACACCAAAGATACAGTATAGGTGCTTATTGGAAAATAGTTCACTGATTGATCTACTCATCGAATGCTAGATGGTTGATAATATCTCATTGTCAAACAACGATTCCGTCATCATAGTTGTGTATTTGGTATTCAGACTTGAGACACTAAGGATGCCTTATATGAGTACTTTACTCTTTAATATCAGACTTATTGGTCTGGAAGTTTCAGATCTAGTACAACTGGTCATCGGGAGTGGTAGCCAAACTTACAAGGGTAATTAAGTATCGATAAATGATCATATGCTCTTATGGTTATGAGAGAAATATCTTGTGTTATTGCTCAGACAAATCCCTGACCAGGGTTATTCAGATTGAGAGAGAAATAGTTCATTGAGAAAATCCAACTAGAGAGACTCAATTAGAAACCGTATGGGCATGACAATACCATGCCCGATATACGATCGTTGGGATATTAAATGGATAAGGAACTATAGATACATGGTAACTAAGGACAAACATGTCTAATAGATTGGATTCTCATGTATCATCTAGGGAATGCAACGAAGTGGCCTAGTACGTCCGTAGTCGATAAGTCAAGTGAATTATTATAAGAGATGATAATTCACCGAGTTAGAAAGAGTTCTGATATGTATGACTGATCCCTTCTCCCCCCTCCCTGCAACCTCCTATTCTCCTCCCTCCCTCTTCTCCTTAACTAACAGCCCCAGTTGGGGGCATATGGATAGCAAGAAGGGTTAATCCCTTCTCGATCATGTGATATGCGTGGAGAGAAAGATCATGCAACGATTTGAGGAGCGTCTTTGTCACATCTATCATATGGATCACAACTAGAGATAAAGATATATGACTTCCTTCATCCTCTCCTATAGATCTGCAAGTTTTCAGAAATATATAATCTCCCTAGGTAACACATCTTTTATATATACGTAGTCTTTGATTTTGTGGGTTTTTACGTACCAATCTTCGTATAATGACAATAAACCCTTTTATACGGGAAATCTATTATTTTATTTTTTTATTCTTTCATTGCCCATGTGATGCTACCCTATGTTTCTCAATAAGTGTTGTCTGTCCGATCAGCATTAACAAAGGCATAGAGATAAAGTGATGAGTATTTATAAAGAAGAAGTTCATGATTAAATATCCCTTAAAGATATTCCAAGACATATTTTAGTATAGACCAATGTGTAATGGAGGGCCAATGCATGAATTATGATAATTTCTTGAGTTTAAATAAACTATTAGAATATATAAAAGATAAAACACTAAAGAACCAATTACTTGTTAGTACTACATGAGATTCATAGTAGGGTAACCATCGTATAATTTAAATAACTCAATGGTAGAGAGTAGGGTAGCGACTTCTTTAACATTTAGTATAGTCGTCTTCAATAATAGATCTTAAATGTGCTTCTTTTAAGATAAAAAAAACCCTTAAAAGTTGTTTCCACTCCTAGAAAATAGTTCAAGCTTTCTAGTTTTTTACGAAGAATCGTTCTATTAATTGCTTAAAGAACTACTTGATTTCCATGAAATTATTGTTTATAATAATAATGTCATTAATATAAACTAGTAGATATATATAAATATTTATTTATTATTATAGGAATAAAAATGTGTTAGATTTAAAGTTGATGAAACTGATTGACCTAAAAAAGGAGTTAAGTTCGATATACCAAGCTCTTAGAGCTTGATGAAGTTCATAAATAGCTTTTTGTAATTTACAAGCATAGTTTAGATATTAAAGGTGGATGAAGTCAGGGGGTTATTACATAAAGATATCTTCAATTAAAGTCTCTTATAATAAAGTATCATTGATATCTACTTAGCATACATGCTAATAACCAAGCTTATGATAAGTTGAATTATCATTCGTTTAGCAACTGGATTGAAAATCTTTGTAAAATCAATACATAGTCATTAGTAAAACCCTTTAGCTACTAAACACAGGATCCATCTGGGTTCTGCTTAATTTGAAAGATCTATTTACACCTAATGATATTTTACGTGAGATGAGATAGTATAAGGGTGCATGTGATATTATGGAGTAGAAAATCATATTCCTCACATATGAATTTATACCAGTGTGGAGATTTTTGAATTTGGGTGATGATTATAGATTTAATATGGTCAAGTGGAGAGCTTATAGTATTATGAAGATTAAGGATTTGACGTAATTTGAAGATATTATTTTTTTAGCATGTTTGACATGTGATATCCAAGCTCAGCGATATTATTTAGTTTTGTTAAATGTATTAGAATTAAAGAGTTAGTGATATATACCTAATTAGGTTGATGCACTTTAGTGTCATTTGTGGTATCGAGGGCGTTGCTTTATCGACTATTATTGAGTGAGTTGGTAGAAAGAAAGAAATTATAGAGGAGGTGAGGTGCTATTGAATTGGAGTAATAAGAAGTACAAGTCTAGAGGAAAAAATATTTATTGACAGTGTGAGAGGTGCACTTGAGAGGGTTTGAGGTGACTAATATTAGTTAAAGAACAACAGTTCAGAAGAGAAAGGTGGGCTCGATAAAAATAGCATAATGTGATATAAAGACATTTTGAGTATGAGGGTCATAGTTTTGAAAATTATTATGTTCATGGGAGTACCCAATAAAGAAGCAATGCTTGATCCTTGGTGTTAACTTATGTAAAGTATATGGGCATAGCTAGGGATAACATAAATAACTAAATATTTTAAGTTTTTAAATATTTGAGATTTTATAAAATAATTTTTTAAATGATGACTGGTGTTGTAAAATCAAGATGAGTATATAATTAATGAGGTATATCGTAGTTTGAAATGCTACTAACCAAAAGATTAGTGGCGTTGAAGCATAGTGCAAGTGGATGAGATCGGTTTTAACTATATGTCAATATTTTTGTTCCATATAACCAACTAGTTGATGTATATGTGGTGGTGACTTAAGATATCATATACCACATGATGAGAGGTAAGTTATTAGAGCTTAGTATTCACATCTTCTATCAAAGTAAATTATTTTAATAGTGGACTAGAAGAATGCTTTATCAACATTAAAAAAATAAGTAGAGACAACGATGATTTCATATTTATGTTTGAGAGAATATAGTCATATATATTTAATGAAGTAATATATGAACATGATATAAAATCTAATATAATCAAAGGAATTGATTATGTAAGGTCCCAAACATCAGTGTAAATAATTTCAAGTGATTTAGTGCATGATATGAAAGATGTTTCAAAAAGTAATATGTAACTTTTGTTACTAAGACAAGCATCACAATGACTTAACTCTATTTGACTTAAAAGTTAAAAGGGAGCAACCAGAAATTAGTTGTTGTTGAATGAATAATAATGGATGATTAAGGCGATAATGCCACATATTGATTAAAGCAGTAACTAAAGCAAGAGTGATTTGTTGGGTGATTTATAAAATTGACGACTTCTTGTAGATGTATTTATTCTATCCTTGGATTAAGGATATCCTTATGCTTAGATTTTTTATAAGAAACGAGTTAGAAAAAAACTCAATAGAGATATTATTTTATTTATAGAATTGAGAAATAAAAATAAAATTTATTTTGATCTAAGATGCATATAAAACATCATTGAGTGTAAAAATATTTGTATGTGAATTGAATATTATGGAACCAATGTGAGTGATATGATTCCGTTATCATCACCAAAAATGATATCTTTATTGTCTCTATGATCGATATAAATGGATAAATTTTATAGGTTAAAAGTGATATGATGGAAAGCACCGGAGTTAATAATCCAATTGCTTATACGAGTAATCGTAGTAGTTATGATATTTGCTTACGAGCAGTTGAGTGTAGCATTATACTTAAGTCAAGATCGATAAACTTCTACTATTTATCCAATTTTGTTATAGAACTAATAGATGACTTTTTGCTGATTCTTATTATTGGGAATCAGAACTGCTGATAATTGTAATGATTATTATTAAAGTTATTTCCTTAGTTGTTTGGGTTAAAATTATCACTATCGTTGAAGAGTTGATGGTATAATGGTGGATGATGACTCTATGTGTTACCTATGTGTGTATGAGACATCTTGTTTAGTCCCTTATTTAAGTTTTTATTGCTTTGATCATTCTTTGTTTTGTATTTTTGATTAAATTGAGCTATAATAGTTGGTATGTCTTCCCCTTTTCTCATTTCAGATACATTTCATAATCAATTAACTTGTTATATAGTTCTTCAAATGCTATTGGTAAGTCACGTAATTGAGTTGCGGTTATTAATTCCTTATATTCATCTTTTAAGTCATTAAGAGTATGAACAATGACATTTTCATCACTTAAAGAGATGACATATTAATATCAAATCATCAATAATAATTTTTATATTTTATATATAATTAGCAATAATATTTTCTTCTTATGTTATTTTTATCAGAGTAGATAAAATACTAAGCATGCAAGTACAAGAATGATTCGCAATAGTAGTTTGTAACTTGGACCAAGCTTCTACTGCAATGCAAAGATTAGTAGTACTATAGAGCCAACAAATTGAGGCATGAATGACTTGTAGAATAAGATGATTATTTCGTATCCATAATTTATAATTAGGATTTACGATGAGTTCTTCTTGTATATAGATTTTTTTTATATGGATAACTAAGAGAGTCATCGATATAGCATAATAACCATATCAAAAAAGAAGATTGGTGAATTGTGCTCATTAAAATGCACAATTGCCATATTTAGAGAGCTTGAAGGGGATTAAAGTTTTTACATTAATAGATATTGCTATGTAAGTTGACATAAACTATTATTTTCAAAAAAAAATAATAATTGAAGCATCATAAAAGAGGAAGAAAAGAAGATATTATGATCAATAAGAAAATTTTAAATCTGAGAAGTGCACATAAGGGATTTGATCTGATGGGAGATCAAATTTGAGAAGTACACAAGTGAGGATTTAAACTGATAAAATATGTGAAACTATAAATCTGGGATATGTAGAAGGAGGCGATCTCTTTCTTTCCCTCATGAGTCTTTCTCTCGATCACGAGGGCTGATGGTACTATTGGAAGAATGGTGGAAGGTAGTGAATTATTGTCGAGAGGTCGATTGTAGATTCGATGCACTAATGAGTTTTGTGGTTGATGAGAAGTAGATGAGGATGTCGGTGAAGATGTTAGGTGATCGGTGGTAGCGTAGGAGTAGAAGGTACGTTGACAAAGCAGAATTAAACATAAATAGTAATGAAGGATCATTGAAGAAACAAGTCAATCAGTAGAGGAGGTTGATTAGATCAATAAGGTTGAGTAAATATACTATAGAACAGATCACACTAGGAGATCTATAGGGAGGAGTTATGCTTCTTCGTTTTCGATTCAACACTAGAATTTGAAAGTGAAAAGTAGAAATTGAGAGTTATAAAATAGTAACAAGGAGAGTGAGGCAAAGTGTGCCTTGTTTGAAGCAAGAAGGCTTTGATATCATAAAGGATTTGAAGAATTTATCGTGAAAGAGATGATATTATTCATTAAGGTAATTAGTATTTATACAAGTTTTGAGAGAGATATTTTTCTCAACATGTACTCAAATTATACATTCAAATCATATCCTCAAATCAGTGATTGATCCTTAAATCATAGATTGATTGATGAATATAACATGTAAGAAATACAAAGTTATCATTCTATATTTGTCTCTATTATGATTTTCTATCGCACCTAGCTCAATATTTTGATAATGATTTAGCTAATTAAGTCACATGACATCAAGATGTCACCCTATATGACCCAAAAGCATTGGACACATGTCATATACATGTCAACCTAGGTGATACTAAGTTGTCAATCACCTAGCATTATGTTGGGAAGAAACATGTTAATGCGAAATAATTCTTTTCCCTCTTTGTGTATCAAAATAGGTTCATCATCAAAATACCAACTTGATATTAAAATACTAATATCAATCAGCACAGCATAAATAATAGAGCAATAAATCAATCACATAGTGAGACCAAATCTTTTTAACGTGGAAAACTCAATGTGGGAAAAACCACGGGACCGTAGTCCACCTCAAACTTCCACTATCAATAATAATGATAACAGGTTTACTGTAGGTCTTCTCTAGAATAACTAGAGGATCAGAATAACATCAAGAACATAGATCTTGGCTCAAGAATAGCATATCTTCAGCACATAAGTGGATCTCCTCCAAAGAGAATTCTAGGTCTCACAAAGTGGATATCGTAGGAAAGTACATTAGAGAGGGTAAACTGTAGATCAACACCGTTAGGATTATAGAGTTTGCTGCAAGGATTCTCCACATAAAATTTGGGCCGAAACTGACAACGTTTGGCCACCGATCGTCAAGCAGAAAAACTCAAAAACCTTACTTTCTCTCTCTATTTCTGCACGCCGCCGCACGTGCAGGCTCTTACTCTAATCTGACCCTAATTTCGTTCTCTCTAATCTCCAATTAGTTGATTTGGGCTTATGGTTCAAATTGTCCAAGCCCACATATGGACTGGACCCAACACATTATTATGTTGGCTATATAGTGATGAGATGTTGGTAACATTCTCATTTTCATATCACACACCCCCATCACTTTTTAGTTTGTTGAGTGTAATGAGAGAGAATAATTGAAATGACTTAGCTTATTCCATCGATATTAAGATAAATTGTTCAAGTTATCAAGAGATAATACGTTCAAAGTTGTATCATTGAAATACGCTTTAAACCAACTTGGTCGTATGTCATTGGAATGTGTTTTAGGCTGATTCAACTATGCATTATTGAAATATACTTTAGGTTGATTTGGTCATGCATCATTAGAATCAGGCTACCTTAAAAACTTAGCCTCTTCTACATGCGTGTGTCATTTTTGCCCTAAACTTCGATGAGTGTATTGTTTTGGCAATTTGTTGAATTTTACAAGATTTGATTTGTGAAATTCTATAATGATGGCCTGACATTATGTTCGTATGATTTTTTATAAGGCATCCATGTGGTGATTCACTATGTCATCGAGGATTTAGAAGATCATCATGATTGCTTTGTATCACTCTTGAGCAATTGATTAATAATGATACATTACATCATCTATCATTTGAACCATTGGACGATTAGCCAACTGGGAGACCAAGGGTCATTTGACTCCTATAAACAATAGACCACTTTCGTTTGTTCTACTCATGCTTTCAAAGTATTTTGGAGCATTTGATAGATTTGAAACATTCGGCTCTCAGAGAGCTCCATACTTTTCTCTACTCCATCTTTACTAAAGGTTGAGATGATTTCCTCTTCCAATCTAACTCTTCCTCCCACGTATGGGGCTTTGATGATTTGTTGATTTTGACCATCATTAGTGTTAGCAAGAATAACTTTCCCCTCTAGTTAAGGGGTTAAAGTGTCTATGTCAAGGGAGACCACCACCCTTTCGGAGACAAGTTCTCGTATAGTGAGGTCTCATGATCTACGATGAGATTTTTTGACTTCGACTATCAGATCTCTACTTATGCCCTTAGCATATTAGGAAAGCCTTCAATATCCTGATCGAGCTTTAGTTAATTGCTCCTCAGCTAAGTAATTCAATATATATGTTGCATCGTTACTTTTACGCCTCTATTGATGCCCTAGAGGTATGACTCAAATTCCTCTCCATTTCCTTGCTAAAGTTTTCAATAATTGAAAATTATATCTTTCACATATGATGATGAACTCCTAGCACTATCTTATTGCTTGATATTACCCCATTGCTGACCTAGTTGCATGTATGCTGTAATGTGTGCCTCAAGAATTCAGCTTATTTCCTCTCTATTTGATCTTGCTACAAAGTCAAACAAGCTTCTTCATCTCACAAATGATAAAAGAAAGATATTCTTTGTTTCTTCGTAGAGGGGTTGGCCTGTCAACCTCACTTGAGCCATTCAGAAGCTATATAACGTCGTCCCAAAATTATATGGGTTAGAAAAATAGCAACATCGCCAACTTGCTCTTATCTTGTCCAAATCTACTATCATACTACAGATGAACAAGAATTGGTTCGTGAACTATGTTTTAGTCCTATAGATTGAGGTCAATGTCCGAAAACTCAACTTTGTGCCATTTTATTTTTATCTTTATAGATTTAACTAATTTTATTTTCATGCAAACATAGACCTTTATACGAAGGTCTTTCAGGCTATCAAGAGGACACAACAAAATGGGAGGAAGTAGACCATTTTCCACCCAACACTTTGACTCTCTAAGGCGAGGTAACTGCATGAGAGTAGATGTAGGAACAACCTCCACTTGAGAGTTAAGAGCCTTCCTAAACATCACTCACCGAGACTTGATTAGGCAAGCATCCTACGAGATCTCCACCTTTGTTATCGAGTTAGCTTGAGAGGGGAGGACGGCTCATCATCATCCTCATGACAACTCGAGTCCTCTCGAGCTAGGGGTTGGGCTTCGTGGATGGTGAGAGAATATAAGGTTAATGTGCTTCTCATGGTTCATTGATCGAAGAAGATTAGGACTTCAGAGGCTCGGGGCTAGAGTAGAGTAGAGGAGCATGACTATAGAAATATGGAATAGATGAAGTATACGATCATTGTTGTACCATTTAGGCTAGTCAGGGAAGGAAGAGGGCCTTATTCTAAACTATCCCTACCAAGACTTACACCTAATGAGTTAGATAATTGAGTGTCTCTATAGGGACAGTTATGATGGGAGCTAGTGGAGTTAGTTGTTAAACGAGTGATGGTATGTTAGCTGGTTGATCTAGAAACATACGATAAAAGTTTAAAGGTTTGAGAATTTGGAAGGTAGGATTTAATGTAAGCCTAACATTCAGGCCAGAAATGCTTAAGCTCGGGAGGATTAGACTAAGGAGGTTTAGAACTATACAATTTGATCATGGTAAGTTCAAATCCTCTTGATTGACCTAATACAAATCGATAAAATTTGTTCTGAGTCATTGAGAAGGCTCTCCTTATACACCAAGCTATTAAGTCATTTTATAATTATCAATTTTAAATTTTTTGAGTTGGAAGCCAATTTGATCCGTTCATCCAACTCTAAAGACGTTGAATCTTATAAAATTAAGTTAAAATATTTTCGACAAATACCTATTCGATATTTTAGTTAATAATTAGGATAATTTAGAAAGAGCTCTAAAGTTATGTTTAATAGAGTAGCAAACATATTTTCGTTATTTTTTTATAGTGGATTATTATGACCATTACTCCCATTGGAGAAACAGTTGCACGTTTTACTCAATATATGGAGCTCGATTATTTGATAACAATTTTACTAATTAACTCGATACAGAATATATATATATATATATATATATATATATATATATATATATATATACAAGTCAAAGTCGTCCGCTTTACTTAATTTTATGCATCATTCTATCCAACTAAATCATAGTTAATAATTACATGTGAATAAATTAATATCTAAGCAATCATAAAAAATTATCATTTAAATTGAAATAAAATCCTATGAATTTGATAGGTTACAAGATATAGGGATGCTATGAATTTTATGAAATATTAATGATATGAGTTTTATTAAGCAACAAAGATATCAAATAAATATTTGAATACATAAAATAAGAAAAATAAGAAAAATACAACCAACCATCTTTAACTCCCTCACAGTCGACCTAAGATGTGGAGGGAGAAATATCTGTTTTGGTACGTAGTTATATTTCATTTTAACTTTTATATTAACTGAAAATTAAATTATTTATTCTTTATTCAAATAATTTTAAACTAATAATTATTTAATGATTTATAAGATGTATTTCATATCACACTATAAGAATTTAGGAAGTAATTAATCTTTTGTAATGTGAGTACATCTCCGTTTCAATTGTGTTAGGAAAATAATTAAAGAGGATTGGATGGATTCTCCACAGGTAATGGAAATCGGTCCGCTTAATTTGGGAGGCCCAATTAGCCCCTTTGTTGTCCGAGTTCGTTCCAGATCAGTATTCAACGGCTCAGATCCATTTGCTGCGGGATCCGAGGGGAGGAATAGGTCACCTGGTTATCACGTGACATCCCGGTCTATTAGAGCCACGGGAAGCGTATTGGAGCCCTCGCTCTTTCTGCCCTCCTCCGAGAAACCCTAACCAGCTGAGAGACCACCCAGCGTCGACGACCGCCATGGGATCGAGGTCGCAGGAGCAGGACGGGGCGAGTCCAGCGTGAGTTACTTCCTCGATCTCTGCTTGCGCTTCGCCGTTCCCCTGCTTTTAGATCGATCTTGCCCTGACGCCTTTCGTTTCCCTCTCTCTTTTTGGCTGCAGGAAGATCTTTGTCGGTGGGCTTCCCAAGGACACAACCATGGGTTCGTTTGCTTCTGGATCCTCTCTTTGTTTCCATTTCGTTTGCTAATTGTTGCTTCTAGATCCTCTCTAGGGTTCCTCTGGCTTATTATTCTGCTCTTTTATAGTTAACTTCAAAGGATGATACCTTGTTTTCGAAGGCCTAATTGCTCACGTACTTAGGCTAAAGGTTTTTCATTAGGTGTTTACATGGTTGTGCTATGACAGGTCAATGTATTTTAGCTTAGCAAATATTTTTTTTTGTGCAACAACAACATGAAAGGAGGGCTTTGGTTATCAATCATTTTTAGAACAAAGGGGTGCTCATGTTACTTGGCTGGGCTCATCAAGTTGTTCGAGGAGGAGAAATGCTGTCTCCACCATGCAATCAAATAAGCACAATGCCTACACTCTGCTATTTGTATATATGCAAGCCAGTAGCATGGCCTTTCAAAACAGGGGCAAGAACTTGAATCAACAAGCCCGTAATGGATTCTAGAAATTAGCATTCAAACCATAGTTTTTGGAGTGTTCGTCTCAATTAGCCCATTAGGAACATGTTCCTTTGTTTAGCCATGTCCTAGAGCTTTGGATTGATATGCTGCTCCTCATCTTTCTTTGTTTTGATATTTTTTTTTCCATCCATGATGGAGGCATCATTTTTCAGTTCAGATTTTGTGGGTTTATTCCTTCTGTTTGGGCCTTTATTTCTGCCTTTTTTAATTTTTAATTTGGGTTATTTATTTGTCTATCAATTTTATAATTTTGATATACAATCTATCGTATTTGACTCTTGCATAATAAAGGGTCAGTCTTAGTCATCTCCTTGAATCTATTCTCGTTTGGCACTCTTCTTTTTTGAACTAACTATATCAATTCTTGGCACCTGTATAACCTTCATTCCATAACCTAACATAGTTTATTCATGACATCATATTCTCTTTGTTTTAGCTTTTGAAGTTTCATCTTTTTTTATGGATGTGTAGTGGTTGAAGAATCCTCTCTTTGTTGTTTATCATTCTTCATATTTATATGATCCTTGTGTAGCATCTGATGTAGGATTTGAATTTTTTTCTTTCACTTTAATTATTGTTTATATATATATTTTTTGGTCTGACATATCACAGCAACATTCGAACAACATTTTGAAAAGTATGGAAAGATAGTGGATAAAGTGATAATGAGAGACCGGAACACAAACAAACCAAGGGGCTTTGGATTTATCACCTTTGATGACCCTTCTGTTGTTGACAAGGTTATCGAGGACACACATGCTATCAATGGGAAAACAGTAAGTCTGTTGTCTTATTGTTTTATATGGTCTGCTGGTAACCTTCTGAGCTTTTAATTGTTTTAATGGGTTTGCTAGTTTTTAAACACATGCTTGTGCTGGCTAAGTGGTTCCTTTGTGTGGTATAGGGAATTACCTTTGTTTGGTCTGCCATTTTGTTTTTTCTTTTGAGACCTTGTTATGCTGGAAACAATATATCTGAATATACTGATTGGCATTTCTTTCATTTAGCTCTGTGCATTACTCAGTCTTTGCTTGCCCACTTTAAATTTTCTCCTCTTCAGCATATCTATGAACATAATTTAGTGTATAAATTTTATTAGAAGTTTCAGGATTTGTTGACAAGTTTCATAGACAAATCCATTATTTATTTTTTGTATGCAGTGTATCTTGATCATGTTTTCCATTGGCCTTGGATAGTACAGTATCATTTATTGTACAAATATTTTTCTAAGGGCAGTCTGCTTTCATGTAGAATGTAGCACTATCCCCTGTTTTGGGTTTCCTTCCGTATCCTTTTTGGGACATTCCTTGTCATTGCATTAGCTGTATTATGTTAATATGCAATATTAACATTAGCTGTATCCTTTTTATTCCTCACTGTAAAATGTTAATCGAGGAAAGAGGTTTATCTGAAACTAAAACATCAACTAGCGTGAGCATGAAATTTTGCAGTCTTTGATGGAATTTCTTTTTTTTGTTGTTGATTTGAATTAGAACCTTTTAGGTGGGATTCATTCAAATAATTTTTGGTTTTTGGCTACCTTGAGAATTAACTGAATGGCTTTACATTTTTATCTTTTAGGTCTTTCTTACTAGACATCTGCAACAAAGAACTAATTGAAGTTATTGTTGGATGGTGGTTTTATGTAAATCTTGCTTTCATATATTTGTTGTATTGAAGTTACCTCTGTGAAATCAATTCAGTTTAGGCTTCATTCAGTTTCATATTGATATGAAGAATTATGAGAAGTAATGTCCGATGGTTTGTTTGATTTGGTAAATCAGGGGAGCTTATTGAACATATACACGGTCTAGTAGAAAAGAGGATTTTGTCATATGCCTTCAATCAATATGCATAAATATGGAAGTGTACATCACATGTGAACCTCAACTTATGGCTATGTGAACTTCAATGTGTGTGAGTGATTATTATACATTGCAATATTGAAATGTTGTTCACATGAAGATGCATGGCAAGAACATATAATTAAATGTCATGTTATGTTGACCATATTGCAATGACCTTACTATGTATAAGTAAGCTGATAAATGGTATACCGCCCTATATGAAAATTTAGTGTTTATTTTTTTTAAGGTTGTACAGACTATATTAGTATTACATGAGATGGTACGGCAAATCGGTTTTAGGTGTGGTCCCAAAATTTTAAACTGGTTTGTGCCCTTAGCATTTAGTGCAAAAGGATGTGTTCTTATGAGAGCTTTTCTGTGGGTATAGTTCAGAGACGGAAGTTGTCTTTATGGCTCATATCTCTCAATGCCTTGAATTGTTTTAATTCATTCTACATGACAATGGTTTGATTGGTGATTCTTTGTGATGATGCTTACTCTTTTTGTATTTTTTTTTATAAATGCTGGTGAGAATTCTTCTGTTGATCATCTTAGTTGCCTGTTCATGATGTCATTGATCTGTATTTTGCAGGTTGAAATTAAACGAACCATTCCAAAAGGTGCAGCTCCTCTGAAGGATTTCAAAACGAGGAAGATATTCGTTGGTGGGATACCAACAAGTCTCACAGAAGGTACTTTGTGCTTACCTTTATGGATAGCAATTTGGCATTCTTGTGAACAACAATTGTCTTGAACATTTGCTTTTCTGGAATTGACAATGCGCAGATGAATTCAAAGACTTCTTCTCTCAGTTTGGGAAGGTGGATGATCATGAAATCATACGTGACCATACAACCAACCGTTCTCGAGGATTTGGCTTTATAGTATTTGAATCAGAAAAAGTTGTAGATGATTTGCTAGCAAAAAAAGGAAATATGATTGATCTAGCTGGTAGTCAGGTGAGCCTAGTGCAATGTCTAAAGCCAGAAGCTTCAAACCGTGCAAGCTTGGGCATGTTCCTCTACATGGAATATCATTTATTTCAAATTCTACTAAATTACTCCTTCCTATTATATTTGCCACTTATTTCTATATTGTTATGGTTAATGATATTGCAATATCATAGACTTCCATAATTGTTTAGTATAACTGGGATTAGGTTGATGTTTATGCTTTGTTGTAGGTGGAGATCAAGAAAGCTGAACCAAAGAAACCCTCCAACCCATCATCTGCTTTTGGTAGTGAACCTAGGGCCCGTCACTTTGGCGATAGTTTTGGTGGATATGGCAGCTATAGTGGTTATGCAGGTGGTGCTTATGGTCCTTCCTCTTATAGGACTCCTGGAGGTTTTGGTCCTAGACCTGGGGGTTATGGTGGTTATTCAAGTATTTCAGGTGATTTTGATGGTGGATATGGTGGTTTTGCTGGTGGCTTAGGGGATTATCGGACAGAATCTTCTTTTGGTTATTCTAGCCGTCTTGGTTCATATGGTGGAGGGTATGGCGGGGGATACGGTGGAAGTGGCTTAGGTGGTTATGGCCGTGAAGCTGGGGGTTATGCTGGTTCTAGCTACAGTCGTGGTTATGAATCACCAGGTGCAGGCTATGGCTCAGGTGGACTCTATGGTGGCAGGGGAAGCTATGGTGGCGGTGCTGGGCGATACCACCCATATGGAAGATAGGAAAAGATGCGGTGCAGGTCCCTTCTAGTCTTCGCAATCAGGTTGCACTAGTTTGCTGGATGTATGATGGTCTGGTAGACATTCATTTAGTACAACTTAAGTATTCTATAAGGATTGAGATCATTCTGGCTAGTTTATTATGTAGATTTCTATAAGGCACCTGTAAACATTTAGCAGTCTGAACTAGTACAGCCTCTATGGGTTTGTGTACATTGTCTGCTTTTAGATATATAGTGTGCATCATCTGATTATGAGACACCTGTAACATCTAGCAGTCCTAACTATAGAACAACCTCTATGAGACTATAATCCTGGTTTGCTTTTAGATGTCATTTCATTTAGCAGTGAGATTTAGTGAATGACCCTTTATGTTGGTAGATAGTTTAATAATTTCTTTAATAGCATTCCATTGGATATACACAGTAAAATTTTCAATTTCATCTGTTTGTTAGTGCATGCTGTCTTGCTGAATATAAGAACCCATGTAGCAACTCTACTTTTGTATTGTTGGATCTATTTTGATTTTCCTTCCTTCCTCTGGAGTTGTCATGGAAACTTCACTGGAACCTTTGGTTCCACATGTTCTTGATTTTTAACCCATGGTTAAACCTTTTGGCGAGGCCACGTCTTCAAACCATGTCTTGCTTCCGCAATAACGTGTACTCCTCTGAAAGATTAGCTTATTTTTTTGGGGGTTATGTTAGCAAATCCTTTACTGGCAACTGGCATTAAGACTGATGTTCTTCTGTGTTCCTCTTGCCCGATCAGATAGATTGTCCAATCAGTTTTCATCTTTTAGAAGATGCACATGTTATGTTGGTGCAAGATGGGAAATTTTCAGTGTCGCCGTATGACTTGCTTGTTTCTAATTCTATTTGGTTTATTCAAAATGTCAACAGATTGTTTCCGTTTTCCATTGGCACTACCAGGTTTTGGACATTGTTGGGTGTATACTTTCCTTCTGCAATTACATGGATGTTATTCCTGTATATATTCCTACAATGACATGGATGTTATTCCTGTATATATATTCCTACAATTACATGGATGGTACACCAGGTCAAAGATATATTAGGAAAATTCAGCCACTTATTTCCTGAACCTACATGGTGTGGTGCTGGCTCTATTTTTCTTGTGTGAATGGACCGACTGCCTATTTGTTGTTTACATACAACACAAGCCCAATTGAAGAAAACGAGAGGCACTTGAACTTGAGAGAACGCCAAGATCCTATAATTTATTGCTCGGGTGTTCCTCAATTTGGCTCATCATCATAATGTCATATCATTTCTTCGTTTCTTTTCGGTATGAGCTGCCATTATAGAAAAGTTTGTTGCAATTGCTAACCTCACCACCTTGCTGTCAGCTTCTCTTTTCAACCTCACTTAAATCGTCATTAGTTCTTTTCCGTCAGATTGGCAATGCCTTTTCTTTGTTTTTTTTCTTTTTTTGAAGATTTACCTATAGAGGGAAAGTTTTGCCTTTGGTATGGGGTACTTTTCCTTCTTTCACGGCAAAAATGCGAGGAGAATTCCTTGCGTTTCTATATGAACAATTAGTTCATGGCTATTTCTTTGGCTTTTAGGCTGCCTTACCCTGTTATTTTGCGCTTTTTTTCCTCTAATAAATAGGTTGTAAGATTATGCTTCAAAATTTATATTATTCTTTAAATATGATATTTAAAGAATTTTTTTAAATGTCATATTTAGATTTTTATATTTATAAAAATCATCTTAGAGTTAGCTGTATGTAACTCCATATCAACAAGTTGAACAATTCAGATACAGAAATACGTTTATATGCATATTTGATTTTATTAAAATTTAAAACAGTTGTAAATATTAGAGCTTTCAGGATTTTTTCTTGACATTTAAAAAGGTTTTGTCCTGAATTTTCCTTGTCACATGCGATTAATGTAGTATAAATTGTTATTGATATCGCTGCAATCACCTTGAAAACTCTCATTATCCTTGATATCACCATCGATCCCAAGCTTCTTAATGAACGTGTATATAATTTCAAGGGAGCGTTGTAATTTGTGACGGAAGGGTTTGTCATCGATTGTATATTTTGACTATAATGTATATAAATATTCTTAAACAAACCCGGTTCATAGAAACTAAAATTTTCTTTCACTCATTTAAATGTGTTTCTGAGATAAATAAGATGGTCAAGACTCTATGTATTATAAAATCAATTAAATATGCAAATGGCTACTCCAGGGTTATCTAAAGAACAATACGTAGTTACAATTCTATATAAACTCGAAGTTTAAGTGTGATTTAAATACACACAAAATCAGAATAATTCGTCAATTTTCTTTTTCCTTAATCCTATCAATTCGAACACTTGTTCTTCGATATTTGGAGTAACCCCATCAGATTAATAAAGAATTATTTGAAACCACAAAGTTATCTCGTCCGTCTGTTTCCTACTCCATTCATATAAATTTTGATCGTCATCCTATTTCTTTATTAGACTTCAAAATTGTATCATAAGTAATAATAACAGTAATGATGATGATAATAATAATAGTAATTTGGAAAGATGATCGGCGTATAGGTCGGTCGTATTCGACTTTTAAAATAATATTATTGTTTTTTTGATAAAATGATAATACTAATACTAATAACAACAACAACAATCGCAATAATAATAGTAATTAGTTTAGTGCACTTAAGCTAACAATACTTTCCCTACAGAGTTGTAACTCGAGTGACCTCGCTCGGATGATCAAAATTACTATCAAACAATAATAATAGTAATAGAGGTAATAATAATAATTAACTATTGTAATTATAATTATAATTCCTTGTAAGTCGACGCAAAAGGAGGCAGCCAACTTTGGCGGGCAAATGCAGAGGGCAAAGCGTGCGATTACATCTTCACCAGATGTTGGGTTGCCTTCCATCATTCCCACTCCGTCTTCTCGTCTCCCAATTCCATGCATTCTTATTATTGGCGTCGTCAACCCCACTCTCCCCAGTATAGTCTCCCAACTCCCATCGACGCTGATGCGGAGGCGGAGGATTGGTGGGTCCGTTCCGAAATGGACACTGCCGGGGATAGCAAAAGAGGGTTTGGGGAGTTCCAATCGGCGAAGGCAGCGGCATTAAAGGGGAGTCGCTCGAGTTCGGTGCGCCCTCGCTATATATCGGGGCCGGAATCTTGGGCACAGAATTATCCTCCCTTTGCAAGGGAGGAGGAACGGGAGAAGGAGACGACGGACATGGAATCAGTTGCCGATGAGTTTGCTTCCACTCACCCTTATTTTTATGAGGATGAGCCTCTCGTTGGTACGCCCTAATTCTCTTCTCCTTCCCTCATTTCCTCCGTAGCAGACCGAGAATGAGTTCTGCCTCATTTTTTTGATGTGTTCTTTTAGATGTATTAAGAAATGGGGTTTTCAGAAAAGATCAAGAGAAGAAGAAGCAGAAGAAAAATTATTCTTTTCTTTGGTTTTTTTTTTCTTTCTTTCTAATTTATTTGAAATAAATAACCTTTCTATAATAGAAAAAAAAGAGAGAAAGAAAAACAATTCTTTAGAAGATAAAGAAATCTCTCCTCTTTTTTTTTTTCTTTCTTTTTCAGATGTAGACAGAATAGATTATGCAAAAACAATTCGTTCTTTCTTGTGCTTATTTTAGAATAATAAAATATAGATGAGTATTGGGGAATGAATAATTATAAACTTGGATTTGCAGCCTTCAGATTGTAAACTTAGTTAATGTCCTCTCCAGCAATAAACATACTCTTGCATGTGAAATTGACATCCAAATCAGACTAGTGTTCAATGCCACTATTCTATTAAAATATTAAATAAAATGATTTTGATTTTGAAGTTTTAATCAATATATAAGTTTCTATTTGGTTGAAGTCAAATTATTAAGTTACTATGCATACAATTAGAACAGAGAGAGAGAGAGAGAGAGAGAGAGAGAGAGAGTAAATCAAATGGCTAAAAGGGTCAGAGACTGTATATTATCTTCTAGTTTTGAAACGTTTAATCTATTCCCTCCTTTATGACCTAATGAACGCTGTGGTGTTGGCAGAAGAAAGCCCCATCGAGCAGGTGAGGCTCACAGTCCCAGTCACCGACGACCCAACGCAGCCATGCCTGACCTTCCGGACATGGACCATGGGGCTCATCTCCTGCGTCCTCCTGGCCTTCGTCAACCAGTTCCTGGACTACCGCCAGAACCAAATCGTGCTCTCGTCGGTCTGCGTGCAGATCTTGACGCTCCCCGTCGGCAGGGCCATGGCCGCCACCCTGCCCACCACGCCCATCAAGGTCCCGCTCACCAACTGGTCCTTCTCCTTGAATCCCGGCCCGTTCAACCTCAAGGAGCACGTGCTGATCACCATCTTGGCCAACGCCGGTGCCGGCGGCGTCTACGCAGTGAACATCGTCACCATCATGAAGGCCTTCTACCACCGAAACATCAACATCGTCGCAGCGTTGCTGCTGTCGGTGACGACACAGGTCTCGGTTCCTCCTCCACGCACGATCTTTGTAGATTCTAATGCCTAAAGCTGAGACTCTGGTGTCCGTGATCGAAACCTCAGTTGCTTGGATATGGATGGGCTGGACTGTTCAGGAAGTACCTGGTGGATTCACCTTACATGTGGTGGCCAGGAAACCTCGTCCAAGTCTCCCTCTTCAGGTGATTCTGCAATGCATTTGTAGTATCCCTGCATCAAGCCATTGAATTCTCTGGTCTGCCATTGTGGGCAGAGCACTACATGAGGAGGAGAAGAGGCCCAAGGGTGGTGTGTCAAGGTTCCAGTTCTTCTTGATAGTCATCGCCTGCAGCTTCGCCTACTACGTCGTCCCCAACTTCTTCTTCCCTGCCATCACCTCCATCTCCGTGGTCTGCCTCATCTGGACGAAGTCCGTCACCGCGCAGCAGATCGGTTCCGGGCTCCATGGCCTCGGCGTCGGTTCTTTCGGCCTCGACTGGTCCACCATCTCCGGCTTCCTTGGCAGTCCCCTGGCTTCACCAGCGTTTGCGACCTTCAACGTATTGGCTGGTTTCATCGTGCTGGTCTACGTCATCGCGCCCATCGCCTACTGGACCAACGCATACAGCGCCAAGAACTTCCCAATGTTCACTTCGGGCTTGTTCGACGTCGATGGGAAGAAATACGACCTCAGCCGTGTTCTTGATCCGAAGACCTTCTCCTTGAACGTACAGGAGTACGATAGTTACAGCGATATCCGTCTCAGCATCATGTTCGCCATCTCCTACGGGCTCGGCTTTGCGACATTGACCGCCACTCTCTCCCATGTCTTCTTCTTCAATGGCTCGTGCGTATCTTGTTGCTCGATCTACCGCTATCCACATATCCATCTTCCGTGGATTCGATTCATATCTTTTGCTGGACAACGTGCAGGTACATCCTGACACTGTGGCGTCAAACTGCATCCAAGGCCCACGACCATTATCTAGACGTTCATGGGAGACTAATGAAGGCAAACTACGAGGCAGTCCCTCAATGGTGGTTTCATATCGTTCTGGTCGTCGTCATGGCGCTGGCCATCTTCACCTGCGAAGGGTTCGACAAGCAGCTGCAGCTTCCTTACTGGGGTGTCCTGCTAGCGATGGCCATGGCTTTCGTCTTCACGCTGCCCATCGGAGTGATTCTAGCGACCACGAATATGGTTCCTTCACTCTCTGCCCTCTCGACATTTACGTCTGATCTTACGTTCTGCTGCTCGGCGTAACATGCTTTGTTTCGCCGGCGCCGCAGGAACCGGGATTGAACGTCATCACAGAGATGGTGATAGGTTACATAATGCCAGGGAAGCCTTTGGCGAACGTGGTGTTTAAGACGTATGGATACATAAGCATGTCGCAAGCACACACGTTCCTCGCCGACTTCAAGCTGGGGCAGTACATGAAGATCCCTCCCAAGGCCATGTTTATTGCCCAGGTTAAATCCATACATCTGATGGTTGTTTGTTCTCTTTTTTTTGTGGCACGACATGCACGGCAAGAGTTGTTGGAATGCTGATCTGCTGCTGCTGCTGCCTTGGGAACTAATGTTCTTCAGCTGGTGGGAACCGTGGTCGCGTCTGCAGTCTACTTCGGGACGGCATGGTGGCTTCTCGGCACCGTCACGGCCATCTGCGACACCAGCAATTTACCGGAGGGCAGCCCGTGGACGTGCCCCAACGACGCCGTCTTCTACAGCGCGTCCATCATCTGGGGAGTCGTCGGCCCGTTGCGCATGTTCGGCCCCAAGAGCATCTACTCCTCCCTCAACTACTACTTCCTGGTGGGGATGCTGTTGCCGTTCGCCGTCTGGCTGCTGGCGCGGACCTTCCCCCGGAAGAAGTGGATCAAGCTCATCAACTTCCCGGTGCTGCTCGGGTCGACGTCCATGATGCCGCCGGCCCACGCCGTGAACTACACCTCCTGGTTCGTCGTCGGCATCTTCTTCAACTACTACGTGTACAACAAGTACAAGAGCTGGTGGGGGAGGTACGTATACGTGTTGTCCGCCGGTCTGGATGCCGGGACGGCCTTCATGGCGGTGCTCGCTTTCCTCACCCTCAACAACTACGACATCTACTCAGTCGACTGGTGGGGAGGGGTTGACGATGACTACTGCCCCCTGGCCAAGTGTCCGACGGCGGGATCCTATGTGCCTGACGGCTGCCCTGCCATTCAATGACGATGGCATAAGGGGAGGAATAAGAGACGCCAGGATTAATATAGATTGCCGATGACAATTGGTCGCTGTTATCGATTTCGAAATGCATGATGTGTGCAATCTTTATATTACTTATCTATCTATATCCCACCTCCTCTCTCCTGTATAAGAGAGACTTTATTGTGAGAGCGTGGGGAAAGGGAGAACAGAGAAAAAGGTAGGGAAAGGGAAAGGAAATTGAGAGAAAGAGACGGGCAACAAGAAAAGATAGGAAGAGGGAGAGGAAAAGGAAAGAAATACAAGATGAGAAAATAAGAGAAAAATAATAAAAAATAAGAGAAAGAAGTTTTGTTAGGATGGTAAGGGGGCGGGGAGAAAAGATGGGGGAAGAGGGAGAGGAAAAGGAAAGAAATACAAGATGAGAAAATAAGAGAAAAATAATAAAATGAGAGAAAGAAATTTTTTTAGGATTAGGGGGGGAGGAGACCTGTCGGTGAATTTTGTTAGTGCTTTAGAAAAATTTCAGTTTGAAAGTTTGACCAATGAATCTATATTGAAAATGTGATTAACAAAAAATATAAGTAAGGATTATAAGTAAATCAGTATTCAATAGGAAATCAAGGCAAAAGAAGTAATGTAAATTGATTTATAGTGATTCGATCGTCCTACGTATATTCCTGATTTCTCTTCCTTCGAGCCCATTAACTTTTACTACTGATCTTCTTTCAATATGTGAAGATCAATTATCCTTGTTAAAACTCTTTCTAATTTTCACATGTTTAAGAAATAACTCTTATACTCATTTTTTACGAAAGACCTTATATTCCTTAGAATAATTTTTTAAGAGTTTATAATATTTTAAAATCATAAGTTTGTCATGCTTGTCAAACAAGCATGAGAGAGATATTTATAGGCCTCAAATAGTTTTAGAAATGGAGCTAATAATTCAAATTCTCGGGTTGTTGGGGGCATTCGAGGTACCACCGCCTACTTGGGCAATACCATTACCTAACACAGCCTGAGAGACAATGTTTTGATAGTACCACTATGAGTTTGAGTGGTACTACCATTTTGTTAAAAGAGTACAAATCATATTTTTAAGCTTATAAGAGATTTCACTACTTGGCCCAATCTCCGGTTACTGAATTGGCCTTCCATTAGACTCAATTCAAGCATAATTCAGGCCCAATGGGCTCTTAATCAAGTTTGTATGGTTATACTCAAAACTAACTCAATTACACACTTAAACTATTTTAATCAAGACACAAGACTATAATCTTGAAGCCTATATTGTCCGACATATGATTAGTTCATCCGGCATTTTATTCGAACTTCCGGCATATCGTCCTTTCCTTCGGTGTATAACTTGATTCATCGGCATATTGACCTCCCGTAACATCTGATCTTCTTAGCGCAATGTTTGATCGTTTCTATCATGATGCCCGATTTCAGACATAATGAACTTCGACCCAACGTCTGATTCTCCTACTTCAATTGATATATCTTTCTGTGATGAAATTTGTCTTGTGTCATTTTTCTCAAATGCTCATTAGTTCGTATACTTTTTAATGATTTCATCAACCAAATCCGGGATTCAATAAATTTAACAAAAAATTTAATTTTCTATTAAATAAAGACATAATGTTCTTATTTAATTTGATATTTATTTAATAATAAATAAATAATAATAATATCTATTTTTGGAAGAATAGAAAAAGAAAAAAAGTATCAAAAATTATATTTTATGTCGATGATATGCGATGAGGATAATGAGAATAAGCATCCGATGATTCAGTCTATTTTACTTTTAAAAGTCGGAATGCATGCATTTGAAATTTGCTATTGTATATAATTTGTATGATTTACAAACTATTTTATTATTTTAAAGTATTGTAAAAGAATTTCAATGTTCATAGAAAAGCATATAATTTGAAGAGTTATTATTTTATAACTATTTATTGATTTATATCATCTAAATTTATATAAAATATTTGTTCAATATTATATTTAAAAAAAGATTAAAAAAATCTGATTATTATTAGTTTTGAAGGACATGATTTCACTAGATTTGAAATGATACGCAAAAAAGATTTATTGAAACTTTTAGTTTTACAAAAAGTAATAGATATATTATTTTTTATTATATGATTATTATATAATCGGTATAACTATAATTTGGATCATATCAATAAAGGTTATACACACACACAATTTATGAAAACTTAAACTTTATATATATATATATATATATATATATATATATATATATATATATATATATATATATATATACATATGTATATATATATATACATATGTATATATATATATACATATGTATATATATATATACATATGTATATATATATATACATATGTATATATATATATACATATGTATATATATATATATATACATATGTATACATATGTATATATATAAATATACATATGTATACATATGTATATATATATACATATGTATATATATATATATACATATGTATATATATATATATACATATGTATATATATATATACATATGTATATATATATATACATATGTATATATATGTATATATATATATACATATGTATACATATGTATATATATATATACATATGTATATATATATATATATATATATACATATGTATATATATATATATACATATATATATACATATGTATATATATATACATATGTATATATATATATATATATATATATATATATTTAAACCATGACTTATTAATAATATTTTTCAAAATAAGATACATTTAAATATATTTTCAGAATGAAACCATAGATATAACTGATATCACATATTAAAGGATAAATATTATAATGCAATGACTACTATTCATATAAATATAATTAATTGTTCATAACATAAATATAGCTAAGTTGTGCATGTAAGAGGAGAAGTCATAGTAGCATCAATGGTTATGACCATATTATATTATGTGATAAGACTCAGAAACATGTTTAAGCTATATGGTATAGATAACACATATATCTCTAAATCAAAGATATAAAAGAAATTAGCTTGAATAAATATTAATATTTAACCCCAAAGGTATGGTCCAAGTCATAGCCCACAATACATTTGTCATATCATGGAAAATAGCACATCATTTACTTTTTTCCAAATTAGGAATTAGACAAATCTTTTCATATATCTTTTTAAAGCCATATGTTTTTTATTTTTATTTTTTAAAAATATAATGCTAAATGAACATTTTCATATAAATCAGATGACATAAATAAATAAATACTTATACCATAATAAAATAATTGTTTAAATTTTAAAATCATCAACATATAAATCTTTTGGCAATGCTTTTAGATAATAAAATGACTTGTAATTGATGTAAATCACAAACATTTATGAACATCAAACGCATACATTACTATTTTAAGAATAAAATAGATGAAGTCATCTACCAAAATATTATGATCTTTTCTTCTCTTTTTTTTTCAATATTATCATTTTTCATTCTTTTATTGCCTTCATGATATAAACATCCAATTAATTAGGAACACCAAGATTCTTGGACCTATAATCTAAAACAGAAATTTATTAATAAGAATATAATAAAAAAATTATAAACAAACCTCATCTGATATGAAACAGAATCCTTTATGATTTGTTTTCTTAGTTTTCTTTTCTTTCTTTTTTTCTTTTTCTTTCTTTTCTCACTTCCTCACTTTCTCTTCCTCTCCTTGCTTGCACGATCCCCTCCCCCTTCCCATTTTCTTTTTCCCCCTTCTCTTTCTTTCTTTCTTCCCCGATCACTCCTCTCTCTTTCTCTCTCTCTCTTCTTTCCACTTCTTCATCTCTTCATTTCTTCTTTCTTTTTCTTGCACTCTTTCTTCTTCCGCTTCATCTCTTCATTTATAATAATAATAATAATAATCATCACCATCATCATCATCGTAAAAAACAATCACCGTTGTTATGTGTCTCGGGCTGGTTTCTGGGAGACCTTTTCAACATCAGTAGTAATAACTTATTCCAAAACGGGAGGGTAAATGCAGGCGATAAATGGAGTTCACTTATACTCCAACTGAATTGCTTGGTCGGCCTGCTTTCTAATACACCCAATGAACATACCAAAGCAGTACTCCAACATCAAACCACCCCCGAACAGCCTCGGCTGATCGTGCATTCATATTTATCCTTCGTTCTAACGACGTGGCGGTGCAGGATTTGTAGATTCATTTATTTTCTTTCGTGGTCGCTTCGTTCATGGCTGATAAGGAAAACGCATACGTATGATTTTGGGAAGGTTTTGCTGGAGGAATCAGAACCGAATCCTTATCGTGCGGTTTGATATCTACAAGTATCGGATTGGAATCACGAATTGCAAAGGAGGAGAAAGAGCGAAATGGGATCCGTCGCCGATGAGTCCCGGGATCTTGGAATTACTGGTACTCTTTGTTTCCTTCTTCCTCTTTCTTGTGGTTCTTTTTTACGTCGATTGAGGCTACGAGTGTAGAAGAATATATCTTGGTTTCGACTATGATTTGTGTTTGCGGATTATTGCTTTGGTGATGGCAGAGGAGACCTATGACAGCCCCATCGAGCAGGTAAGGCTCACAGTGCCGGCCACCGACGATCCGAGCCTGCCATGCTTGACCTTCCGAACATGGACCCTGGGGCTCGTCTCCTGCGTCCTGCTCTCATTCGTCAACCAGTTCCTGGGCTACCGGGAGAACCAGATCTCCCTGTCGTCGGTTTGCGTTCAGATACTGGCGCTCCCCGTCGGCCGAGCCATGGCCGCCATCCTGCCCACAACGCGGATCAAGATCCCGCTCACCAACTGGTCTTTCTCTATGAATCCTGGGCCGTTCAACCTCAAAGAGCACGTGCTGATCACCATCTTCGCCAACGCCGGTGCTGGCGGCGTCTATGCAGTGAACATCGTCACCATCATGAAGGCCTTTTACCATCGCGGCATCAACATCATCGCAGCGTTGCTGCTATCGGAAACAACCCAGGTCGGATTCCTCTATTCATATCAGGCCATGCATGCCTTCACGACATGATCCTTTTCTCTCGTACCAGTAATCTCATCTAACTCTCTAATACTCACACCTTGTGTTCGTTCGTGCGAAACCTCAGTTGCTTGGATTCGGATGGGCCGGACTGTTCAGAAAGTACCTGGTGGACTCACCGTATATGTGGTGGCCGGGAAACCTCGTCCAAGTCTCCCTCTTCAGGTAATTCTGCAATGCATTTCCCATATCCGTACATCAGCCTATTGAGTTCTGTTCTGTTGTCGTGTGCAGAGCACTGCATGAGGAAGAGAAGAGGCCCAAGGGTGGCGTGTCAAGATTCCAGTTCTTCTTGATAGTCATCACCTGTAGCTTCGCTTACTACGTTGTTCCCAACGTGCTGTTCCCATCCATCACCGCGATCTCCGTGATTTGCCTGATCTGGAAGAAGTCCGTAACCGCGCATCAGATTGGTTCCGGCCTCCACGGGCTCGGCGTCGGGTCTTTCGGCCTCGACTGGTCCACCATCGCCGGATTCCTCGGCAGTCCCCTGGCTTCACCAGCGTTTGCTACCTTCAACATATTAGCTGGTTACATCTTCCTCGTCTACGTCATCGTCCCCATCGCCTACTGGTCTAATGCGTACGGCTCTAAGAACTTCCCCGTGTATACGTCGTCCTTGTACGACGTCTACGGAAAAAAATACGACCTCAACCGTGTTCTCGATCAGAAGACGTTCACCTTGAACATCACTGAATACGAGAAATACAGCGATATCCGTCTCAGCATCATGTTCGCCATCTCCTACGGGCTCGGCTTTGCGACACTGACGGCCACTCTCGCACATGTCTTCCTCTTCAATGGCTCGTGCGTCTCTTCCTTCCTCTGCTATGCTTATATCTTTGCTCTTGTACTGTATTCATGCGTGTTGCTCGACCTGCCACAGGTACATCCTGAAACTATGGCGCCAAACTGCATCCAAGATGCACGATAATTACCTAGATATCCATGGGAGACTAATGAAGGCAAACTACGAGTCCGTCCCTCAATGGTGGTTCCATATTATTCTTGTCGTCGTCACGGCACTGGCCATCTTCACCTGCGAAGGATTCGGCAAGCAGCTTCAGCTGCCTTACTGGGGTATTTTGCTTGCCATGGCCATGGCTTTCATTTTCACCCTGCCCATCGGAGTCATTCTTGCCACCGCCAATCAGGTTCCTCCACCTCTGCCATATATAAATATATATATATATATATATATATATATATATATATATATATATATATATATATATATACACACACACACACACCTTAGCATAGAGCATAACGTGCTTTGTTTCTTTGGTGCTGCAGGAACCGGGACTGAACATTATCACAGAGATGGTGATAGGTTACATAATGCCAGGGAAGCCTTTGGCGAACGTGGTATTTAAGACGTATGGATACATTAGCATGACCCAAGCTCACACGTTCCTCTCCGACTTCAAGTTGGGGCAGTACATGAAGATCCCTCCAAAGGCCATGTTTTTTGTCCAGGTTAAATCTATTACTCTTTAGTTCATTGAGTCTCCATTGTATCTCCACGGCATGCACATAAACCTAAACCTAACTGCCGTTGCTTCAGCTGGTGGGAACCGTAGTCGCCTCTGCAGTCTACTTCGGGACGGCATGGTGGCTTCTCGGCACTATCACGTCCATCTGCGACACCAGCAAATTACCGGAGGGCAGCCCGTGGACGTGCCCCAGTGACGCTGTCTTCTTCAGCGCGTCCATCATCTGGGGAGTCGTTGGCCCGTTGCGCATGTTCGGCCCCGAGAGCATCTACTCCTCCCTCAACTACTTCTTCCTCGCCGGGGCGCTGGCGCCGTTCTTCGTCTGGCTGCTGTCTCGGTTCTTCCCCCAGAAGAATTGGATCAAGCTCATCAACTTCCCGGTGCTCCTCGGAGCGACTGCCATGATGCCGCCCGCCCACGCAGTGAACTACACCTCCTGGTTCGTCGTCGGCATTATCTTCAACTATTACGTGTACAACAAGTACAAGAGCTGGTGGGGGAGGTACACCTACGTGCTATCGGCCGGTTTGGATGCCGGGACGGCCTTCATGGCCGTGCTCGCTTTCTTCGCCCTCAACAACTATAACATCTACTCCGTGGCATGGTGGGGAGGCGAAGCCGACGACCACTGCTCTCTCGCCCGATGCCCTACGGCGGGATCCTACGTGCCCGAAGGCTGCCCTTCCTTCCAATGATTGTGCTTTGGATTGTCCTATTTTTACGTCATCTGCTTTATTGAAATATAGATTTCTTATATTTTGTGTGTACATTTTTTTTTTTGAAAAAAATTAGACTGAGTTTTAATGGTCAAACAAGTTGCTACGTGGTGTACTACCGCTCCCAACAAAAAGAAAAGAACGTTGGCATTGCAGTGTCTTGCCAAATAAGCTAAAGCATTTGTAAGGTTGTTGGATATTGATTGGAAATATTTTAATAGTGAATCATAGCCGATCAATTAATCGTGCATTGATGCACAAAATGAGATTGGCTATAGCTTATCGGCTATAATCCATGGGAGATTATTTGGGTATGACTCCCCATTTAGTCGGGCAAGACGTTAAAGAGAGATGTTCGAGTCATTATAGGGTGACCCCTCAACTGATCAAGAATAAAAGTTGATTCTTAGCATTGGCTTGGTTGATATTTTTTTCAAGAATGCTTAGCACTCCAAAAGGAACCTCGGACTGACTTGTGTGCAAGAGGAACCATATTGAAAAACTTCTCTCGATGCTTGTCTTTAAATAGGAAGCGCTCAGGAAATCAAACCCTTACCTCGGAATCACCTCAAGTCCACCTCAGAGCCACTCCAAGTCTACCTTCGAGCCATTTGAAGCACCTCGGAGCCACCTCAAATACATCGAGACCACTTAAAGGGGGCCTCGGAAACTCTTGTGCCTTCGGGTTTGGCTAAAGTCGGGCTAATTAAAACGTCGACAGTACTTTTCCTTAGCATGGCATTAGAAGAAGGGTTTGAATATCATAGAAATTTTCACCCGCTAACCCACTTAACAAATGCTCCAATGAGGAGGCTTTGCTCCAACCCATAATACCTTTACTTGAGGGGTAACTATCCGTCTTCCCTCATGTGGATGTGTCTACTTTTGCTCAATCACTGGAGCGTTATTGTCGTCTATTCAATGATCCATTCTTTCACCTCTAGGAACGAATACGAGCCACCTAATTATTCCTATCGAAAAAATCTTGAATCTCACCCACCAGGTACAGACGGTCACGAGCATGATGCAACCTATCATCCTACTCTTGCCACAACTAGCTCAATAAGTCATGCCACTATCTCAATCATGGTTGTTGTCTCACCCATCGTCGGCATCCCCATCGGGATTGCCCCAACCGACTCGGCATCGACAACTCAAGACCATCCCTAGCCCGTTAAGCTAGCAGTGAAAGGAGCACCCTGCTCACCGATAGTAGAATTAGTGCACTACCGCATTAGTGTCCTGCCTTGTTCAAATCAATGACCCAATTGATGGATTTGATGGATGACTCCTTGAAGGTCCAATTGCAACAAATAGACTAGTGCTTAAATGAGATGCTTTAGTTGTTCCAACAGTCTAAGAGAGAAGGTTTAGTTGTTGTCATCTCGGGTCACTCCCCATTCACTCAAAGCATCCAAGAGGAACTGATCCCGACAAATTTTTAACTTCCATCAGTAGAAGCCTTGGACGGTAACTCCGACCTAGTGGAGCACACTATCACCTTCATGCTCAAATGTCTTTTTATGACACCTCAGATGTTTTGATGTGCCACGCGTTCCCAACAACACTGAGAGGCTCGACCTGAGAATGGTATAGCCACCTGAAGCTACTTTCAGTAGGTTTCTTCGCTCAACTCGTAAAAGAATTCAAGCTCAACTTCTTTAGGAATATGTTAGTCATATGTGCCCTGCAAGCAAATCATGTGAGTGATGACACGTGTGACTTGACAAGCAGTCTTTTTTATTTATTATTATTATTTGATATTTTATCACTTTATATTACTTGTTGCTTTATTATATTGTGATGTCTATGGATCCGTGAAATGAGAATCAGATCATAGTAAGATTAAAATGATGAGACTAATTCACCTTTAAACACATATCCTAAATAATCCCGGTCATAGGTTACTTGAGAAGGACATCGAGGTGACTGGATATACTGGTGTGTTGTATACATGTCCGTATGATGGATGCAACTGGTCTCATGCTGCTCGTGTGGGGACACTAGAGATATAGTACGGGTGCTCGTTTGAGAATGAGTTTACTAATTGATTCGCTTATTGAATGCTGGATGGTTGATGATACTTTATTGTTAGACAATGATTCCGTAGTCCCAGTGGTATATCTGGTCCTTATACTTAAGACATCAATGATGTCTTATATAAGTACTTAATTCTTTGATACCGAACTTATAGGTCTAGAGGTTCCAGATCTAGTACAGCTAATCATCGGGAGTGATAGCCAACCTTACCAGGACTATTAGTGTCGATAGAGGATCATTCACTTTCGGTGTCATGAGAAGAATATCTCATGTGTTCTTACTCAGACAAATCACTAGTCAGGGTCATTCGGATTGAGAGAAAAAGAGTTCTCCGGGAGAATTCGATTAGAGCGAGACTCGAGTAGAAACCGTATAGGTCTCATAGCACCATGCTCGATATACGGTCATTGGGATATTAGATGGATGAGGGACTATATGTATATGTTAACCGATGACAGACATGTCCAATGGATTAGATTCCCTTGTATCGTTCGGGAACTGCAGCGTAGTGGCTTAGTACGTTCGTAGTTGATGAGTCGAGTGAATTATTATAGAGATAATAATACATTGATCCAGAAAGAGTTTTGAAAGATATGACTAGCTCGATATTGGGTCTAGAGGGTCATATACATATGATAGGTATTGCAATGAGTGGAGGTTGAAATATCCGTCGGAGCCCATATCTTATTGGATATCCAATAAGCCCATGAATTATTGGATCTTATAAATGAGATTCATTAAGAGTCAATGAGAGATTTTTAGATAGAGATCCACTAATTTAAGAAGCTTAGGTAGTTGGATGAAGATCTAATACCCAATATGGCTATATCCATTAGGGATATGTTGATAGGGAACCTCTATAAATAGGTGGGAACTAATAGTTCATTGGCAAGAGTCTTTTTGGGTTACCTCTCATATTCTCCTCCCCTTCTCCTCCTCAGATAACAGACTCGAAATTTTGAGGAGCATTGTCACAATCCTGCTGTGTGGATCACCACTGGAGAGGAGGACGCTTGACCTCCTTCACCCTCTCCTAGAGATCTGCAGGGATTCACGGATATACGATTACCCTATATAACACAATATTTTGTATACGCAGTTTTAAGTTTCATAATTTTTACGCACCAATCTTTACAGCATGACGAACACATCTTTTGGGCAATTAGGAATTTTATTTTTAATATTTTTCCACTGCGAATGTGATGTCGCCCCCAGATTTCCCTACAGAATATATGTATAAGGCTATCTACAAAGATACTATTCGGGCTCAAACAAGCGGAGGAAGAAATCCAAGGCATGCAGTAAGCCCACTCATCCTTCGAGATTCAAGGTTTTATGTTAGGCCTTAGGCTTGCTCACTTTTTCTGGTCATTGGTAGAGAGGTCATTGACGACAGTGCTAGAAGTCCTCCAAAGAGCTAATTAGTATCTAGTCGTAGAGGCAATGATCTCAAATAAGCATGAAGAAACTCACAAAATGCCATGGTAAAAACAACCATCTCTAACTCTGACCTCGAGCTCACCATGATGGAAGAAGCATGGTCGACATGAAATATCTTGCCCGAGATCCAAGTTAACCTCCATAAACATGATAAGAATCGAAATCTTCTTGTAAATAAAGGAAAAAGGATTCTTAAACGACCCTTCGACGATGAGGACGTCCTTAGAGAGGAGGAATAAATCAAAATATTATTACTTCCATCAAGATTATGGCCATGATATGGAGGAGTGTTGTGATTTGAATGACCAGATCAAGAAGCTCATTCATTAGGGGCACTTCGGGAGGTTTATTTGAAAACCCTAAAAATCTTCTCCCAATTCGCAAGGTCCAGTGGAAAGATAAATTTAAGTCATCATCAGTGGACCCATCTCGGGAGGAGACAGCTTCTCGATGCTTAAAGCTTATGCCTAAGCCACAATTGAAAAATGCCTCAGGTTAGGACAAGGCATGAAAATAACTTTCAAAGAAGAAGAGATGGGGTACCTCGACCCAAACTATGACGATGCCTTGGTGGTCTTCATAAGGATGATCAACACTTGAGTAAAGAGGATAATGATCAATACATGTAGCTCTATCGACATACTTTATTTTGATGCCTTTAAAAACTTGGGTTATTAGCTAATGACCACTCCCCTTTGGTGTCTTTGTAGACGGGGTTCACGAGTGACTGTATCTTGAGAGCGTGCGGCCCTCCATGCTATAATCTTGTGTTTCTTCTTGGACCACATTGACACCATCATTGTGACCCAATTGAGGTAGATCTAGCACCTTCAAAGATGGTTCTCAAGCAACTATTGAGGTCAAACAGGGCTCCACAACACTCGACATGGAACTAGGCTCCTTCCTCTTCAAGGCGTGTAGGTTCATACCTGGATATAATCCAAATCAAGATTAAAATGAAGCTCGAGCTAAATAAGGGAATGTTTAGGTCATACACCAAGGGGTCGGGCTGAGACCCGCATCAATCACTCAATCTTCATCCATCTTCTAGATTGTTGTAGAAGAGTAAAGAACATCCCTCAAGCAATGCACATAATCTGCTTGCTCATTCGATGGGAAGGGAGGGGTGTTATTGATATTGCACACTGACCAAGTGAGGGTAAATCCCCAGTCCTGGCTTGTTCTCACAAAAAAGTAACCTTCCCTTCAACCTTTGTTATTTAAAGGGGTGCCACTCACTTTCGAACCTTTTCAGGTAGCCAAGTAGTAGTCGCTCCTCCCTTTATATGGTCAAAAACAAGAGGCGAAGAGGGTGCGGGTTGGGATAATATTGGCATAGTGGCACTTCTCGATGAACACTATGAGATAGTACTTACTACAAATAGAACGCCATCTAAGAAGGCAAAATCCTCTATCATTAGAGGCAGGACACTATTCCTATGTAGAGGGGAAGATGGAGCCCCACCTCGAGGGTGTCATAGGACAAACAAAAAGCCCCTGAAACTAGGCTAAAGGGGTGCTGATAGGGTCAGGGAACATGTAGCTTGAAGTCTGTCGGGATACAATTCTGGGATTGCAGGCAATTCAGAAGAGGTGTGTTCACCACTAAATCACAATTGTAGGCATTCCTTATGGACTCTAGGTCCCGAAGAGCCCTTTGGTTTTTGAAAGATGCCTTCTCCAATGAGGATGATCTGACTTACTATGCCCTTAGATTGCTTGAAGATGAGGCACGAATCTCAAGCGATTAATGACTAAAGGACCCAGAAAAACTAGTGTGAGAAAGAAGGGACATCCTGAGCTAAGATAGGAGAGAAGAATTAATACCAAAATGTGAGACTTGAAGACCAACCCGCCCTACCGATATAAGGTGGGGAATGCTCCTATGAAGATCTTGGGGGACGAGACCAAGAGCTCTTAAGATTTTAAAGGCTTTGGACTCTAAAGGCTTAGGTGAAGAATGAGTCCTCTTTCTTAGTACGCTGGGGGGAAGGGATTTAAGAAAGAGTTGTCGATCTCTCTCCACTCAAGATTGAGATTAGTGTTGCCTCAAGGGTAAACCCTTGAAGGTTCCAATGATAGAAAAGTCTGAAACTCGCTATGATGGAGGGGAGCCTTGAGATCCGCTACAGCAGGAAAGACCAAAATATGCCATGGCAGAATGGGACTTTGAGATACACTATAGCAAGAAAGCCCGAAATACACTGCAATTGATTGAGACTTTGAGATCCACTATGATAGGAAAGCCTGAAATCCATCATGACGGAGTGCAGCTTTAAAATTCGCTATGATGGGAAAGCCCAAAATTTGTCACGGTGAAGTGTAGCTTCGAGATCCACTATGGTGGGAAAGCCCAAAATTTGTCACGGTAGAGTGGCTTTCAGACTCGCTACATTGAGAAAGCCCAAAATCCACCATGGTGAAGTGCTGCTTCGAGATCTGCTATGATAAGAAAGCCTAAAATCTGATAAAATATGAAATGTAATTACAGAGTGTGTTTGAGATAATGAACTTGATGACTATTTATACATATTAGCGGAGAGGATTTTCCTCAACTACTTAGAGATTTCCTCATGCAGTTGAGGAAATCTTATATGCTATCATGCCCCCGCAAGATTGAGCTTCTATCAAGGATGTCGATCTTGGACCAATACAATGAAAATAATTTGCAGGCGAGAGGCTTTGTGAGTGAGTCTACTAGTTGATCAGCCGTATGCACGTGAGAAACATGTAGTTGATGTCTGACAACTTAATCTTACACGAAGTGGAAGTCGATGACAATACTTCAGTAGTAGGGGAACCTTGTGAAAAAGGGAGAGGTACAATGGAGGGAGTGAGGAGCTGCTAAACCGGGAGAGAGTGTGGATCCTGAGGAGAATGACCGGGTGGTGTTGTGGGAGACTCGTTTGTTGAGATCGATAGTGTACTCCAGTGATGTATAGTTGTTGGAGAAGGGCGCACAGTATGTGACTCAAGGTTTTGAAATGGAAAGGTAGACTCCACAAAAATAACATGATGTAATATAAAGATTTTTTGAGTTTAGGGTTCGTACCATCGAAAGACATTATGTTCAAGAGAATATATAATAAAATAACGAGGCATAGGGACGTAGCCATATATAACATAAAAAACCAAATGCTTTGAGTTTTTGAAGGTTTAGATATTTGTGAAATAGTTTTTCAAATGGTGACTGGTACTGAAGGACTAGAGTGAGCATACGAATGTTGATGTTTGCGTTCAATAGAACCAACTAGTTGAAGAGTATGTGAGGGTGACTTAAGGTATTGTATACCACCAGCTAAGAGACAGGATATGAGGGATTGATTTTCAATGCCTCCGTTAGAGTAAACTATTTTGATTATAGATTGAAAGAAGTTTTCGATCAACCATCTAAAGTTAAAAAAAATTATTGAAACTTCAGATTTATGATAGAGATGGTATAACCATGTATACTTGGTAAAGTAGTCTACGAAAATGACATAAAATCTAAACTTATCAAAAGAAGTGATTAGGGCAAGACCCCAAACATCAATATAAATAATTTCAAAAAAGTATAGAGCATGATACGGAGAATATTTCAAAAGAGAATCTATGACTTTTATTGCTTAAATAAGCATCATAATTAGATATAATGCTATTATTTTTAAGAGTAAGTTAAAAGCTTTCGGAGCTCCGACCGTAGTGCTAGCATCGCTGCTTGAGGACTTTGCAAGTGTAGCGGGAGCGACGACAACAAAGACCACAATTTCTCATCGACGAGAAGATAAGTATTGCTCTAAGCCAATGACTTTGATACCATGATAAAATATGAAATGTAATTACATTGTGTGCTTGAGATAGTAAATTTGATCGTTATTTATACATATTAGCATCCTCAACTGTTCAGAGATTTCCTGCAGTTGAAGAAATTATCTGCTATTAATATCCACCATGACGGAGTGTGGCTTCGAGATCTGCTACGACAAGAAAGCTAGGAAAATATGACTATGGTGAAAACCTCAAGCCAAACATGCGCAGAACATGTAAGTTAAGAAAATATGACCCATGTAACCAGATCCACTACGACAGAGACCATGGCCTAAACATTCCCGAGACGTATGAGTTGGAATAACCCGACCCATGCTATCAAATTCGCATGGCTAGAATCTTTGACCAAACGTGCCCGAGGCATATGAGTTGGGAAAACCCAATCAATATTATCAGATTCACCACTGTGAAAGTCCTGGGCTAATCGTGCCCGAGGCGTTTGAGTTAAGAAAATCCAATCCATATAACCAATATCTATTACGACAAAGATTTGAAGTCAAATGTACCCGATGCTTATGAGTCGAAAAAACCCGACTCGTACCATCATATTTGCAATGACGAAGACTTCAGGCCAAACATGCTCGACGCATGTGAGTTCGACCCATGCTATCAGATCTGCTATGGCGAGGACGCTAGGCTAAGTATGCCCAGATAAAAGTCGACCCGCGCCATTCATATCCACCATGATAGATACCATGAGCCTAGCATGTCTGATATACGAGGATCAAAAAGTCTGAACCATGCCTAAGGAAAAGAGGACGAATTAAGTACCGCACTTCAAACCAAACCCCACAACATATCTTTCGAAAGATAAATAATAAAAAATATTTTGATAATCAATCATCATCTATCAATAATTGTCTTAAAAGGCGGTCTCAAAGGCGTTGACGGAAAGAAAGTCTCCGATCATCGTTCACTTCTATCACTTCATCTCTTCTTTCTCGTCTGTTTTCACAGCCGATCCTTTATTTCTTACCTTTTCATTTCTTTTCCATGTTCTCTTTCTTCTTCCCCTTCTCTCTCTCTCTCTCTCCTCCTTTCTCCCTTCTTTCTGCCCGATCTCCCCTCACCCGAAGCCCCTCTCTCGTGCCGTTACGCGAGAAGAGAGACGGTGGGGAAGAAAACCGATTTCTGATTTTTTTTTCACATTTTAGTCCCTGAAATTATACTTACTATTTGATGATGATGATGATAATAATAATAATCATAAAAATAAATCCCGGTGTCTCGGGCTGGTTTCTGGGAGACCTTTTCAACATTAGTAGTAATAACATATTCCAAAACGGGAGGGTAAATGCAGGCGATAAATAGAGTCTCCAACGCATTCTAATGCACCCACTGTACTTACCAAAACAGTTATCCAGCATCAAACCACCCCGAACAGCCTCGGTTGATCGTTCATTCATATTTATCCTGCGTTCCGATGACGTGGCGGTGCAGGAATAGTAGATTAATTTATTTTCTTTCGTGGTTGGTTCGTTCATGGCAGATAAGGAAAACGCATACGTATGTTTTTGGGAATGTTTTGCTGGAGGAATCAGAACCGAATCCGTATCGTGCGGTTTGATATCTATAAGTATCGACTTGGAATCATGAATGCAAAAGGAGGAGAAAGAGCAGCATGGAATCCGTCGCCGATGAGCTCCGAGACCTTGGAAACACAGGTTCTTTTTTACGTCGTTTAAGTCTACGAGTGTAGAAGAATAGATCTTGCTTTCGAATCTGATTTGTGTTTGTGGATGAATGCTTTGGTGATGGCAGAGGAAAACTATGAAAGCCCCATCGAGCAGGTAAGGCTCACAGTGCCGGCCACCGACGATCCAAGCCTGCCATGCTTGACCTTCCGAACATGGACGCTGGGGCTCGTCTCCTGCGTCATGCTCGCCTTCGTCAACCAGTTCCTCGGCTACCGAGAGAACCAGATCTCCCTGTCGTCGGTTTGCATTCAGATACTGGCGCTCCCCGTCGGCCGAGCCATGGCCGCCATCCTGCCCACCACGCCGATCAAGATCCCGCTCACCAACTGGTCTTTCTCCATGAATCCTGGGCCGTTCAACCTCAAGGAGCACGTGCTGATCACCATCTTTGCTAACGCCGGTGCTGGCGGTGTCTACGCAGTGGGCATTGTAACCATCATGAGGGCCTTTTACCATCGCGGCATCAACATCATCGCAGCGTTGCTGCTATCGGAAACAACCCAGGTCGGATTACTCTGTTCATATCATTCCATGCATGCTTTCAGAACATGATCCTATTCGCTCGTACCAGTAATCTCATCTAACTGTCTAATACTCACGCCTTGTGTTCGTTCGTGCGAAACCTCAGTTGCTTGGATTCGGATGGGCCGGACTGTTCAGAAAGTACCTGGTGGATTCACCGTATATGTGGTGGCCGGGAAACCTCGTCCAAGTCTCCCTCTTCAGGTAAATTCTACAATGCATTTCCCATATCTGTACATCAGCCTATTGAGTTCTGTTCTGTTGTCGTGTGCAGAGCACTGCATGAGGAAGAGAAGAGGCCCAAGGGTGGTGTGTCAAGATTCCAGTTCTTCTTGATAGTCGTCACCTGTAGCTTCGCTTACTACGTTGTTCCCAACGTGTTGTTCCCATCCATCACCGCGATCTCCGTGATTTGCCTGATCTGGAAGAAGTCCGTCACCGCGCATCAGATTGGTTCCGGCCTCCACGGGCTCGGCGTCGGGTCTTTCGGCCTCGACTGGTCCACCATCGCCGGCTTCCTGGGCAGTCCCCTGGCTTCACCAGCGTTTGCTACCTTCAACATATTAGCTGGTTACATCTTCCTCGTCTACGTCATCGTCCCCATCGCCTACTGGTCCAATGCGTACGGCTCTAAGAACTTCCCCGTGTATACGTCGTCCCTGTACGACGTCTACGGAAAAAAATACGAACTCGACCGTGTTCTCGATCAGAAGACGTTCACATTGAACGTCACTGAATACGAGAAATACAGCAATATCCGTCTCAGCATCATGTTCGCCATCTCCTACGGGCTCGGCTTTGCGACATTGACGGCCACTCTCGCCCATGTCTTCCTCTTCAATGGCTCGTGCGTCTCTTCCTTCCTCTGCTACTATGCTTATATCTTTGCTCTTGTACTGTATTCATACGTGTTGCTCGACCTGCCACAGGTACATCCTGAAACTATGGCGCCAAACTGCATCCAAGATGCACGATAATTACCTAGACATTCATGGGAGACTTATGAAGGCAAACTACGAGGCCGTCCCCCAATGGTGGTTCCATATTATTCTTGTCGTCGTCATGGCACTGGCCATCTTCACCTGCGAAGGATTCGGTAAGCAGCTGCAGCTGCCTTACTGGGGCATCTTCCTTGCGATCGCCATGGCTTTCGTTTTCACATTGCCCATCGGTGTCATTCTTGCAACCGCCAATCAGGTTCCTTCACCTCGGCCATGTATATATATCTATATACACACCTTAGCATATAGCATAACGTGCTTTGTTTCTCTGCTGCTGCAGGAACCGGGACTGAACATTATCACAGAGATGGTGATAGGTTACATAATGCCAGGGAAGCCTTTGGCGAACGTGGTATTTAAGACGTATGGATACATTAGCATGACCCAAGCTCACACGTTCCTCGCCGACTTCAAGTTGGGGCAGTACATGAAGATCCCTCCAAAGGCCATGTTTTTTGCCCAGGTTAAATCTATTATTCTTTAATTCATCGAGTCTCCATTGTATCTCAACGACATGCACATAAACCTAAACCTAACTGCCGTTGCTTCAGCTGGTGGGAACCGTAGTCGCCTCTGCAGTCTACTTCGGGACGGCATGGTGGCTTCTCGGCACTATCACGTCCATCTGCGACACCAGCAAATTACCGGAGGGCAGCCCGTGGACGTGCCCCGGTGACGCTGTCTTCTTCAGCGCGTCCATCATCTGGGGAGTCGTTGGCCCGTTGCGCATGTTCGGCCCCGAGAGCATCTACTCCTCCCTCAACTACTTCTTCCTCGCCGGGGCGCTGGCGCCGTTCTTCGTCTGGCTTCTGTCGCGGTTCTTCCCCCAGAAGAAGTGGATCAAGCTTATCAACTTCCCGGTGCTCCTCGGAGCGACGGCCATGATGCCGCCCGCCCACGCTGTGAACTACACCTCCTGGTTCGTCGTCGGCATCATCTTCAACTATTACGTGTACAACAAGTACAAGATCTGGTGGGGGAGGTACACCTACGTGCTATCAGCCGGTTTGGATGCCGGGACGGCCTTCATGGCCGTGCTCGCTTTCTTCGCACTCAACAACTATAACATCTACTCCGTGGCATGGTGGGGAGGCGATGCCGACGACCACTGCCCTCTTGCTCAGTGTCCGACGGCGGGTTCCTACGTGCCCGAAGGCTGCCCTTCCTTCCAATGATTGTCCTTTGGATTGTCCTATTTTTACGTCATCTGCTTTATTGAAATATAGATTTATTATATTTTGTGTACCCTTTGTATGTTGAAAAACATATTAGATTAGTCATTCTTGCGCTATGTATTCGTTAATCCTTCTCTTATTGTAATCAAATCATTCTTTTTACCTGCCTAAGTATCCGAAATGAAGTTGCAGTTAGCGTTATTCATCCTTCAGCAATAGTATGAACCTTTCTTATGTCATGCAGTAACCAAAATATTCGTGTGATGCTTGCCTCAATTCATCCTACATTCAAGGGTTTTTTGTGAGCACAACTCTCATAAGCATTTCTGGAATATAAGTTTTGTTTCTGATGTCACTTATAAATAAGTGAATTAGAAACTCAAAATCTTATATATATATATATATATATATATATATATATATATATATATGAATAACTACTATTGTTAAAAGCATTAAAAAGAAATTTATGCAATTTAAATACCTGGCATAATTATTATTTATAGTAGTAATTATAACAGTTCTAATAATGATAATATAATGATAGTACTAGTTGATGTAGTACTAAAGAAGGTTGGTAAGGATTGCGGACAAACATAGTGTGATTCGTTCTACATTGGCTGTCCATTAAACACAGCGTTTATGGCGCCAACTTGCGTTTTATTGACGTGGCGTACTATGATTGGCGAATATTGACAGAAAAGGAAATATAGGATTTCCACAATGTCATTTGGGTTTATTGCGGAATCAAGGGGGAATCACTGTTGCTGCGGTGGGCTTTCTCTATATATCGTGTGGAATCATGACCGCTGATTGATTCCCTAAGAAGAGAAGCGGAGCGACATGGGATCCGTCGCCGAAGTGCACCATGGTTCCGGCGACGAGTCCCTCGCTGAAAACACCGGTAAAGATCGTCTCTTTTTTGTGGTTCTTTTTTATGTGGTTTCGGTCAGCTTTGCTTTATATGATTGGTGTTGGCAGAAGAAAACTATGACTGTCCCATCGAGGAAGTGAGGCTCACAGTTCCGGTCACGGACGATCCGAGCCAGCCATGCTTGACCTTTCGAACATGGTCCCTGGGGCTCATCTCGTGCGTACTGCTATCCTTCGTCAACCAGTTCTTGGGCTACCGGGAGAACCAGATCAGTCTTTCTTCGGTGTGCGTCCAGATTCTAGCGCTCCCCGTCGGTAGGGCGATGGCCGCCGCCCTGCCCACTACACCGATCAAGATCCCGCTCAGCAACTGGTCTTTCTCCTTGAACCCTGGGCCGTTCAACCTCAAGGAGCACGTGCTGATCACCATTTTTGCTAACGCCGGTGCTGGCGGTGTCTACGCAGTGGGCATTGTCACCATCATGAGGGCCTTTTACCATCGCGGCATCAACATCATCGCAGCGTTGCTGCTATCGGAAACAACCCAGGTCGGATTACTCTGTTCATATCATTCCATGCATGCTTTCAGAACATGATCCTATTCGCTCGTACCAGTAATCTTATCAAGTGTCTAAGACTCCCGCCTTGTGTTCGTTCGGTTAAACCTCAGTTGCTTGGATTTGGATGGGCTGGATTGTTTAGGAAGTACCTGGTGGATTCACCTTATATGTGGTGGCCAGGAAACCTCGTCCAAGTCTCCCTCTTCAGGTAATTCTGCAATGCATTGCCAATATCCAGACATCAGCCCATCGAATCCTGTTCTGTTGTGTGCAGAGCACTACATGAGGAAGAGAAGAGGTCCAAGGGTGGTGTGTCAAGATTCCAGTTCTTCTTGATAGTTATCGCATGCAGCTTCGCCTACTATGTTGTTCCCAACGTGTTGTTCCCATCTATCACTGCGATCTCCGTGATCTGCCTGATCTGGAAGAAGTCCGTCACTGCGCATCAGATCGGTTCCGGGATGAGGGGGCTTGGCGTCGGGTCTTTCGGCCTCGACTGGTCCACCATCTCCGGCTTCCTCGGCAGTCCCCTGGCTTCACCAGCGTTTGCGACGTTCAACGTATTGGCTGGTTTCATCGCCCTGGTCTACATCATTGTCCCCATCGCCTACTGGTCCAATGCGTACGACTCTAAGAACTTCCCTTTGTTCACGTCGTCCCTGTACGACGTCCACGGAAAAAAATACGACCTCGACCGTGTTCTCGATCAGAAGACGTTCTCCTTGAACATCCATGAATACGAGAAGTACAGCGACATCCGTCTCAGCATCATGTTCGCCATCTCTTACGGGCTCGGTTTTGCCACCTTGACTGCCACACTCTCCCATGTCTTCCTCTTCAATGGCGCGTAAGTCTCCTGCTTGCTCTGCTACCACGTTAATATCCTTTTTCTTGAACTCCATTCATACATTTTGCTCCACCTGCCACAGGTACATCCTGAAACTATGGCGCCAAACGGCAACCAAGGCTCAGGATAATTACCTAGACATTCATGGGAGACTAATGAAGGCAAACTACGAGGCCGTCCCTCAATGGTGGTTCCATATTATTCTTGTCGTCGTCACGGCACTGGCCATCCTCACCTGCGAAGGATTCGGCAAGCAGCTGCAGCTTCCTTACTGGGGCATCTTCCTTGCGATCGCCATGGCTTTCGTTTTCACATTGCCCATCGGTGTCATTCTTGCCACCGCCAATCAGGTTCCTTCACCCCTGCCATTTATATATATAGATCCCTTTGCATATAGTATAACTTGCTTTGTTTCTCTGGTGCTGCAGGCACCCGGACTAAATATTATCACGGAGATGGTGATAGGTTACATGATGCCTGGTAAGCCTCTGGCGAATGTGGTGTTCAAGACTTATGGATACATTAGCATGACCCAAGCTCTTACGTTCCTCTCCGACTTCAAGTTGGGTCTGTACATGAAGATTCCTCCAAAGTCCATGTTTTTTGCCCAGGTTAATCTATTTTCTCTTGTTCGTTGAGTCTCCATCGTACCTCAACGACATGCACATAAACCTAAACCTAACTACTGTTGCTTCAGTTGGTGGGAACCATAGTCGCCTCTGCAGTTTACTTCGGGACGGCATGGTGGCTTCTCGGCACCATCACGTCCATCTGCGACACCAGCAAATTACCGGAGGGCAGCCCGTGGACGTGCCCCAGTGACGCCGTCTTCTTCAGCGCCTCCATCATCTGGGGAGTCGTCGGCCCGTTGCGCATGTTCGGCCCCAAGAGCATCTACCTGTCCCTCAACTACTACTTCCTCGCCGGGGCGCTGGCGCCGTTCTTCGTCTGGCTGCTCTCGCTTCTCTTCCCCCATAAGAAGTGGATCAAGCTCATCAACTTCCCGGTGCTCCTCGGAGCGACGGCCATGATGCCGCCCGCCCACGCGGTGAACTACACCTCCTGGTTCGTCGTCGGCATCATCTTCAACTTTTACGTGTACAACAAGTACAAGAGCTGGTGGGGAAGGTACACCTACGTGCTATCGGCCGGTTTGGATGCCGGGACGGCCTTCATGGCCGTGCTCGCTTTCCTCAGCCTCAACAACTACGACGTTTATTCCGTGGCATGGTGGGGAGGAGATAACGATGACCATTGCCCCCTCTCCCGATGCCCTACCGCGGGATCCTACGTGCCCGAAGGCTGCCCTTCCTTCCAATAATGATGACACGCTCGCTTTATATGCCGTCGCATTTTATCTTCATATGTTTCATGGGACTGTAGATTGCTTAATATTAATATTTTATGGTGTTTGATCTATTAATATTTGGCACTCAACTCGGTAATTCCCACATTTAATATTAAGCATTTCTAAGAAAATAGTTTTTTGATTTAGTTTCACATAGAAAACAAAACAAATATATATCTTTTTTGTTCAAGATATGGTATGATCATTTCACTTATGGTTTGACCATTGACCTATAAAACCATACCTTTATTGGGTTGATTGATTTTGATGTGAAAATTCATTTTTTATTTCGCAAAAAAATTAATAAAGAGCATGTATTACCATCAAAATCAATTATTAATAATTTTCAAACCATGCTACTTATGAATTTACAGTGGAAAAATATGTTTATTTTCGAGCTTTTATTTAAATTTATGTAAAAAATAAAGTTTCTGCATGCATATTAATCAAGTCTGATAATTAGGATCTGATTTAAAACTATTTATTAAAAATAATATATTGTTTTACAAATGCAGACGATATATGGGAATGGCAAACTTGTAAAATAATATTGATCCTGTTATGCAACTACTTGGGCACGGTGCGGATCCAATCCTTTGATCGATACCCGAATCCGACGGCCGCGTGGTTTCTGGAGCCCTCGCTGGAGCCAAAACCCTAAACCCGACTCCACTTCCTGCCTTCCTCATCTTTGCCCGATCGCGGCGTTGTGGTGTCGGAGAGAACGATGTCGCCTAAGGTGTCGGCGCTGGATATGCCAGACGTGCCGATGGGGCAGCTTCCGGAGCACCTTCACCTCCAGCGGACCCGCGTCGTCTGTAAGGCCGACGCCCCCATCCATGTAAGTGCAACCGTAATCACATCCATCACTCCCTCGGTTCATCTCCCTGTATCGATGCCGAACAATCGCGAGTTTTATTGGTTTAGTGTACGGTTCTCATCGATTATGGCGGGTGGATGAGTGGTTATTTCCCTCTGCATAGCGTGAATTTTGACAGCAAATGGCATTCTTGTGGGATTCCATGTGATGAGGAAATCTTTGAGGTAGCTGCACAGCAATTGGGAGCAAAACGGATATCAGCAAGTTATTATAATACGAGTTAACGAGCAGCGTCGTTAAGCATATCAAGCGATTAAAGTGGTGAAATTTTATGGAAGATATGTTATTTGATGTTATGTTTGACTGATATTTTGATGCCCTGGAGTTCTTTCCCTTATTCTCCGAGCTACCCGATAGAACCTTGTGTGACATAATGAAATCCTCTGGCCTCAAAGCGTAATACAGATAAAATTTGAAATTTGCTGACGATTGCATTGACGTGACTCCAGCAGAAAAATTAGCCACATGTAGTTTTGTTTTCAGTAGTTGTGATCTTTTACTAGCCTTCTGCTCCTGGATTTGAACTTTCTTAAAATATGTGCATGATTAAATAAATGCAAAAGAAAAGAAACTCCCAGGTAATGAGATTCATGTTCTTTGCTTTGCTTTTAGGAAAAAATCTTTTATTAGATTCTGCATCCTCGTTAGTGGTGTTTAGCCATTTTGTAATTTTTCTTTAAACCTTACCTTATTCAACGTTTTGCTTCATTCATATACTTAGTATTTATTCATGTCCTGATCCCCTCTATTTTGCAGTTTTCCAATTCCTTTGTTGCTGGTTCCTTGGAATTCAGAGAACTTTTTTGTTTTTAATAGTTGGCTTTTTGGAATATGTCTTTTGAATCTTTAAGAAAGTTAGCAAAAGTAGTTTCGTGTTACTTGCACCTGTTATTGATAATATTCATAAATTAAAGTTTGATTTGTTCGGAGTTTAAGTTTAGATTTTACTTTCCTGTTCATTTTGTGATTATTACCTATTTTGTTGAATCACTGATATTTGTTGCCTCTGGAAATTTTTACTTGCATCTGAAGACAGAAGGTATTCAGTACTCTGGTGCTTATGCATCGATTGGAGTTGACAATAGTGTGGGTGTGGACAGTTTCTGCAAGAACTTTAAGGTCAAAGTTGTCAGGCTTACTAACGACGAGATTGAATTTGATATGATTGGCATTGATGCTTCATTGGCTAATGCATTCAGGAGGATCCTTATTGCCGAGGTACAGTGACAGAAAACATCCATTGTTACAAATGACATGAATATATTCTTAGATTAACAAGAAACTTTTTAACTCATTTATTTTGTTTATTTTTGTTTCTTTAGGCATCTCAACCAATTTATTAAGCCTTTATATTATGTAGCTCGTGTTTAGTTTCTTGGTGTTGATGATTAAATAATCTGCGTTAAAAAAATTGTCTAGGCTAAACAACATCTGATTGTAGCCAATAATATTTTACAGGTCCCTACTATGGCCATCGAGAAAGTCCTCATGGTCAATAACACATCCGTTGTAGCGGATGAGGTGCTTGCCCACAGGCTGGGTCTCATTCCACTTAATGCTGACCCAAGGCTATTTGAGTATCTCTCAGGTTTGTATAAGTAACTGTATGCTTTCAGTTTGGCATTCAGGATATCTCTGCTCTTTTTAAATCGGATTGAATTTCTTTTCCTTGTAGAAAATGATGCTCCAAATGAACGGAATACTATTGTCTATAAGTTGGATGTGTCGTGTAAAAAAGGCAGTCCACGTGTTACAGGTATTATTTTGTTGGCCTAGTGAACATATGTAAAATTTATAACTTCTGTTGTTCCTGTAAAATTTGTTGTCCTACTGTGGGATCTGTGTCTGCACCTAGTGTTCTGCATACACTTCGGCTTGTTTCTGCGTGTTCTATTCTTCTCTAGAGATTGAATAGTTCTGATTTCAACATTTCTCGCGATGTTCCTGATCTTTTGTACTATGCTCTTGTAGATTTCACAGTGTTTGAAGTTTCAAGTATTGTTGGTCCTGTTTTTTGTTGATTACAATCTTTAGCTGTTGGAGGTCTAATAATAATTGTTTTGGTTATCCAGTTAAGTCAGATCAATTGAAGTGGCTGCCACATGGCAGTGAACTTCAAATGGATTCCCATGACATTTCTGCGAAAGCAAAAAGCTATACCTCATTCAGCTGTATTCAAGATTCCCTGCCAGAATTTTCAAAAAAGCCACTCGGTGTGAAGTTTGATGACATCATTATTGCTAAACTTGGGCCAGGCCAGGTACTATTTCGATTTATGGATGAGTATCCAATCGTTGTTGCATGTGAATTTTTTCTCTTCCATGTTTAAATATGTTTCAGATAAATTATTGATATTGTACAATATGGCAGTGAGATGATGCCTGCTGATAGTTTTGTAGCATTTCATCAATTGCCCTCTGATTATGACCTTTTTGGTTTAGTTTTAATTTTCTAGTTGAAGAAATTGCGTATTTTCTTTCAATCCGCATATACTGGTATAATTACCTTCCCAAGGCCGAGAATGTGAAAAAGTTAACATGCATAACTTAAGTGGGTTAATAATGAAGTATTTCATAACTTCACCAAAATTTATTTTGTGTTCCTCTCATATTTGTTAAAAGACCTTCTTGGTAACTGGTTCATTTCTATCTTGATTTAGGTACTTTGAGAGTAAAAAATTGTAGGTGGTATAAATTCTCACACACTGCTTGTGACACTCTTCACATGGTATTTGACTAGATACCTGCCTGATATATGACTGAAATTAATGAGGCTAAGATAATCATCAAAATTTTCCAGCTTGTTTTAACGATACTGCCCTTTTGTTTCACAAGTGACATTAAACAAGATTTTGAGAGGGAGCAGAATCATTACAATTGTCATTTTGAGAATTTTTGTTGTATTTTGAATTTTGAAATCTACATGTTATTCATGATTTGTACTTCTTCAATCCGTGCATTTTATCATATTTGTGGTTTGTTTCCACAATGTCTTGAAACATAATTTGACCACCCGATGTGTTCCCTTCTGTTGATTTCTTTTCTACACATTCCCTGACTCGTATAGTTTTATGACTTTTGGCTATGATTATGCAAGGCTGTGTTTTGCCATGCAACTTGGAGACCAGATCTGGAAATATTGCAATGTTTAAGCACATGCAACTATGCTGACATCCATTGTGTCTGATAGTAGTTTGGTAATTGATCTTTTACTTACCATTTTGAAGGTTAAGCTCCAGGTTGGTGTAGTTTCTCCTAGAAATTGATTTGGATCATTTTTCAAAGCTGAGAATTGTCTGTTATCTTTATGATAACGTTGTGTTTTTTAATTACAAATGAGGTGAATTGTTTTGCTTGAAAGAACCTTCACGAATGAGGTGAATTGTTTCTGATGACTCCTTGCTTACAGGCAATCGAGCTTGAAGCTCATGCTGTTAAAGGCATTGGCAAAATTCATGCCAAATGGTCTCCTGTGGCTACAGCTTGGTACCGGATGCTTCCCGAGGTGAATGAACTTTTCTTTATTTTGACTTGCATTTGTAATTGATGGATGCTTATTAAGTTATCTTTCCTACTAGGTTTCTCTATTGAAAGAAGTCACCGGTGATGTTGCTGAGAAGCTTGTAAAGAAATGTCCAGTTAATGTCTTTGATATTGAAGACCTCGGAAATGGTCAGTGCACTACTTTTTTTTTTTTGTCAATTTTGATTCTTATGTAATGGGTTCTTGTTGGTGAGATATGCTATTAGTTCTTTGCCTATTATCTTTACAATAGATTGCTTTTGATTGCTTTTCAGTCATTCATTGTTGCAATACTTTAATGGAACTGAAGAAGACTTGATAAGTTCAGTCTATCCTGTTTCCAATGGCACCAGATTTAAAAGAGGACAAGAACTGTGTGATCTGGAACATAAATTATAAGGGCAAAAAATGTTTCATATTTGTTGTTCATACATCATTTTTTTTATTATTCAATTGTCAATAATTTTGATCCTGTTAGCTGAACTCTTAGTTGCCTCATGCCTGCGCTGCAGTTCTGCTGCAATATATACTAACATATTTCTTGGCTCATCTTTAATGGTACTCAGCTCAGCTTTAGTATATATGGCTCAGGCTAGTGCTCTGAGATGATTGACTCAGCATTGTTTAGGTTCATTAGCCACATGGGCTTTCTGAATGGTTAATTAAAGACTTACATGACTATCAACCGGAAAATCTGTTACCGAGTTTTGAAGTCACTCCCGTCTCCTTTTAGTTTTCTCTTAAAAGAGATCATGCATCTTGGTTGTGTTGTCTTTTCTAGTTGGTTAACTACATCCTCCTCATTCAGCTGTCTATCCAGTGCCATTGAACAGTCATGCTACCAAAGGAGCTTACTTTTCCTTCAACTGCTATGCTTTAATAATTTTTTTCATGATTATTTCTTAACCAAGCAGTTGATTTTTAAAATTTGAAATTCGTAACCTTTATTAGTCCACTCTCAATTTTGCACTTGGTTTATGGGAGTCTCTATTCCTCTGACTCAAGAGTGTAGCTCTCTCTTCATATTCCCTTGATTACAAAGATACCTGGTCTACTGTAGTTATCATGTATTCTAATTATGATCTTTGGTGAAGAAAAAAACCTAGTTTTTGATACATACTCAAGTGCTCTGACATCATCATATCATTCAACAGCAGAAAGTTCACTGGCTACCTAGTCCTCTTATGCAGGAACTTGATGCCACCATCATGCTTGACTAAAGTGCACAATGGATCTGTTAGGTTTCCATGGACACATCCAAGTGAACTTGCGAATCTTTAATATCATTTATGCATCCATTTCATCTTTTATACCCAATTCTGTTATCCTTCATAGAATCAAGATATTGTACAAGTTTTTTTTTTCCTTACACAATCACTTGGATGTAGCTTATATCATGTTTTCTGTGTTTTCTCTTCATCTGGTTGTATGTTTTGGCCTCACAGCAGGTGGAAAGAAGGCAGTGGTAGCGAACCCGCGTGCCTGTACACTGTGCAGAGAATGCATTCGGGGGGTAAATGAAGAACTAGTGGAACTAAGACGTGTTAAAGATCACTTTATCTGTAAGCGCTGCAACTATTTTCAAGATTATATGCTTTTAATTTCTGGGTTATTTGATCTAATGTATCTTTCTTGATTGTCTGCAGTTACTATCGAATCCACTGGGGCTTTATCACCAGAAGAGCTATTCGCTGAAGCTGTGAAAATATTGGAAGACAAATGCGACCGGGTGATATCTGAACTCTCTTAGTACATGTATGTTCTCCTGGAGAACCGAGAAATGTAACAATTGTGCTAAAATTATATTTAGGGAAACTTAGTTTTACTTCTGTAACCTTAGATATATTGTAGAAGTAAATCTTTAGTTCAATGAACTGAGTGATTGCTCTGTAGTCTCTGGATTTATATGTGCAGTATTAATTTGAAAGAAGAAACTTTGGCAACTGAGACAAGGACTGGGCACAAGGTTCTGCTCATCATGGTCGGACTATAGGATGAGAGTTTATTGGAGTCAAAATTTGTATATTTTCTAGTGGCCTACGTTGCTTTTTCTTTTTCTTTTGACGTAGCATTGCAATATACATTTGAACAAGTGTTCTTTTCAAAGTGCTTAGCTATGTCACTCACTGGCCGAGACAAGCATCTGCATCAGTGTACTGCTTTGTAGCAATTTCTTTGCATCATCTCGAGGGAAACGAAGAATGTTTTGCATCATCATGCTAGAGTCATGCAGAAAATGCAACGATGAATAAACTGAGATGCTTGGGTACAGCATTATTTCATGTGATGTCACAGGTAAATATGCCATAAGAATTTAATTGAAGATTTGCTCCTATTCAACTACAAAAGTGGAAAGTTGGAAAACACAAAAGTTCCATCTTGCTTAGCATTTGAGTGAAAATATTTATCATGACGTACTAATCCTGAATTTTTCTTTTCTTAATAGGCACCTTACAGCAACTCGAGGGATAAAATAAATCCCGGGTGAGTCATCCCAAAATATAATTAAATTATTTATAGTGATGATGATGAGCGTCATTAGATGATTAGAGTTTGCACCACTGACAAGTTTAAATCACATATTATTACCCTGTTGTCAGCATATAATCCTACTAAAGGAACCATATCAACTTTATACGAAGTAATTGGTTTCCAGTCTTTTGTTTGGAACCTCCATTGATTTGATGTACTACTGTCAGGCAGAAGAGGGCCATCAAGCCTCACCGAGTTTATTCTCCATATGGCAGCATCATTTATCTGATACTGATCTTAAGACATTGTTCTTGAACAGAATTGAGTTCACATGTTTTAGAATAAGGCACCCGACGACAGGAACTCTGCATCTGTTCTGAGGGGTGGAAACGTGCAACATTTTTTGGTTCCTATCGTTGTTGTGGAGTATGTCTATTTTAATTGAAGTTATTTTCACTTACTAAAAGTTATTTTTAGTCTTTAAATTTGTTCTGTCACTAACAAAACTTTGTTTCAGGTAATGTTAAAGAATAAAGAACAACACATTATTCTGTCTATTATTTTCATCGGATTGCTGAATTCCATTTCCAGAATCACATTCCGGCTTTACCGGATGCCATTGCAGAATCTTTATCCATTTCCTTTTGTCTTCTATGTGCGTTGAAGTTTAGGAGAAGAGTGAAACCTGTTCATGCCCTCTCTGATGGAACCTTATTTTATGCCTTTTAAGTAGAGAACAATGACATGGCATGTATGCCTCTTCCTAAGACAAGCATAATGTATTTTTGTTGGTCCAATTGATTCATTAAAAAAAATGATTGACTGCCATACTTGCTGGGGGCTGACATGATTATTCCACATACAATTTGCACTATAATTTTTTCTTTTAACCTTAGTCAAATGATTTTTTTCTTCATTTTTTCAAACTTCAGTTAATATTTAATGTATTTCTTTCTTTTAAAAAAAGAAAAAAAAATTAATTAATACAATAAAAAAATAATTACAAGTATCATCAAATCGAACTTTATACTAAATTTTCTTCATAATCCAAATTTATGGTTAGCCACACCAATTTTTTTTTCCTTTCTCTTCCTAGTAATATTATTCCTCTGAAATCTAGCTGATCAAAATTTGAGTCTCCTTAATAAGTAGTCGAAAAATATAAGATATATATATATATATATATATATATATATATATATATATATATATATATATATATATATATATATATATATATATATATATATATATATATATACAGATTTTAAGTTATTGGATGATGATAACGAGAGAGAAACAATTCTACTTAATAATTCACTATATATATATATATATATATATATATATATATATATATATATATATATATATATATATATAAGGAACTAGCTATTGTCCATGTAAAATTATGTCTTTTTGCAAAAGAGAAAAAAAATTAAATAAATACCTACCATGCAAATCACTGGATCACGCAATAATAATAATAATAATGTTGACCCTTTTTTTGATGATTTAAAAGCATATTCCTACAACCATGAAGGCCGAGTCATTTGACTTTGATGGATGCGCAAAGCTGATGTCAACTATTCCCCTTGTCGAAAGCTTGTCAATCCACGAAACAGAATCTATACTTTATTTTTATTATTATTGAGTCTTTGATGTTTATATTATAATCCATTAGTGCACCCTAATTTATTTATACATGAACAAGTCTAAAGTTCAATTAAAGCTGCCATTTTATTTGACTTCATCATCATAAAGCCACCCATTATATCTTGTATTTATTTAGTTTTCCATCGTCTTCGATCTTCAATGTTTTTTAATAAGTCAACTTTAAAGATGCTAACTAGATAATATTTTGATTATTGATGATAAGATATCGATATCAAAGCCTTGTCTACGTGTTAGATTACTTATACTTGCCAAAAAAAAAAGAAAAGAAAATTCACCTTAGAAAGAAAAGAAATGGAAATCATTTCCTTTATGCTCTTCTAAAGAACATGCAAATGCCACCACATGTTGTGGTTGGATCCTTTTGGTCTCCTAATGATTAAGAAGAAGGCTAAAGCCTTTTGTGACTCCCAACTTCCATCTACATACGAAAGAAGAGTCTCATGTACCTCACAATTGCTTGTGGCTGAGAAAATGTAGTCACTTCTGTTATTTCCTCGGCATTCATCGGAATGTTTATACCTTTGCACTTTTCTCTCTCTCTCTCTCCAAATTTTCACTAAACTTTTCTCTGACCATAATAAACGAATTATTTATAGATTATCTTTACCTTTAACATTCTAATATCTATATTTTTTAAAAATTATATTAGGATCTTTATAATTATTAAAATAAAATATTTAATCTTATTTTTCCTCGTACTATCGATTGTACTAACGAAAATATTGCATATGCTTAATAATAAATTAAAGTTAAGTAGAATCAACATATACTTAGTAATAAATTTTATGATATTTTCGCCAGTAGAGTCGATGATGTGAAAAGAAACAGAGTTAAATGTTTCACTTTCATAAATATATGAATCTCAATATAACTTTTAAAAGTATAAGAATTAAGATACTAAGGATAGTTAATTATAAAGGATAGCACTTATTAAAACTAGGTGTGATTCATACATCAATAAAACTTTTTAGCTCTTATTAAGTGTCGTTCTTCTATATCTACCATACGAGAACCTGTAAATTTTATTATAGTTAATATCGAAAGCAAAGATAATATTAAAAAATCAATATATATATATATATATATATATATATATATATATATATATATATATATTGCTAGCTTAAATTAATGTTAATCATGATTAGAAGTGGTTAACAAATTTTATTGTGTGTGTGTGTTATAAAATTTATAATAGTGATATTCTACTTTGGAAATAATTCCATTAATTGGTCAGATAAATTTTAACAATAAAATTTTAATAAGTGAGTGATTTCCATAGTTAACCTTCTGAATTAAGATTAGCACATACATATTCTTTCGAATCCTATAAACTTACATATATAAACCAAAAAAATCTGAACACCAAAATATTTAAAAATAATATATATTATCTTATTTGATTAAATAAACACTAATCATGATTAGAAGTGGTTAATGACTTTTGTGGATGCATTTTAATGAAGGTGACATACTCATTTTTTAGGGTTTTTTTGTATATGCTATATTGAAATTTATAATAACACACTATTATCAAATCTTGCAAGAATTTATAAGTTTGATTGAATCTTCCTCTTTATTGGCTGACCAAACTTTGAATTGGCACAATCCAATCACAATTTGAGACCCAATCTCACCAGCCACTTGCATTTGAGTCTAAAACCAAATCCCCAAACCTTGAATTTGAGTCTAAAACTTTGAATTGGCACAATCCAACCCCAATTTGATCGAGTCCGATCTCACCGATCACCTCGATTGCGCTGCAACTCCTTTTTTCTAATTATTAAATCAATCTGATAAATGATATTCCCAATTGCAACCAAATTAAAAAAAAAAAAAACCTTCGAATAAAATAATACAATTTAAATCGATTCCACCATTCCAATTTAAAATCCGTCTCGCTCGCTTTCTCGATCTATAAATGTGTTGCATAGACCGAGATGAGCGTTAAACGAGGAGGAAGCCGCTCTTCCTCTTCTTCTTCTTCTTCTTCTTCTTCTCCTTTGCAGCATCCACTAGAAATCCCTAATCATAGACCAAGTGCCACTTTCGTCCCCACCCGATCCGCCCCGGGGACGATGGGGATCGCCTCCCAGGATGCGATCAAGCAGTTCTCTGCGCTCGTGGCCGAAGGTCCGCGCCTTTCCTCCCCTATGCTGTCCGTTTCGTTTCTTTCGTTTAGTTATGGGTGTTTGGGTTCGGTGTGTTACGTATTGACGTTCTCTGGTTGGAATTTTGCAGTGGACGAGTCGTTGAAGGCTGCGTTTCAGGTTTGTCCTCTGCGACATGGTAGATCTGTGTGGACACTGTGTTGGATCTATGCGTTGTTTGGTGAACTTTTGATCTTTGAGTTGAGTGATGACAGTATTGTTAAATTTTGGTGGAGGTTTTTGCCTTGTGGACTGGGAAAGTCGTGCTGAGAACTGAGCTCTTCAGTCTCTTCTTTTGGGTTCTTCGAGTATGATGCAAACTGGTTTTGACTGTCGGTGAGATCTTTCGGGTAGAAGGTCTCTTGATTGGTGCTGAGATAAGAGGTTTTGATTTATTCTTCGATCAGTCGAGTGCCCCCTTTTGAATCAGCGTCATTGCTTGAAAATGGTACACGGTCTAGATTCTTCACTCCGATGTTAGTCTTAGGGTAAAAGTGAGCTCAATTACTCATAAGGCTACTCCATGGACATTTTTATCATCTTATTTTACATCAAATGGAGTATGGGTTGCAATTACATTATAAAGTCATTGTGGGTAATCATGGCAAAAGAATTTTATTGCAAAATGGTAGTTTCTGTATTCATACGAACTCATCTGACTAGGGCTGAACTTCTATTAGTTCAGTGCCTCCCCCAATATACCACTGCACATTCTGTAATTTTTGAAGAGGACTCGGAGAGTATGATCCACCATAGTTTTTTATTGATACTGGTTTGCATTTTGTCTATCCTGTTGATGCATCATATATCAGTTCATCTTCTTACCTGAATATTTAGTAACTTTTACTTAGATAAAAGATGCAATTTGTCTATCCTGTTGATGCATCATATATCACTTCCTACCTCAATATTTAGTAACTTCTCCTTCTAACTCCATAAATGGCACATTTTTTTATCTTGATCTGTCAGCATTCTTTCTCGCAGTGTCCTTCAAGTTCAATTACATCACATGTTTCACACGAAGAAGGTTAGATAATCAAAATCGTAGAAGCAATTCTGAGCCGATAGTTACAGTTAGCTAACTTAGCTCTAGACTGTAAGTAGCCACTGATGGAACATCACAATAAATGACATTTTTTTGTATTTTGGAGAATGATATTACATCTCAGAACATCCTCTTCCATTCTTCAATTTTTGATTTGATGTATGACCTCTTTTGGCTCTTTTCTTTGTGGTTCTGCTCTGCTGCAGCCCTTACAATGATAAAAATGCTTCTTTAGTTAATTTTGTGTATCATGCCCCATTATGTGCTATCTTGTTAATTTGCAGAATATCCACCAGGGGTATCCAACTGAAACATTGGTGCGCTTTCTTAAAGCTAGAGAGTGGAGTATTCCTAATGCACATAAGATGGTATTCTGTATATTGGCCACTTGTAATTGTTTCTGTTTTGAGTGCATGAGGAAATTCCACATTGTTTATTCTGAATTTTTAGTTATCTGTCTTTTGCAGCTGTTGGATTGCTTAAATTGGAGGATACAAAATTGTATTGACGAGATATTGGCTGTGAGTTTCTCAAAAATATTGGAGTATTTTTTTGGTCAACCTAATTTTTGGTTTCCAATATATCCTCTGTGACATAGCAGCATATGATTTAAGATAAACTTTTGCTAATACATATTTATTTTCTGTCTCTAGATACAAGTCCATTTCGCCCTTTAGAACTAGCAAGAAGAACCACCAATTAGTGTTGACACGAATTCATTCTTTTATAAGCTCATATATTTGATTGGCAAAAAATAAATTTTCTTGATAAGGAACAAGGAAAAGTATGAAAAAATATAAAGCTGCTAAAAATATTATTAGAGCGAGATAATAAGCATGCTAGTTACAGCTTTTTCATACTTTACAGACTCTTATGTAACAATTTTGTAAGCTCAATAAGAACCATAAAATGTTGCAAGTTAACTTTTTCACCAGAGGACTTAAAAGTGCCAACTTCATTAAATCTAACTATGCTGTTTATTGTTTTCTAATGGCTTCTTGTCTCCATGCAGAAACCTATAATTCCAGCTGACTTGTATAGAGGAATTCGTGATTCACAACTTGTAGGATTGTCAGGATACACAAAGGATGTAAGGCTTACAAAGGAGTTTCTTTCTTCATTTGGTTCTTATTCTGCTATCTGCTTTATAGTACCTATTTTCTAGTTAAGACCTGGTCCTGTCTCAATGATTGTTGTAACATTGTCAAGTGTATTTCACTGTACAAATGCAGCTTCTGCTGAACCTTGAAACCAACCAATACCTATATATTATATCAGTTTATTTGTATTTTGCCCTTGAATAAGCTCTCTTGTTCGATAAGTGCATAATGCCTTCATCCTATGAATCTTATTAAACATGTTGGAAATTGCATTTCCGTATAAATCATTATTATGTAAGCATGTAAAAAAGTATGGTACACAGAAATATATTTTTGTTGTCTTGTTAATTTGTGCTGACATCATTTTAGGCATTGTGAGTAATATATCATTGTTATGTAGATACTCTAGCTTGATTGCTATCTAATTCTTCTATTATCTTCCTCTTGAATAGGGTCACCCTGTTTTTGCTATTGGTGTTGGCTTGAGCACATACGACAAAGCATCAGTAAGTTCTGTAATATTCTTTTTTATATATCAATCTCTAGATTAACGGCTGCTAAATGTTCAAATAAGACTGGCAGATGCAGGGATCTCTTAGTTGATCATTTGTTCTTCTCCATATCTTCAAAATTCTTTTGTAGGGAAAATATTTATTTATCTGATTCCTTGTGATTTATTTATTGAAAAGATAAGAAGGGATAGTTGAACTAACCTAAGAGATTATTTCTTGTCCACCATATATATAACTCATATGTGGATTATATCCTTGTGATTTTTCATGTATATACGAGGCATTTATGCATACTACTTAGATGATTTAAGTAAACCAAATAGGGAGATTAAATGTGGAGAAATACAGAACCCTTCTGACATCAAATATTTAAATGTCAGTCATATACTGAGTTTGATAACCAGTTGGATCAATATGGTATTGGTATACCTGATTGTATGCTAACTCAAATCACCTGGTCTCACCATAAAAAAACTGAAAAATTAAATATCAACTGGTATAAGCTTATATAGGCCGGGACATTCCTTGGACCAATCAATAATGGATGATACCATTGGTACTCCTACTTCTAGGTGAAATATGGTGATATTATGGCCAAAACACAAACTAAAGTGTGTTAAATGAGTAGCCATGTAACGGAAACTAAGGTTTGGAAAACCAATCAGATGGGTACATAGACAACCATTTCTGCTGTTGACTGTCAACAATCGTCCTCCTCCCCTCTCTCTCTCTCTCTCTCTCTCACTTACACGCACACACATTCTCTTTGGTGTATCATGTGTCAGTATGCCAGTACATACTGAACCTATATTGGTACAGTGGATTGAAACCTTGATAGAAATAGTGCCTATGCTTATCTTAATTACTGTTAGTTTGGGGCCAGTCAATGTATTCCATATTAGAAACTCTAGAAACGCATACTTGCTACACATGTTGATTGGTGAGTATTAAGTAAATATAATACTTACTTTCTGTCTTGCTAGAGGATGATAATTTTTGCTCAATATATGCACATGCAAATTTGCATAGTTATGTATGTAATTTATAGCAGCTGAATCTTTTTCTAATATTTCTATTTATCTATTTTTTCAAGAAATTCATAACAATGAATCTTTCTCTATTCATTCTAATTTTGTGGGTATCACTTAAATATAGGTTAACTATTATGTGCAGTCACATATTCAAATGAATGAATACCGGGATCATGTAATCTTGGTGAGCTATAATTTCAACAGTTCACTACCTTCAATCAATCAAAGATGAGCTGTTTCCTTATTGTTTACATTTTTTTTCCTTGCAGCCTGCTTCAACCAAGAAATGTGGGCGACATGTAGCCACATGTGTGAAAGTTTTGGATATGACTGGTCTAAAGCTTTCAGCATTGTGCCAAATAAAGGTATTTTCTTTGTAATTTTTATTTATTGATTCACATCAACTTTTCTGGACATCTATTCTTGATGCATATAGTTATATGATATTGAACCTATCACTATTTAAGTTGTTGCATGAACAATGGCATGTGATTTGTATTGCAAATTGCAATATCTCAAATATATTGAAGATAAGCAAAGATTTATATTATTGGTTATGTTGAGATTATCTATTGAAGATAATCTATAGAAGTTCAAAAGTTAATCCACCTACTCTTTTTTGGATTTTTTTTTTTTCTTGCTGAGACCTCTCTAAAGCAGGTTACTTGATTAATTCACTAAATACGTTCCGTCTTACGTGGTTTAATTATTGTATGCAGTTATTAACCATCATATCAACCATTGATGACCTAAACTATCCAGAGAAGACAGAGACTTATTATATTGTGAATGCTCCATGTATATTTTCTGCATGTTGGAAGGTAATCATAATCTTCAAATATTATCTATTTATAATTTTTTCTGTTTGATTGATCTCTTCCTGTAGTAAGCGATAAGCATATGAACTTTATGAATAATTGGATTTCTGGCATAACTAGGTTGTGAAGCCTCTCTTGCAAGAGAGAACAAGAAGGAAAGTGCAGATACTGCAAGGTTGTGGCAGAGATGAGTTATTGAAGGTAAGAAAATTTGATATCTTTTAATCTAACAGCTGATATATCGTATAATGTATGTATCTGTGGGTTATGCGGTAAATTGAATATTTAGGAAAAGTATTCTAACTTCTGAATGCTCATATATTATCCTCTTGTTGCTTTTTCTTGGACACTAGGAACCTACAAGGTTCGTGTTTTTGCCTCCTGACCATTGTAATGCACCAAAATATGAAGCAACTAAACAAGTTTTTCTTGAATTTACTTTCTATTCCATGATAGAGATCCTCGCTACAAAGTGGAAAGAGTTAAGCAACTTCTGTTTCCTTCTTTCTATCTGTAACTTGTGTTTTTTTCCTTTAGTAATCAACTCAAGTATTTTTCTTACCGTCTGTTTGCCCACATATCAGAGTAGTTTTTTTTCTTTTTTTTCCAGATGAAATGGTATGCATTTCAAAGTTTTGTGCCATTCATACTGACAGCTCTTGTCGATTGGTTAATGTAGATAATGGACTACGCATCTCTTCCCCATTTCTGTAAAAGAGAAGGCTCTGGGTCGTCTCAGCACTCGTCTTCGGGATCTGATAACTGCTTCTCCTTCGACCATCACTTCCACCAACAGCTCTACAGCTACATTAAGCAGCAATCACTGGGTCGAGAAATTGCTGCACCACTGAAACAAGGGTGTTTTCACGTAGATGTGCCTGAACCCGACCCCAAAGGAGTCAACATTGTTAAGACGGCCATCGAGTCACAGCTCCATAAAATTGGGGATCGGAACGGGCTCAGCCGCTCCTTGAGTGGTCTCAAGATCAACATTGCGTAAAGCTGTTCTGTTCAAATATTATCTCCATCCTCTCTGCTGCGTCGCAGAAGTCTAAGCTAGCTGATCACCGGGTGAACAAGCCATAGTTTTAATGTCTTGAACCCAAGTTACATTGGGGTATAGAAGCAAGTTCTTGCAATCTCTCGACGCAGGCTTAGCGCCGAGGAAGTTGAGTAGCCTAATTACGGCTCGAAAAATTTTCATCCATGTAAAGAAGGGAAGAAGCTAGAGATCACAAGTAATATAATTGACTCGAGAGTTATCTAAAGAACCTCTCGCTAGTCAGGCTCTTGAAGTTGTTACTTAAACCTACTAGTGGCATATTTCAATTTTGTAATGGAAGCATTAAAATTGTGTTGAGGACCTGATCTTATATCTGGATATGATGTATCATCGATTAACATGTCCCTCCCATTGGCATAACTTTAATAAAGATTAATATTACATAGACTAATTTTTGTAAGTGTGTTTTCGTTTTGAACTTTCTAAACTTTTTTCAAAAATTTAAAATTTCTATAGATTTGTTTTTCATCCGTAACGAATTGAAACGACTTGATCATCAAAAAAATTTCAGAGGATGCACTCTGGGTGTGTAGTCTTTTGCACTAACGTTGAACATATTGACACAAGATATTTAGACTAAAACATATAGCATTTTCTATAAAAAGAGATGCATTATTTTTATCAAGCATAAGGCTACCTACCTTTAGGGTGCAAATAGTCTTGCACGCCAATGTCAATATCAACATTCTAATGTCTCTACTTTCCTAATGACTAACTCTATGAGGGAATGCTAGAGAGTAGCACTTTTTATCTTCCTTTGACCTTTGGGTAACTTATGAAAGAGTTGGAGCTTCAACTTTGTTGGCCATCCGACTAAGGCAAGAATAAATTCTTTGCTATATCATGAGGTGTAATAATGAGACTTGATATGTAGTTGATCCACGTGCTACTCTATACTTCCATCAACGACGTCAAGTCATAACTTATCCCAAATAGTGAACCGATACTCTAAGAATATCGAAGCCTTCATGTCAAAAAAAAAAAGGAACAATACTACCAAGCAGCACATTGAAGCCTTCATGTCAAAAGGAATAATACTCTTAAGAATATCGAAGCCTTCATGTCTAAAAAACAAAAGAACAATACTAAGAAGCGGCACATAGACAAATGATCTTCTTGACCTTAGTGTTTGTTTTGACAGGATATTATATGCCGAAGACCAAATCTCATACCAAAGTTTTTTATAAAAAATACTCTTATATTCTCGCCCGCTACAACCAATCTCAAGTTAGTCATCTCATGAAGATCATCGTACCCTCATGTCAATTAAATATTATTCTTTAAGATATAGATCCTCAAGTTGATAGTGTCTTCAAAATGATTACATCTAGTTATATTCGTAAATTAATTACATCCTTCAAGACGGTTATATGATTAAGTCAATTATATCTTCAAAATGATCACATCCTTCAAGATGATCAAAGTTAATAATATCTTTAAAAAAATTTACGTCTTAAAATCAATTACATTATCTAAGTGTCTCTCTAGCCAGTTTATCCACATCTTTTTAAGATATTTATATCCTTAAATTCATCATGTCTGTGAGGGATCAGAGAGGGTGATTGCATGCTCATGTCAATTTCTTATTCAAGTTTGCCATACATTCAAATTGAATGTCCGTAGCACAACATAATAGTGAGGAAGAAACAAGAGATAAATTTGAAGCTTGGCTTAATGATGGACAAAGTGCAACTCCATCAAAAGACCACTACGAATATTATTTTAGACACACTTATAAAGGTCTCTTCAGATAGCCAAAAAAAAAAAAAAATTGGACCCACTCAAATCGAGCAAAAAAATTTTGACCCACACTCTTATCGAGTAAAAATTATTTGATCCACTCTCGTTAGACCAAAAGAAAAAGTCTAAATCACTATAATCAGACACAAATGCTCGATCTACTCTTCTTGAGCAAAATTGCCAACCCAATCTCGTTAGATCATATCAATTTTATCATATCAGTTTGATGACCAAAATTAATCATAATAAGATTTTACTTTTAAAATATTAATTCAGGTATTTATTTTATATTTTATCTTAAATGCGTTTGATAGATTACGGTAATGTTACAAACTCCAATGTTTTATATTCAACCTTATACAAAATTGAATATATTTAAAATTAAATATATTTTTGGACGAATGCTCGAAAAAAGTCTATAACTTTGGCTTTTTTCCCTTAGAACATTCCTAATTTGAGAAATACTCAAATAATGTCCCTTGATGAATTATTTTACCTATTTAACCTTGGATAGCTAAGACTAAAGTTTTTCTATCCAAAATAAGAGTAATAGGTTTGGACCGCAAGTTTAGTAAGACTTTATCGATCGATTCAGATTGAAATGGTTAATGCTGGCTTAATAATTTTTTTTTTGCTACGGCTGCTACAGTATATGGTGGTATTACTGTCCTTAGTATTGATAATGATATTGATGAAGAAGCAAAAAAAAAAAAAAAAATTCTTTTCTCACTTTTTATCTCTTTTTTGTCGGTCTTCTTCTTTGTTCTTCGTGTTTTTTATTTTCTTCTTGAATTAAGAATTAAAAAACATCATATAAGTATATGATCGATCATCTACTAATTATTTAGATAAGAATAAAATATGTATATATTGTGTATTCATGAATTTTGTAGTACTTAAATTATCTTTGTTACTGTTCGATCATTTAATAGTTATCTAGACACGCATATATATATATATATATATATATATATATACACGGGCTTTCATAAAATAGTATGGTATTTAAAGCATTTTTCCTTATTTAATATTTATTATTATTAAATCTGTGAGCATGTCAAGAAATATTGCATGTATCATGGGTTTTATATTATATTTTCATGTAAACCTACTGCATAAAATATTGTATATAACTCTATTACTGTTCATTAACTTTTACCAAAAATAATATATCACATATTAGTAAAAAAAAATTTATGGATAAATTTTTAGTAGGTGTTTGGGACCTAACTAGAAGGTCAAATGTTAAAAATTATTACATGAATACAGGATATTTTTTAAAAATTAAAAAAATGGAACACTATGTAGGATATGAATAATTCTAAAAAAATTTAAAATCTCTAAAATAATAATAATAATAATAATAATAATAATAAAACACTGACATATGTCCTGTTATGCAATGCATTCATTATCTTTGGATTTTGGCTAAAATAGTATTCCACATATTAGTATAACTTTTTTATAGCCAAATGTTTACCAAGTGTTTGCACCTAATTAGAAGGTCAAATATTAAAAAAAAGATTATAGGAGTGCATGATATTTTTTTGAAAATTTAAAATAATATTTAAAATTTTAAAAATATTAACATATTAAAAAATTTTCAAATAGAAAAAAACTTTGATATATATCCATCCGGATCAAATTCAAAAGTATCCTAAAACTTTGAAGATAATTTGATAAGTCTTAGATGCATTATTTTTCTATTTTGACTAAAAATAGTGCATTGCATATTAGTAAACCTTTTCTAATGGTCAAATTTTTATTAGGCATTTAGGACATAATTAGAACATCAAATATTAAAAACTATTACATAGTGCATGACACTTTTAAGAAAATTTGAAAAAGTATTTAAAAATTATAAAATGGCACACTATATAAGATTTAAATAATTTTGAAAATAATAAATTAAATTAAATTAAAAAATAATGACATATGTCCATTTGGATCCCATTAATAGGTATTCAAAAACTTTAAGGATATTTTAATAAGTTCTAAATGTACTATTTTTAAATTTTGGTTAAAAACAATGCATCGCATATTAGTAATTTTTTTTTATAGTCGAATTTTTAGAAGGTGTATAGGACCTATTTAGAAAATCAAATGTCAAAAAACTTACATAAGTACATGATATTTTTGTAAAAATTTTAAAAAAATTAAAAAATAAAAATGGTACAATGTGCATGAGCGAAATAATTCTAAAAATATCAAATAATTTTTTTAAATAAAAAAATACTGACATATATCCATCTCGATCAAATTCAAAGACATCTCTAAAATTTTTGGATATTCTAACAAGTTCTATTCAAAGACATCTCTAAAATTTTTGGATATTTTAACAAGTTCTTAAAAATTTTATAAAAAAAATAAAGAAAAATAGAAAATAACACACTACCCATAAATTTAAAATATAAAAAAATTAAAAATAAAATAAAAAAACACTGACATATATCCATTCAAATCTTATTAAAAGATATCCTAACACTTTCAAGGTATTTTTAAAAAGTATTGTATTAAAAATACTTTTAATTTCATAATCTAAATTGAGATTATGGAATTAAAAATATTTTTATTGAAACTAAACTAAATTCAATTAAATTATAATTTAAAGTCGTCGCTGAAACAAAGGGACCATTCCCGGCTCAACCAACACGCCGAGGATGCGTTCGACGAAATGACCTCATGTGGACTGCGCTCCGACCCCTTCGACGCGCACACTTCCTCAAAAAGTTGCGATCTTTGCGTCCATCGTCAGCCGCAAGCCACATCCGTTGTGGATTGAGGTTTCAGGACTAGAATTTGTGAGGGAGGAAGGAAATGGGGATTGGGGTTTGATGAGTGGGGACGAAGAGGACGAAGAAATGACATCGGAATGTAATGGAGTTCCCCGTTCTGTACCCGGCCACAGTGAGGTGTCCGTGCTTGTGGGTCTAGTTCGCATGTGGGTCCAATAGATGAGACGGAGTGTCCGTGAGGATGCCACGTATGGTGAGAAAGTTTTGAGTATCGTAAACTCCGTCCGACCGAAAGAAACTACAAATAGCCCCCCCAGACGTCGCTTCACCTCGCGCCTCAGGCGGCGATGGCTCGAAAGAGGCCGTCCGAGGCGGCGCCGGCTCCGCCGAACCTGGACTTCCGGGCGCCGGGGGATGACGCCTGGTACGAGGTGCGGCTCGCGGTGGAGGAGGACGTGGAGGGGGAGGCGGCCCTCCGCGTGATGTACTGCAACTTCTCCGGGGCGTTCGACGAGCTGTACCCCGCCGATCGGTTCGCGAGCCTGAGGGAGTTGGAGGAGTTCGCGGGGAGGTTCCGGCCCACGTCGGTCCAGCTCCAGGACGAGGAGTGCCGGATGGTGGTCGAGGGCACGGAGTTCTGCGCCTCCCACACCTTCGGCGACCGCGATGTCCGGTTCTACGACGCCGTCGTCGAGTCCGTACGTGCCTCTTCAATCCCACTTTCTCATCTCGATTCCTGTCTTATTTGCGTTCCCCTTTCTTCTCTGAGTGGGGAATCGCAGCCGCATTCCTTGTTCTTTGTTATGTAATCGAGCAAAAATCTCTTGTTGGTAATTCGTGTTCTTAAACGGTTTTGCAAATTTCGATCCCGGAATCCTTATTGTTGCATCAAAGAATGATTTTTTGCTTCTTGAACTCGCAATGTTGCATGTCGAGGTTGGTTTTTGGGGGGATTTAGCTCCGGAGAACGTTTTTTGCTCTCTTTTTTTCACGCAGATTCGGCATGTTGCTCGTTGGTTCTCGTGATCCTGCTAATTTGGTGGTAATGATCTTTCTTTATTATGATTTGTTGCCCTGCCAAATGTCTGGTCTGTTCGATTCCTGTAAGAAACGCCTCAAACAGTGGATTGGTGTGAGTTCGTCCTTTTTGTTTCTTGAATTTAAACTTCGGCAATGTAGTTTGTTTGTTTGTTTCTATGCGCTTTCATGCGCTTTGTTGGAAGCTTGTTTTCATCCTTCTATTCCTAAAAGAACAAAACTGCCATTTATTTGAATTGGACGCATAGAAAGAAGAACGCTCGGACAGTATTTATCAGTCAGCTGTCTTCTCATTCTCTTTCCTTAAGCTCCCTGGAAACCTCTCCCGCTTCCTCCTTCCCTCTCCTGCCCTCGCAGTGATTGCCATCTACACATGGATTCAAACACATTTTCTATGTACGCATTTCTTCTTTATTAATTGAGTGCTTCATGCATTATTGAGCTTCTAAAAACCATATGTTAAATTTCTTGTTTGCTATTTGGATGTGCGGCGCAAGAAAATGAACTATGAATAATTCATGAAATATATATTTATTTGTATGCTCAAATGGCAGGTCAGGCGTTCAAAGCACAGATCAGTTAATGGTGAAGCCATCTGCAACTGCACATTTGAAGTCCTCTGGAAGCATGGCCCTTTAGCTGGAGAAAGTACACCAATTAATGTGCAAGATATATGCATTATGGAGCAGAAATGGCCACAGAACCCAACACTGGACCATTTCCTGGATATTGCAAGAAATAGGTTCGATGGAAATGACAAGACTTCAAAGCAGGCGATCGATCCGGAAAGATCTCCACTTAAGCCGATGTTTGGAGAGAAAAACTATTATGCTTTCTGGATTGATAATCTTGAGAAAGATCTATCACCGATGACTATGAATGATTTCATATATGAACAGACATCCTTGTCCTCTCAAGTAGAGCTATCTTATAGTGTTTTACCAGTGATGTCTTGTAGTGGAATGGTCCTCTTAAGGACTGAGAAAGATGCCAAGAAATTACTCGACTTTCTACTTGATCCTGCTCACATTGTGGTCTCCTCCAGGGGAAGGTGAGAAGCAATCTTCTTTTTGTATAATGTTCTTGCAGACTAGAAGTTTCGTCTTATTTTTCATGCTTTGCTTACGGTGTAGATATATCTTTAACATGATTTCTAAGGATTTGTGAGTTGACTGTTCTGTTAACAGTGTGACGCTGATATCGTAAATTTTAATGACCTAAGCTATCTATTCTACATGTTTGGTGCCTCACAACCCAACTATCTAAGCTGTTTTGTTTGTATTAAATTGGTGAGAGTTTTATGTTCAGGTCTCATGTTTTATGTTATTGGCGTTTAAATCTATGGCCTTTGAACAAAACAAAGTCATGTTTCTGACCGATCTTTTTTCTGGTTTTTTTGTAGACCCTGGTTTGTCAGAGATGATTGGTGTCGAAAATTTGAAGGCGCAATGCCGAGATATGAGGTCAGTTTTATGGTTTAATGTCGATTTAACATCGTTCCTTATGCTTTAGGTCTATTGAACTGTGCTAATGTTGTGCACGACATATGACTCTCATGTCACGCACATGCACAATGTGACACTGAACTCATCATTCCAATGACCATCAAAGGTGTGGTCTCTTTTGATGACTCCAGATATAAACAAATTTAATGGCCTATACCATGACACTGTCCTAAAAATTGTAAACTTGAAGTGGATATGTGATTTGCTATCGTGAAAATGAACTTTGATGTATCAAGAAGATGCAAATTCAACTGTTAAGACTTTGAAAGTTTGCTTTCTACTATGTTGAGAATATGGTAACATGTCTAGGTTTTGAAATGGTAGCTCTTTTAGCACAGGTCAAAAGGTCAAACAGAGTTCAACAAGACTCGAGCAAATTGAAGTTGGCGTACAAGGGAACCAAAGAATACGAAAGAGCCAAGGAATTGCAAGGCCTACGTTGCGAGTTTCACAACCATTTAGAGTGCATATACCGAAGACTGGAATCAGAGGAGAGAATACTTCTAACCGGGAGAGAATGAGAATTAAGTTACCAATAGCTTCTTGATGGTTTCACCAAGCGTTTTGCAATGTTTTGATGATTGGCTTGTGAAGATACCGATGATGGCCTGTGAATCTCTAATATTATATTTGATTGTATTATTGCAAAATCGTGCTAACAGCGAATTCATGAGCTTGTATGTGTGGGGTTGCAGGCAATGCAACCCTATTAGTTTTTTGTTGCCAAATCCACCATGGAACAGGAGGAGCATGTGTTGATTTCGTTACCTGTTGAGAAATCCACCATGAAGAAGGGGAAAGCTTTGGAATGACAGCCACTCTGTCATCATGCACGAATCAATAAAAAGTTCGCAGAAGCAATGGTTTGTTGATGTACGTACCCAAGTGGTGCCTGGAAAACAAAATGAAAAAATGGCTCCTGTTAGCCAAAAATCATGTCAGAGAAGAAATAAAGAGATCAGTCACCTCATCAATCCCAGTCTCAAAGTGCAGCAAGTAGAATGGTCTCTGCAGCTGAACTTGTGTTGACTTGAGATCATCTGACAACATACACAGGAAAACATGGTAACATGGCAACAGTAAGAGGAATCTGAGAGAAGAATCCCTAAAGCTTATTGGTACCCTCACAACTAATGATGAAGGCCTACGAGAAAATTATAATTGAGTTCATATATTCAACTACATAAAAGCAGCTACTGCTACTTGCAAACTTTGGTATCAACATTTCATGTAAAGCTCATAGGCACTTGGAGATTTGGAATTACATAAATGAATAAACGATGTAGGTATAAACTAAATTGTTGAAGATAATTTAAAGGACACCCAGATATTGAAATTTATGGACATCCAGCTGTGAACTTTATTGATGAAATATAAGTTAAAGAGGAACAATACCTCTTGCCTAAACAGTACATGCACATTCTCTTTCTTAAAGTCAGGTTGGAAGATTTATGCTAAAATATAGGAAAAATACAATAGTACATGAAGGATGTTTGGTAGGCCTTCTTCCCCTGAAGATGACAAATGCATACTTGAATTGTCCTGCAATCACACAGTTAATTCATCCACAACCATGGCTCACCAGACAAACTACTACAAAAGTTCTGTAAAATATAAGTTGGTCTATAAAGAGGAAATATACATATGACGAAAGACTTGTAAATTGATTACAGACTTGGTTCACAACAATGAACGCATCAATCCTGCATGAGACCTGCAAATGGGATAAACATGATGATGCAATGGTCAAATGAAGTTTCACATTCATAATGATACATTAGCCTACTAATTTCCTTTAGTTGCAAAGTAGAATTTAATGAAGAACGAAATCACTAGTTAAAGTCTGCAAACTATAAAACAATGGAGCAATTGACACATGAATATGAACCCTAAATTACATATTTACACCTCCATAGTAGCTATGCCATTGTAAACAAACCCTAAATTACACCCATGTCATCAAGTTTCATTACTTTTCATTGCTTTAGTTCTTATTGATGTTGGCTATATAGAGGGTTTACATTAGCCAAAATTCAAAATATTCAAATTCCCTCATCCTATTTATACATGTTCCAATTTTTCCCAATCACTAAAAATCAAAGAAGAGGAACATAATAAGGAGAAACGAGAGGAAGGTATGGAGAGAACAGGAGAAGAGAAAGAGGAAGGAAAGAGACATGGTAGTGCATGGAAAGAAGAATGGCTACTAATAAAAAGATAATTTTTTTTGGTCAACGATCATTATTGAAACTGCTACGTTTGTTGCACTTGTCAAAACATAACAGGTTTATACATACAATATATTTAAAATTTTTAAAATTTATATATGAAACTATTATCATCCGGAAGGCTCAAAATGCAATTTTTATTTAACAATAAAACATAAAGTTTCCACTAACAATAAAAACAAGAAAAGATAAGAAGAGTAAAAGCTTCTAGTCTAAAAACATTGTCCCACCTATCTCTGTGTTTCAGTTTTTCTTTTACCTTATACATTGTTTAAATTTCATAATCTTCATCATAAATTATCCTTTTCTTCTTTTTGTTTAGTAATACAGGAAATTTCTACCTAATAGTCTTTGGATGGTAGCACGTCCAACCTCAATAAGAGCAGAACTTATCTTAGACACACTTCAGTGTATTCTATGTATAAATTTTTAATTTTCTGAATTCTGGCTTGCTAAAACTTCTGGACTTGACGACACATACAAGTCGCTTTTTTTAGTACTCGCACATAAATAAATGACACTGGATGTTACAGAATATACAAGACATTCATACAAGTATATTTTTCATGTTTCAGTTAACAAAATGATGTTCGACATTACTAGCCAATGGAATTCAGCATGCTTGTGTTCCTAAATATTCTCCCACAGAAGTGATCAAGAGATACTGAACCTTACCAAACTTGAAAATGCTTACACGAGCTCTAAGACAAGTGCAGAAGCCCCCCCACCACCATTGCAAACACCAGCAACTCCAATTGTGCCACTTCTATGTCTCAGAACCTGTTAATATAGACAAAGTTCATAAGTGTCCCTTCTTAATACCAAATATATGTACGTGACTAGAAAAAAAAATTCTGTGATAGAAGCCCAGAAAGCTCATGGGTGTTCTTTTCTGATAGCTACCACAATTAAATTTTAAAAAAAACACAATTAAATTATTAGTATCTGAAAGTTATTATAATTATACATAGAAGAAAATTACAATTACTGATGTTACAAGAGGCATATTTAGAAATGAGAATATAATGTCAATTCAAGCTGCGAAACATACCCCCAGCAAGGTAACCAGAATACGAGCTCCACTGCAACCTAGAGGGTGCCCCAAGGACACAGCTCCACCATGCACATTCACTCTCTCCTGCACAGAAGCATTAGACAAAATAAGCCATTCAATGATGCAACATATAACTAATCCCTAGATGAATCTAAGAAGGGTAAAATGAAGCAACAGTAGTTGACTGGCCAATGTTGCTGGCACAGATTTTCAAAAGAAAATAAAAGCTAATGGTCAAAAGGAACCATGGTCCAAACACGAGGCAAACAATTAAGCTTACAGAAGGAAGTGAGAGAAGCTTCTGATTTGCTAGGGCAACAACCTACAAATAAAGACAACATTTTAGGCTGCAGGTAACGTGAAAAAAGAGGCAGGAGAAGAAGTTAAATATACTTGAAATCTGTAGACCCATACTTACAGAGAAAGCTTCATTAATTTCATAATAATCTACTTGAGAAGCCTCCAAGCCAGCACTTGAAATAGCTTTCGGAATTGCAAGTGCGGGTGTTGTTGTGAATAATTCAGGGGCCTGCATAAGAAATATCAATATCCTTTTATCATAGCAAAACCTTTTTAAATAAAAAAGGGGGCATCTACATAATTACATATTTCTGCAAGTTCTCAAACATGGAGAGAGCACCCATGATATGCATTAAATATGAAAAAGGAGTTTCTGATTTCTCTGTCTATACCTGAGCAGCATCAGCATATCCTCTGATCTTTGCAACCACTTGCAATCCTAATTCAAGAGCCTTCTCCCCGCTTACAAGTACCAAGGCAGCAGCACCATCACTACAGCACAGATATTTGATCAGAAATTAGATGCCAAATTATATCTAGTAAAGTTCATAAACTTATATCACAATGAGTTAAAACTCAGAATATGCATGAACTACAACAAGTGACAATCAGATATAACATATTTATACAACATCACATAAAAAGAGAGAAAGAACTTTGGCCAATATGTTAATTATGCATATAGAGTAAAATGTGCAATATACTAGCTATCAGCAAACAAATATTAGTAGTTGGTGGAAATTCATAACATCACTTAACCCAAGTTTCAAATCTAGCAAATGACCCAAAAGAACAACAAACAGCACCCAAACAGTAGCACGTCTACTGAGTTTAGATAGTAAGGTCTTCATGAAACTAAACATTTTTAAAAAAAGGTAATGAACTAAAACATGCTATAAATAACAATTCATCTTTTAGCAAATAAGAAAAGGCACAAGTATTTTAGCCCTTAGAAGTAGAACAGACATCATAACATTGATTTATTACCCACATGATAATTGAGATACAATCTACAAATAAGAAAAAAGATGGCAGAGCGTCATGGCAAAAAAAAAACATAATCTAAATCATCAAGAAGATTCTAGTTACAGATATATCACATCAAGGAAAATGGACCAAAATTTGGATTGCTTGTTTCAGTCTTTACTCAGAGGCAACAATAAATGACAAAAATGGGTACAATTAGAGTACCTTATACTAGATGCATTTCCAGCTGTCACTGTACCACCATTCTCCTTGAAACTTGGTCGAAGCTTCCTTAGTTTTACAGGATCAAACTAGCCAAATTTAAGAAAAAAATATTCTTATTATGACAGTCATTGGAAAATTTACACAAAACAGATCTGGCATCCAATTGTAAAACCATCCTATTATTTCTAAAAGGTAAAAGAAAAAAGATAAGAAACTATGCCTAAATATGTACAGTTAAAAAGAAGTGAAGAACAATCATTTCCTTATTTCAACTTCTTTGCCTTCAAGCAGAGATTTTGCTTACTGAGCCTGTTTTTCTAAATCAATTTTCTTTATTCTTTTTAATGATAGAATTGCTTCAAAGGGATTAACATAATAAGCTTATGTTAGCAAAATAGACTACAAAGTCTCATTATCCCTATATTCTTAATTTGGTCACACCGGCGGAATTTAATCACTGGTTGTCACCTAATATGAGATAAATGATTATTGATGCAAAACACATCCATTTTTAACAAAAAAATAAAATTATTTTCAGCTGTAACTGGTCACATTCATATTTTGTACAAGTGCAGTGACTTACCTAATTCTTGCTTACATGTAAATTAAGACAGAAGCTATAAAATTCTAACAATGCCAAAAGTTGATAAATAAGCATTTTCTTTCCACTGGCATGATTAATTGGCCATGGATCATGTTAGAGTTATTTGAGTATTCAACATTCTAACAGAGATATTGTGCTTCAATTTTCTTGCACTAGTTGTGGAGGCCCATAAGTTGTTTACATAACAAGCTTAACTATGTAGAGCTTCTCTCAACTAATAAAGGAAATGGATTCCACAACTGCACTACAAAGCATGTAAAATGTTGCCTTGCATTTGAATGTATTTGGCCCCACTTCTTAAGAATCTTACTTTTTCAAGACTTTCATCCTTGTCAATAACTACTGATGGCTTTCCTCTGCCTGCAGAAACTTCAACCTGCAAAGCATGATAACAAGCATCCTTAGTAAACTTTTGACCGGTAGATTTCCAGTCCCATTTATCAGAAAGAGAGAATTCTAACTGGAGCAATTTCCCATGTGAAGGCACCACTGTCCCGAGCAGCTATTCCACGCTCATTGCTCTTAATAGCATAAGCATCCTAAAGAAGCATAAGGGAAAAAAGGTCACACTTAGATGAAATTTAGATGTATAAGATGGATCATATAATCATATTATTTAGTTGGAAGTAACTAAAACATACCACCAAGTAAGGACAAGTCAGGCATCCAATTAACTCTAGTGTCTAGAGTTGTTTAAAATTGGCAAGATTTTGAGCCAACCCTGCTAAACTATCATCTTGACCATATAGTGATCTTAGAGACAGTGGACAAGTTAACAGAAAAGGTAAAAATGAATGTGTCACATTCTAGACATATTAGAAGATAGTTAATTTTTTGGCTCTTGGATAACAAAAAAACCACTTAATCCTAAGAAAGTATGAAACAAAGTTAAATATAGTTCCTACAAATGATTATATTATTAAGTATAGATGAAATAATATCTTATTAAAAGAGATAATAAGAAAAAGATGTGTGAGATCAGTATCTCAGAGCCAAGGATTTATGCTGTAGTAATCCACAGAAATGTACAGAATAAGACATCAAACAGCAAATAGGCTATCTGATTAGGAATGCCAGCTGCTCACCACTTGTTCTGGGTGGACGTCCCTGCAATGTGTCCAGCCCAGTTTTGGTGGAAAGCTTGGCCCTTTGGGAAGGTTTAAAGAGAGCTCAGTCAATGCCAATCTCCAGAATTCTAATAGTACTTGATGCTCAGCAGATCATTAATTTTGTCAAAGGAGCTGCTGAGGTTCCTTGGTTTCTTGAGGCTTCCATTTCCAATATCTGAAGCCTGCTTAATTAATTATCTACTGTTGACTTCTCTCACCTGTCTAGAGAGCTCAACTATGTTGCTGATAGGCTTGCTGTTTTTGGTAAAACCCACAGCCCATCCATCTTTTGTAATGCAGCTGATCCTGCTGCTATTCAGTTTTTGAAGTAATAGCATTTACAGTTTTCCATTTCAAAAAAAGCAAATAGGTAAAAGGTTAGAAATATTTTGGATTTTGGATAAACAACAACCACTAAGCATATCTGACCTGTCCTATATTGGAGAAACTGATAGTGATGGTTGTAACTATGATAAATGGAATAGCATGTTAGCGTCAGGTAAGCCAAAGCACGTGAATAAGCTAGATCAAGCCAACCTAGCAAGTTAATTCATTAACCCATACTGACCCATCCTCTCATAACTCACCCACAGATCAGGAATTTCAGATTGTAAAAATTTACTTATGCAATTTATCTTTTTAATAACCGCAAGAGAATATAACGGAGTGTAATATCAAGATTCTTAAAAAAGAGAGGTCAACTATTGAAATACAACTTTTGATATTTTTAGAGGAGCCTTCAGCTTTCTTGAAGCAGTTCCATTCCCATTTGGCCTTAGAACTGATAGAATTAAATCTTGTTGGCCCACAATTTATCTGTTATATACATATTCCACCATGGCCTGCTTATTGAATATATTCATCTCTGAATATTGCTAAAAGTTTTCTTGTGTTCCTTCATTTAGAATATGACTTGACTGGAATCTACAAGAGTTACTAAAACAAAAACCTTCCACTTGCTTACTATGTTAGTAATGTCACCTGTTGACCACCAATATGTTTTCCCACCACATTTCATCGCCGTAAACTCCAGGACTCATGTATTTTACTTATCAGCATATTTCTGGTGTTCTGTCTTTCTATTATCATCTTATTTATTCTCCATATGTTTCAGGAATTCTAGAAAACTTGTTTTGCAATCCAGCACAAGCCAAAACAGGCTCATCTTATTTACTATGACACCTGAATTTGTTACTTTAGCACTTACCTAATGAACATTAAAAGTTAGGAACACTTCAGAAAAAAAAGATCATTTGAAACATTCAACTGTACATGTTGCCATGGAATTTATAGGATTACAAGATCTCTGTTACTCTATATGTTAATACAATCAAAATTTTACATCACAAACATGATCACATGCAAGTCCTATAAAAGAAAAGATATAGAATAGCCAATTATAATTTCTCTGGTAAAAATTTGTTCAAACTTCTTGAACTTCTTACAAAATAATAAAATATATATATACGTAAGAAACAGGATATATGCTTCTCAAGAAAGAATGCATCTAAGAATCTCACCTGTTCTTCTCTTGTTATTGAATGATGAACGGCACATAATTCAGCACAATTTCCCATGGCAAAGTCATTATATACATCCCATAAACCATCCTTAAGCATCCCATCAACAATAGTATCATGACCAAATCGAGATCCTTTTCTGCATATTTACAGATTGCAGAATAATTATTGGAGCCAAGATTAGTCATATTAAGGCTAACTAATACCTGCTATTCCTTTAAACCAAATTGAGTAAAAGTTTTGCCACAATAGCAACAGTGCCAGATTAAGATCAAGAATGTAATTTGTTCAGGTCTAAATGCAACTCCTATGACTTCTAATACAGAGAAGCTCTACATGCCAATTCATACATCCCATCTTTCTGTCACTATAAGTGTATATGTCTACATAAGATCAAATGATGTTTAGCACAGGTTAACACTGCATGAGTTGATGATAGAACCAAAGAACATGGTAAAGAGCATGGAAGGAGGTTGTGAGACCCACATATCTGACCCATGCCCAACCATATTTTTAAACCTGGAATAAAAGTTCTGAAGAAGAAACATCTGAGAATTTAATATAATATTTTTCTTTTTTGTTCTATGATTCTCATATACCATCTTTCACAGAAACAGTATATGTAAGAAACATCCCTTATTAAAAGAATCAATACGTTATATTTAGTGATTTCCCTGTTTGTCATACAACACCTAGAGGTAGTTCAGAAAACATTATTAGCATTCCTCAACATTAGCAAATTATGGAAAAGCAAATTTATACATAAAAGAAAAAAGTAAATGCAACAGAGGCCTAACACCTTGCTTCTGCAATATACTTGGGGGCATTCGACATGCTTTCCATGCCACCAGCTACAACTATATCATTAATACCCAGCTGGATACTTTGTGCTGCCAGCATTGCAGCTGCAATTCAAAAATATAAATATGTTATTCATGACAATTGTCAAAGTTGTATACTAAATATGATTAATTATACCCTTCATTCCAGATGCACAAACTTTGTTTATGGTGGTGCAGACAACTGTATTTGGTATTCCAGCGCCGAGAGCAGCCTGCCTAGCAGGAGCTTGACCAAGATTCGCACTCAGGACATTGCCAAAAAAGACTTCTTGTACAAGTGCTGGATCAAGGTTTGCCCTTGCAAGAGCATCTATGTAATCAGGACAATATTTCAGTAGGTCCAACACGTAAAGAAAGTAGAGAAAACAAAAAGGTCAGAGAAAAATTAGCTTTGATCATACGCTTGATTGCAATAGACCCAAGTTGTGTTGCAGACAAAGAAGACAGAGCACCAAGAAACCCACCCATAGGCGTACGCGCAATACCGACAACACATACATCTGCCCACAAGATGAAAGCAACAAAAACAAGATATAAATGTCACTCACAGGGATAAGGACCAATCGATCCCCTGACATATGCACATACGACACATACACACATGTATCACATATTATATATATATATATATATATATATATATATATGTCAAAATTAGCATACTCATACACTCTTAAGAGACTACCTGAAGGTTACATCAGTTAGTTTGATCTCTTTGCCTCTATCCAAGCAATGGGCCTACTTATATAAGTCAAGCAATACATACTCGTTTTTGTTGCACAAATTGCAAGTGACCCTTCGTCCTCTGACCAAAAAGTATCTGTTTTGGCCAAGTAATCAGTTTTTCTCTTACTTTAAAAACATCAATCGTAAAAGTTGCTCAGTTGATGAGGGTTTTCCATATATCTACACAAATTCTTATTATATATTTAGCCCCTAAAAACTTATATATCACAAAGCAGGCTAGAATCTTGTATTCCATTATTGTTAATTAAGACTCATTAAGTACGTACTATCAGTACTACGCAAATGACAGTACTATGGGATCTATCTACTGTCAATGATCGAAGTACTTTATCATTATATAATAGAAAGAAAAAACAAAAGATGAATGCAGAACATTGGAGCTCAAACTACAGCAGGAATAATACATAATACGCAAAGCACGTATACTATCTTTTCACGCAAGATGTGCATCCTACAAATCCTGAAGCATAAAACATCAAGTTTCGCTTGCACCTACTAAAAGGCTAAAAGGAGATTTTGTTCAGCAAAAGGTCACATACTGAATCCCTGATTCATCTAATGGTGGTTTGCATCATGACTCCGGCCAATTTTTTTTAAGAAAGCTAAGAGAAATACTTTACAAAAATAAAATGTTTTCAACAGCGTATTAAGTATCAAAACTGGTGTTTGATAGATTTATACCTCTTGGCTTTATCTGCTCTGAAGCCATTTTATGATGCCGTGAAAAAATCCAAAACGCGACCAACTAAGCAGCCTAGCAAAAAAAGGAAGCCCAAAAAAAAAAGGTCAAAGATCAACGTATGACTGATGATCAGGACAAGCACCACAATTTATTAATGCAAGAAAGAGTCCCAGGAAACCAACTAAAAGCAATATATTAACATACAGAAATCTTTGGGGAAAATAGTCTAAAACGAAGAGACAAGCGAAAGGCACGAATCGATTTACCAAACGAATCTCAGTCGGGAAACTTCGAACAGAAGGAAAGAGAGGATCAAGAATCAGTATTCTCCTCCTGACACCGCACGATAACAGATCGAAAGGGCAAGGAAACAAAAAAAAACAGATTAGATCGCGGCCTAGATAGAGAACGGACGGTGCTATGGAGGAAAAGAGGAGGGATCGATCGGGGTTTGGTGGAAGAGGATACGACGCGAGAGGGGAGGAGGAGGAGCTCACCTGCCGCTCCTCCGGTTATTTCCGGGCCACTCCTTGCAATGGGAAGAGAGAGCGGAAAAGACGCAATGAAGGCTTACAAATAGTGGGTCGGTGCGGAGTACATTGCATCATTGTTTTCACATTTGCACCCCACGCATCTTATAATTACAAAATAGGGACGGAGTTATTGGTTTCTAATTAAGGATTAGTTAGCAGCTGATTTGGCCGCTGGTTGGTGACGTCATCAAATTAGTTTTTGTTTAACAAATAAAAAACAGTTCTTACATCTCTATCCTTTCAAAAATTTGACAATAGCATAGTTATATTTTCAAAATTTTAATATATATATATATATATATATATTTAGATTTTATGCTATCTTAAACTCATTTAGAATGAAGATGTTATATGCATCCTGTAATATTTTTTATTTGTAAAGTATTTATGATATTATATTTTTTTATATTAAGTGATTTTATATTGGAGGATTAATGTTAGGGATCTCATTATGAATATTAGAATTTGGATATGACTTGTGAAAGTTTATGTGTTAAGTAGATGAGAAAAATATGAAAAAAAAAAGAGAAAAAAAGAGAAAGTGAATTATACATGTGTCACTAGCTAAATAAAAGAGTGTCACCCATCCTTGCTAAATTGTTAACACCTATGCCTCATTATTATGTGCTTGTCACATTGTGATATCTTGTATTACTTAAATACTTGTAATTAAAGAGCAAAAGTAAAAAACAAAAAATTATCAAGTTAGAACATCGCTGCCCTCTACTAGTGTAAAGGAATAAATGAAAGGGAGGAAAAATAAGTAAAATATTCTTATCTTATCTTGAGGATTTTGGACTAGTTCAACACTTTTGACAATTAGTTTTTTAAGACAAATATTTTATCTCATGTTTCTTATTTTCATATTTATGGATAATTTATAAAGCTTCGCCAATTTCTGATAGTATCAACCTCAATTGAGTTATAAACTTATAATACTGAAATCTTAAGAATTTTGACCTATCTATTTTTTTTTAATTATAATATTTTATATAAAACTTAAATTGAGTAAACTCTATTTTATTTAAAACTAAATTCTCATATATTTTTGTCAATGTGAATGATGTGAAATATAATTGTCTATCCAAATATTTATTTTAATTAATATCTTGAATTCTATAAAATATAGATAAAATAATTTGATCTATTTGTCTTGTTTTGATTATAGTGTTTTGTACAATATTCTAAATTAAGTAAAAAAAAATTGATATAAATCAGACTCTTATATCTTTCCTTTAGTATCCTTTCAAATGATTTAAAATAAAGATCATGAGCATGACATTAAAGATTATTATAATTTGAAGTAATATATTAAGAATCTCTAAAAAAGGAAACTTAATTATTATATACATAGGGTTTGAGAACCTTGCCTAAGACCGTGGGGGTCCTGCCTTCGACAAGACGATATCCCTCGTCACGATGACTTTGACCCTTCATTGGAAGGGGAAGAAATGGAAGCTAATATCAAAGGTGGTGATGTGGCCGGAGAACTTATGACAAAATGTTAAAGATAAACTTGATGAGGATGTCATTTAAACCTATTAAAACGTTGAGATGAGTATTCTGAGGGCAAAAGAAGACCTGAAAGCTTCAAACAAGTTTGAGGGTCAAAGAGTTTCAAGAAAATTTGAAAATGTGAAGGGCATTAATGGCCTGGGAGCTATTTATAGTGCTTGAATGATATTTCATCTAATTATCTCATTGGGCAATGTATCGGCTAATAAGATATATGGGCGATACTGTTCTATTGGTTGAGGATGATCGATTGAAATCATCGTAATTCTTCAAATCCCGAATGGTGCACATAAGCCATATATGGATGCTCCTAGAGACACCATGTTGGTAGTGTGACAATCAAAATGATAGCTTCGATCAACTGTATCAGGTAGCCAAATCGATGCACCAGTCGAAAATCGAGGTAAGATCGATACACGTAGATCTACATGTCACAATCCCATGAGGAGAGAGAGGATGAGGTGGCTGTCAAAAATTCGGACACTCACCTTAGACATTGAGCTAATCAACTAAAAGATCGAGGGATACACCTTTCGACCCAAGAGCTAACTATCCAAATGTCATCACTCGAGCTTTTGAAATGATGAACATCACGCCACACCTTTTTTTAAAAGGTCACACGATCTCCTCTCACAATCAACAATCTCGGATGTAGCCATGCTCGAACCACATATCAAAGGGACCAACCCCAAGGTACGCATTTTACACATTCACTTCTTCGAGTTCACTAACTAGTCTAAAAGTCTGACTAGTCTAGAATTTCTAATTACAGGAGTTGAGTTGATCGTCATAATGACATTTATTGGTAATGTCTCCGACTCCTGTACGGGCGGTGCATTGGGATCGCAACGTCTTAGAACAAGTTATGAATGGATCCAACTAATATCTTTAGCTGGACCATCAAAATTTAACTTAAAAATATTCTTTCTCTTAAGTTCGATTTTCTAAGGTAGCAAGAGTCTCAGAGTCGTCCATATTTGTCATAACTATTAATTTTTGAGGAATGATTTTTATTCTGATTCTACTAACTTGATTTATCTGTTGGGTGAGTTTCTATCATTCTGTAACGATGTCACGGTTGAGCATCAAGGAAGAAGTGAAAACTTCTATAAACAAAATAATTGTCTTCCAACTTTGATTTGTTTTGGAATGTACACAAGAGAATCCAGCCAAAAGAAAAAAAATATTAGTGTATGTAGGAACCTACCAAGTCCTTTTACTACCGTCAGCATACAAATCATCTTAGTATCAGATTAAACTAAAAATTATAACTCCTCTCGGTCCTCCAAAAATAATTTTATTTGGATGACTCAGTAAAATTGACCAACCAATTAATCATTCAAATGTCTTCTCTAAAGACATGTTGAATATGTATCAAACATTTATAATAAAAAGTATATTTGATTATACTCAAAACATTTAATGAAGTTGATGTATGTGAAACACTGTCTCCAAATTATATTCTATTTGTTTCATCACTACAAATCAGCGTTGAATGAAGTTGATAGTACAATTACTCCTTTAACTTAGATCTAACTGAGTAAATTAATGTGAAGGTGGACACGATGTTGGATTTTACTACAAATCTCAGTAATCAAGATGTTTATTGAGTATTTACTGAGCTAGAAATCTTAAAATAGGGAGAAACATGTAAAGTGTAGCTTCCTAAAGATGATGATAATTTTGTATCTTCATATGCTTAGAATTGATAATAAATCAAAAAAAATAAAAAACCGTAACGTCCAATCATATGATATATAATTAATAAGTATTTGATACGAGAAATATAACAAGTGATAGGACAATTAACAGTAAAAACAAATACTCAATCAACAACCAAACCACATGAATAATATATCAAAATAACAATTCAAGTTGGATTTTATCCCTTCTATATGTATTACAAAATATTTTTCTTACTTGACTTGCTATAAAAGGTTACGTTAGGCATGGTAATCGATATCAGTTGTCATTTATTAAAATTATTTAAATTTTGTCATGTCGAATAGACCATGTCGATAACTCACTCGATATTGAACAATTATCAATTTATGAGTGAATGTTCAATAGTTGATTCGGATATTACTAATATTATTTTATCAACCCTCAGCGCTAGATTGACCATGATGATATAGTAAGCATGGTACTGATAAGGATGACATACCACCTAAGCATATCTACTTAACAATCTTGGGAAAAAAATATTCTTTGTTAATATCCCACCTCATGGCCTGTCACTAAGAATGCAAACCTAAGAAACTTCAGTTTTACGAGATCGTTCGACTCCACTCTTTTAAGAGAGGTGAGAGGAGGAAGAGAAGCTCTTTGGCTGAGGTTATCACGTGTATCACATGTGCGGGATAAACAAGTAGTAGTTGAATTAGATCACCGTATCGGTGTCCCCGTACAGCCTCGGTGATCCACTCACTGCTGTAATCTCCAAAACAGCAAATCATAAAACAACATATAGTGACCGTTCGATATTATCACCTGATAAAATGAACGGTAAGGATAATGTAGTTATAAACTTTACGTTATGGTCTGACAGCTAATCAACCCACAGATCTACTGTAGCGGCGACTCGGTCCCCGGAAGAGTGTCATCCATCAGACCGTGAATGCTCCGCGGAAATCTTTTAACTATCCAGATCCATTGCATCATCGAAACATGGACGGCCAGACGCGACGCAAATGATCATGGAGCAACTTAGTTGAATCAGTCCGGACGATCATTGGAAGCGCTGTCGCTTTTTAACGAGAGAACCAAAAAAATAAAGAGAAGCAGCTTCTTCTCTTTTTCCTGCCTTTGGTAAGCACTCGAAGATTAGGGTTTTGTTGCTGCATTCGGGTTGGAAAACCTAGCCGGAGATATTCTTTCCACCGATGGAGCACGGTGGCGATGGCCACGGCGGAGGCGCCGGAGGTGGAGGGTTCCACCGCAACGAGGCGATATCGGCCGTCCAGGACGAGGAGCAGTTCTACGGGGAGGACGACGACTACGACGACCTCTACAGCGACGTCAACGTTGGCGACGGGTTCCACCAGAACTTCCAGGGTGGCGATGACGCGGAGGGTTTTCAGGCCGGGGACGAGCGGCGGAGCGAACCCCAACCGCCGCCGCCCCCACCGTTGCCTATACCGGCACCGCAGCAGCCGGTGGCAGAGACGTCCGAGAGGGTCCAGATCCCGGGCATCGCCGGGGAGCCGAAGATCGAGCGGGTTGCTGATAGATCCGCCGGTTTCCAGGACCCGGGGTTCAGGGGAGGCGCCGAGCCGACGGTTGGGGTCAGACAGGCGGCACCGCTACCTCCACCGCCGATGCCGGTGGTGACGAGTGCAGGTAGGACTGACCTAGGCCAGGCTTCCGGTAGTTTTAGCCAGATCCAGAGCAATAATCGGAACAATAGCTTCCCAAATGAGGGCTTTCAGAGACAAGGAGGTGGCTTTGGGAACGAGGGTTTCCAGAGGCAAGGAGGTGGTGGAAGCGTAGTTGTACCTGCAGGTAACGCGAATGGTGGAGGGGACGCAGGTGGCGGAGCTGGAGCAGGGGTTGGTGGGACTACACTTTTCGTTGGTGAACTCCATTGGTGGACGACTGATGCAGATCTTGAAGAAGAACTCTGCAAATATGGGCAGGTAAAAGAAGTGAAATTTTTTGATGAGAGGGCGAGCGGAAAATCAAAAGGATACTGTCAGGTTGACTTCTATGATTCAATGGCTGCATCTGCCTGCATGGACGGTATGAATGGGCATATTTTCAATGGAAGACCTTGCGTTGTTGCTTTGGCTTCACCGTACACTGTTCGGCGAATGGGTGAGAACCAAGTGAACAAGAACCAGCAGGCAATGGGCCAGTCCCAGCCGCCAGCACCTGCACAGAAGGGTAGGGGAGGTAGCGGGTCTTCAGCTGGTGGCAATTTTGGACGTGGAGGAGGTGTCGGCGGTGGCAGTGGTGGAAATTGGGGAAAAGGTGGTGGAATGGGGAACCGAGGGCAAATGGGTAATATGAGGAACAGAATGGGTCCCCTCGGTGGAAGGGGTATCATGGGTAATGGTGGGATGGTTGCCCCACCACCGCCTGTGTTGCATCCTGGAGCTATGCTCGGTCAAGGGTTTGATCCCATGGGCTATGGAGCAGCAATGGGTAGAATGGGTGCTGGCTTTGGAGGCTTCCCTGCAGGTGCTGCTGGTGCTCCTTTTCCTGGAATGATGCCTTCGTTCCCACCTGTTGTGGCTCCACATGTCAATCCAGCTTTTTTTGGGAGGGGACTGGCACCTGGTGGCGTTGGTATGTGGTCTGATCCGAACATGGGTGGATGGGGAGGTGAAGATCAGTCAAGCTATGGGGAGGATGCTACCTCAGATCAGCAGTATGGAGAAGGGAGCCATGGGAAGGATAGGATGGCTGAGAGGGATCGTTATGGTGCTCCAGAGAGAAGACATGAAAAGGAGAAAGATATGGGTTCTGGACAGGAGTGGCCAGAGAGAAGACACCGTGATGAGAAGGAGAGAGAGACAGGGAGAGATAAGGAACCGGGCCGGGAGAGGGACAGAGAGCGTGAAAGGGAGAGGGACAGGGAAAGAGACAGGGAAAGGGAGCGGGAACTTGATTGTGAACGTGACAGGTATCGAGATGACAGAGACAGACATGGTGATCACTATAGACACAGGGATCGTGAGCCAGAGCGTGATGATGACTGGGCTAGAGGAAGATCATCTAGGCCTCGCAGCAAGTCACACGAGGTTGAACATTCAAAGAGGCGTCGGCCATCACATGAATGATTTAGGTCCTTTGCAGCTTTCTCAAAACAGGAAGATGTTATCCAGATGAATCATATGTTTCAGTAGCTGCTTTTACTTCAAGTTCAAGATACTTCTGGTTGAGAATTCCTGCAAGGGCCCTGCTTAGTCATCTGACTGAAGAAGTAAGCTAGCTTTCTTTTTGTTTCTATTTCTCAATGTTTATGGTATCCATGCAATACTTTGATAGGTGATACACTTCAGCAACACATAACTTTCAGGTAATGTTTTTTTTTTATCATATCCTGATTGTGTAATGGAACTATTAGTTCGAGTTGCTTGACTATTAGTGTTTTTTGTTATTAAAGCAATTGAGGCATGATATGCTGAAAGTCTTGGTGCCTGAGTTTCACTAGAACAATAAGAACAAAAATATTGTTCTAGTTTATTTCTTGTAAAAGCATATATCGCTGGCTAACGTATTTCATACATTACATTTCCTGCTGCCTTTGTGTTCTTTCTTCGACCGCGAAAGAGTTTGGGTTCCTGGTGCCATCTAGAATGGAAGTCCTGTTTCACTCTTTTTCAGCCTTGGGTTCGAGCAAATAGGTTAGTTTTCAAGCCATTTGCTCTCTGATCAAGCCTTCAGTTGTACCTTTCCCAGTTGGAGTTACAGTTGCTGCAGTCCTTAGGGAAAGTAGTTTTCAAGCTTTGTTAGTATGACTACAAATTCTTTTCATATCTTCTTTATAAATATAGTCAATTTCTCCATTTAATGGAACCTCTTTGTCAACTTATTAATAGCATTATTGTCAAATACCCTACATGACCACCCTGAACGCATCAAGAATCCTGATATTTCCATCAAATATTTCTCAAGATGTGACAATGTTAACAGACAAGTACTGTAACTCATGGTGGTGTTCACTATGCTCTCAAACTTTATACATGTGCTAGGTATATGGGTGACCAACTTGGACTTGTATACTTAGGACTGCAGGCACAACATATATGAAAATGCACTAAAGTACTACCATGCATGGCTGAAGTGTGCACCTAGCTTTGCAAGACTGATTAGTCCCTATCTGTTCCAGCCAATCCAAATTCTCATTTGTTGTCTCTGGCCCTAACACATTTATAGAGAATCAGGGGGAGAAGTATTGACCAAATTCCAAGGAATCCTGACTGATACCGGCCAACAGTTGATCTTTTCAGTCCCAATGGTCCCATCAGTTGCTTCCAATCAGTAATTTTACTTGTTTCCAGTTGGTCCCAATGATCTTGATAAACCCAACTGACACCTGAATGATCCCAACCTATGAGTATGTTACACACAACAATAACATCCTATCTTACATATGCTCTTTAGGCTATTACTGGTTTTTTGAAGTGCTATTGGGAATGATTCAAGATGTTCCTTATGTTTTTTTGGTTAGTTTGGATTGTGGGGAGTCATTTTTTTTCAGTTGATTAATTGTTAGATACTTGTATATTAGTTATTAGTTATTATTTTTAAGTTGTCCAAAATCTGGATTGATTAGTTTCAAGTGTATTCTATTTCATTATAACTGTAGTGCTAGGCCACTCAAAACCCCATAGAAACATTGTAAAGGCTTAGGGGAACCCAATTGTGTTATCGTGAACTAATGTGACCAGCCCCTTCATTGTGCTGGTTGAACAAATATAATCATCTTATTTTCTTTATTACTTTTCTCTTTCTTCACAGCTAGCAGTCACCTGTAACTCACTCATGCAACCCACATATCTTGTCTATGGCTCGCTATAACCACCGCATATCTGATTTGCAAGTTTTTCTCATCTATTTGTATCTTCTGCAACCAATGAAAATTATCTAAATTCTTTTGATTTCTTCAAGTTATCTTTGATGTCGACTATTTGTTCTTTAAAAAGAACAAGGATCTTGGTATTAGAATCATTGTGTGTCCTTGGGTCTATTGGATGTTTCTCCAAGTTTGTTTGGTTTTTTCTGTTGTCGCCTTGTTATGAAGCATTAATGGTTATGTAGCTAGTTCACCGAAATAGAACAAAAGGGTCTTTCTTAGAGATGTCGTGTGTACTGGGTCTGCCTGGCCTGGTACGGTTTGGGGTAGGCATGACAGTATGACACTGTTGCTGCCATGCTGCCTTCAGCCCAAATTTTATTTGGGCCGAGTCACACCGGACTAGAAATTCAGATCCTTGGCCTATCATGGCTTGTGGCCTGTAGCCTATCCAAAAAATGAAAACAATATAAACAAATTGGTATTTATTTGAAGTTGAGAACTCACTATACATTCTGGCTTCTAGGTTCACTAACCTGCTAACTGTATTTATAAAAATCAGAAAGCCATCGGGGCATTTCTCCTGGCAAAATGTCTCCAATGCGTAAGTCATAATTGATCAAAAATTAAAAATACATGTAGATTAGAGTTAAAATCCATACCTACAGAATGTCTAGTTGTTGCCCATGGATTTGTTCCGGTCCCTGACGCTCACCCTGATTGATTCTGTATCTCATCCTTGAATCATGCAAATGGCATTATTATAATTTTGTTCCGGTAAACAAAATTGCATTCCTGATTTTCTCTGTAGACATAATGATTCATAATCCATCTTGTTCACATCATGCACATTTAATATTAAAAAACCTAATTAATGATTTTGATTGTTGAATGAGAATGTTTACAGTACCATTATTACTAAATACATTTTTTAATATAAAAGATAGCCATATAGCCTGCATCAGGTCTGCAGCCTGCTAGTCCCACTACAGTAGCAAGATTGTCATGCCAAACCTGCCCTAAATCATGATGAACTTAGGCCGTTTATAGATTGGATCGAGCATATTATACTTGTAATCATTTCATGTAACTACACAAGGTACATAGAGCAAGCTATATGTATAACCATACAGGGTCATCCTCGTACACCTGTTCCCATCATCAAATACATACACAGACATTTATATATGTTGATCCCAAGTTATTCTTAGTTGCTTACTCATAGGAATAAAAAGAAAAAGGATGGCACGATACATGAATCCCCTGCCATTCTGGGTTCTAATTACGGAGCTACAAATGAGTGGCAAAAAAATTCCTTAGGTTGCTGAAATGGGGAGAGTTAACTTAGAAAGCAATTCTAAGATTTGAGTTGGTTGCACAGTAATGTTATCTATGATACTGGTTAATTCCTTGAACCATCAGTCTTATCTTTAACATGAAACTCTGGTTTGATCCTGTACTTGGTAGCTTGATCTGGATGCAACTTCTAACTTTCTCACTCGTTTGTGCATGTAAACTTATTCCATCAACTTGGTTCTTTGAAATCCTTGATGAATCCTAGGATAGAATTTCATGCAATATCCTTGCCTTTTTAGTTTTCTGATAGAATTTTATGTTCAAATACATGTTGACTCTATGTAGTTCTATGTCTGCAGCTAGAAGATGCTCGTATCATTTAAGGTACAGTTTTGGCGACTCTTCCTCCTGGTACCGCTGATCCTCCAAGCATCAATCTAGACTCACATCCTTGGTGCATTATGTTAAAATTAAAAATGAACTTCTTGATGAGCAGCTTTGAAATGATGTTTGGGACTTTAGTAGTGTGATTATTCTCCTGAGAAAACTTTTAGCTAAGTTACTCATCAATTATGCTCTACAATCAGTCATGGAAATGTTGTCATGTTTTTTATCATGGTGTCAAAGCTGCATACGGACGGTAATGCAGGTTTACTGAAAACTGATAAATGGGCCACAGCCTGTTGGCTCGTAGCGCTGGTCAAGGCACACGACCCACGGGAATGAAATGTTTGATTTGATTGTTATTAATCACTGTTTTGTTGTCTTTTTCCTGTTGTAGGGTGATTCCCAAGTCATTGCATATATATGTGTCCGCTATATTTTTTGTTCTTGTTGTAACTGCTTGGTAGGTTAGGCCATACCCGAGTCAATTTCTTAGACTTGGCACTGATTGGAGGATTTTGAAACAATTTCCTCCATTGTACATTTGTTCTCATGCCATAATGAAATGCTGATTCCTCTTTTCCAAAATCTCTCTTGATGTTTTCTGGTTGAGTCTCGAAAGGATAGATTGTGTTAGATGATGCTGATCTTTCATGCACCGGTTACAATATGTTTTCTGGAGAAGAGTATATACCTAAGCTTTTTTTCTTTCAATGCAAAATTGTATCAGGTTGGATGAATGAGTTGTATCATGCAATAGTATATATAAGCTGTATCATGCAAAAATATTAAAGGATCTACTAGATTGAGGGATGTGTTGAATTAGTTTTTGGTTTCTTGTGGGATTATTGTGGAGTTTCTATTAAGAAATTGTATCAGGCTGGATGAATGAGTTGTATCCTGCAAGAGTCTGTATAAGCTGTATCATGTAAAAATATTAAAGGATCTACTAGATTGGGGGATGAGTTGAATTAGTTTTTGGTTTCTTGTGGGATTATTATGGAGTTTCTATTAAGATGTTTGCTGTGATGATTGATAAGATGCATGATAGCTATTGTACAATCTGTAATGTTAAGCCTCAAATTCTCATCTGATATGATTCTGAATTAGATGTGATGGTTTGGTGCGTGATACCAATGTATGCTTTCTGACTGTTTCTTGGATTAGTATGTGGCAGAGTCGTACTCGATTAGCCAACTTCGATGGCTCGATTACTATGGGCTCTTACGCCCATGACATCACAGACACAACCCAGCGGCGCCAACGTGCGTGCTCGTGTTGGCCGTCACCGACTTGCACCGTACGTCCACAATTGCGGCCGGTGGCTTGCTCTTCTCGTAACATCGAACCTCTCTGGGGCCTACCACGCCGAGCTGGTGACGCTGCTGCGTAGACAGATGGGGAACTCGTGAAGCAGCGAGCTCTTACCCGTCACTTATGCTTCGGCCAACCCACGGGCACACCGGGTCCATTTCCTTATAAAGGCATCGCTTCCGCCGGCGAACGCTAGAGCGGTCTCCACTTCCACTCGTCCTCTGGTTGATCCCCTCCTTCCTCGACGTCCACATCGAGGGAGCCGCACTGCCATGGTGACGCTAGTAGTGGCGACTGCCGCCGACCCGGCCTCCGTCGGCCCCGCCTCCTCCTTCCTTGCGATGCCCGGGTGGAACCCTGGCCCTTCCATCGCCGTCCGTTTCGTTCCCTTGCCATGATTGGGAACTTCTCTTTTCGTTCCGTTTCGATCGTTAAATGTACGTGTTGATTCTTGATCTGGGATCTCTGGCGTGATTTTAGATCGGGATGGAGAGCTTCGCGAACGGGTCGGTGCGCCTGCTGAAGCACGAGAGGAGCATCGTGGCCGAGGACGACCTGGACCGCAGGTGGGAGGCGGCCACGGGAGAGCCCGTCGATGAGGTCATCTTCCTCAGCCGCCACACTGCCGTCTCCAACCGCCCCGCGCTTACTGTCCACCCCATCGGTAGTACTACAATCTTTCCTCCCCCAATTTGATACGATCGGTGACCCCGACCGATCCCCCGTTCGCCAGTTCGAGTACTAATGGCTTTCTTTCTTGATTTATTCTCTTTCTCTCTTTGAAGGCGTGCCGCATATACGGGAAGGCGAGCCACTCCCGCAGGGAGGGCGGCCCTGCTGGGCGGGGCCGCCAAACCCCAGGGTCGGCCCGTGGTTACGTCTCATGAAGAAGATTGCCGAAGCCAACGGTCTCATCCCGGAGTTTGAGGTAACTTTCCTTTTTCTTTCTGTTCTACTGTTCTAGGTAGCTATCTCACATTTTATCATCTCGATCGGCCATATTTTGGAATAATCTAATCCATCTATGTCTAATTTTCGTTCACTTGCTTTTGTTCATGTCCTATATTTCTTTTCTTTAGGGCGAAGTTGTTCTCCTGCAATAAGAACGTGAAAATTAAGTCGTTGTACTGAATAAGATTGAGCGATTTTTTTAGAATGTTTATTTCATTTAGTGCAGCTACCAATTTTATACTGCATGTATACTTTCGATGGAAGTATATGTTCCATCCGTAAGTACCATATTAGAAATATTCTTTAAAGAACACTTATGAACCTTAGAGTTGTCGAAAAATATTTCTAAAAGATAAGACAAAACATAATTGGATTATGTTGAATTTGGATCTATGCATTCTTAATTCCTTGGTGTATCCTGCTTTATTTCCTGGGCAACTCAAACACAAGAACAACCTACCTCAAATAATATTCACAAGGATATTCTGTTATTTTGGGAGATAAAAATATCCTTCTCATTTTTGTCTTATATACTTCCTGATTACAAATATAAAATAGATGAGGGGATCATTGGATTAACATCAACAAATCATGATTTCTGTACAAAAATACTTTTGCTAGGAGAGCAAGGAACAGAAAGAGATTGTTTTTCTTGTTTTTGGTGCTTGAACTCCATGTTGCCATCCTGTTTGCTACATTTATTCGAGTAGTGTTACGCTACTAGTGCTTCCTACACACCTAGACATTTTAAAAAAAAATTACAGGATAATGTATCATATACTTTATGAGTAATAATTTATGGGATGATGTTGAAAAGGTTATTTGGTTGAATAGAAGGGATGGGATGGTGTTGTAAAATGTAAAGGAGTATGTTCATATCATGGGGTGGATGTTGGATAGGGTATCGGACTATCTGTGCATACAAGTCATTTCTCGGGTTATGATTTAAGTTCTTGATGTTTTCTTTCTTTTTGCAGATTACTTTGGAAGCAACTCATCATGGACCAGTGGTTAATACACCCACCATGTTCCTGGAGATTGGTATTGTAATTTCTTCATGATTTTGGATGGATGTAGTAGATGATTGGTTTGGTCAGTCACTTAGCAGGTCTTTTTATTAAACAATTACCCTGATGCCAATTACATTAAAGGAATTGAGTTATTAATAATTAAACATTTAAAACCTATAAGTTTTTCACATTAGTATTGATTGCCTATGTGGCAAAGAACATAGTCGCTTTATTATAAAAAATGCCCAAGGTTTATCCTAGGTGTTGGGATCAAATCAAAGCTGTGAAATATGAAGGTGTAACTTTTGTTACACGGTTTTGAGCTTGAAATTCAACGATGTTCTGCTGTATTGACTGAGATGTGCCAATGTAGCTGTTGGCTTGTGGCAGTCAGAATAATCCCAGCATCACTTTTTTTTTTAGCACACGGCATGATGGGTAAAATTAAAATATATGGTTATGACAAGTGCAAATGTATGCCGAACGGTCACAAAAAATGAAAATCGAAAATTACCAAGATATTGATGAAAGTAGGATTGTGGATATTAAAAGCTTTTTATTGATAGTACAAGAGCCCATCTTTTTTATGCACTCCTGTAATTCTTGTAGGGAGCACAGAGGAATACTGGGGGAGGCAAGATGCTGCTCAAGCTATTGCTTTAGTTAAGTGAGCTTTTATTACCTTAACTATTTCCAAGAAGATTCTCCACATGTAAAAAATTGATTTTAATATTTTGCATAAAAGTTTTCTATGACCATTTCTCGCTACATGATTTTTTTTTTTTGAGTAAAATTGACCATTGCAGTGATTACTCATTGTACTTTTTGTATACCATTTTAATTAAAGTTCTGATTGATTCCATCCAAATTTCTAATAGTTCCAAAATCATTTTATCCTGATATTTTGCAGCTTCTCTGGGAAGGACTTGGTCTTGGAGGAGGTTCTGGTGTCGGAAACTGGAGCAGGTACCATATGGTGGTAGTGTACGTTATACAAGTAAAAACTATGTATACGACAATATTGATTACAATCTTTGGGGCCAGAATATTGAAAAGGGCCTTGCTAGGACCAAAATATCTCATATGTTTGCTAGAGACAGGACTTGAGTTTGTATGTCTTGACTCTTGAGGTATATGCATGTAACTTAGGTTTCTTGTGTAACAGATGATAACGCACAAAAAGTTGCTCATCTTTATCCACTATTTAGATACATGTTAATATGTTATATGCATTAAGTTGAATCTTGAATGTCCTTTGATGCAGAGAAAATAATGGTGACAACGTTCTCTTGGGGATAGGAGGTGGTCATTATGTGCCTCGTCATATGGATATCGTTTGGTAAGCAACAAGACTCTATAATCTTACCATAACATGGTGTTGGAATTTTACAGTGTCTGATCGCATAGAGTTTCTAAAGTTAACCATAATTTCATTTGAATGAGTACCCTTCTGTTATTTCTGTTTGGTTGTGAAGACTGTCATGGCAGAAATCTACAAAGAAGCCTGCTTGCTTTGTTGATATCTGTTCCATCAGACTATATCTAGAGACCTTTAAATTAGTCATACTGCCTTTGACAATTAATGAATTGGTTAGGAAGTATCCTGAAATTAGTTTGATTGGTTAATCTTCAATATGTTCTCTATCATAAATGTAGTTGTCAGTTAATAATGGATTCACAGATCTATTATTTTGTTCAATTTTTTTTGTCAAAATTTTTAACTCATTTAAGTATGCATCTTTCTGATGATAATTTTGCTTGTCTGAATTTCGTCAAAACTATCTTGCAAGAACACAGGATCACATGAAAGTGGTAGGCAATTGTTTCTTCTGAAGTACCAGAAGACTCACAATTTCTATTCTTTCTTTTGACATATACGTATTAATAGCACTTACTTCCGAGAATATCAATTTTGTGTTTTTGCATATATGATTCAGTATTATTTTGTTCAAGTTTCTTATTGCAGCTTTTTTCACTGGTGACATGTAATTTAACTAAAATTTCAAAATAAATCAGGATAGTTGATTTCTACCTTCATGCAAATGTAAAATTCAACCATCAACTTTTGATTCCAAAGCTCAATTAGGAAAGGATGTATGTCAGTGGTATTAATTATTATTTTGGTTACTTACTGCTTGAGTCCCGGTGGTGCTAACTTTCCGCCGGTGTTGGTTTGGTATTGCATTCTTTTTTTCAGAAAACTTTGATGCAGGGAATATATAATTGCCACATTTTACTGATTTATGAATTATAATATAAGTTCAGGAAAGATGGTGTCTGGGTAGGTCACCTGCTATCCGGATATTCTCTACCAATGGAAGATCCTAATCGGCAAAAAGGAGAAAATGGTGAGAAATGTATTGGAGGTGCATGGAAGCAAGCTATCAAAGTTTCATATGAGGCTACTAAGTTGGCATTTCCAGGAGGAGAAGTCATAGCACATCTTGATCATAAGTATGTATGAGTGATATGAATTATCGAAAATCAATATTCTCTTTCATTTTTTATTTATTAATTTCTTATTGGGCTTGTATTTCATCTCTGCTTGGTCTTTTATGCATTTCAATACTTGATGCACCCAGGTTTTGTTTAGTTAATATTAAGTTTAGTTTGTATAATAACTTAAAATGAAAATTTCCAAGTATTTTACCTTTTTTACCAGAGTCCGTTGATGTACCCATCTATGTTTCCTTCGTTTCAGAAAGGTCTTTTGTGCAAGTGATAAGAACTCAATGTGGTAAATAGAATACAAGCTATAAAGGCTCGTCGAGGACAATTATAGATTTAGTAAGAACAGCTCATGAACAAGGGATGAGTTGAATGGGTTATCTTGATGAAGCTCAGAAGGACATAAGAGCCTATATTGTGGACCTATTGCCTGTTACCAGACTGACAAGCCTTGAAATCTATCTGAGCATGAAGGAGATGAAGATGGTTGTGAAGATCACACCAAGCAACCTAGCAACGGATTAAAAAAAGCAATGTAGGCTTTATGATCCAATATTTGCAAGAACTAAAAATCTAAGGACACCAATCTCTTCCAGCACCCACCATGATCAAGATCTCAAAGGATGTTCAGACTTAAGCAACGATGGTTAGCTTGCTGGTTCCCATCATGATGAAGAGCAACATGCAATCTGCAATCCTAAACAAAGGATGAGTTGAAAGGGTTATCTTGATGAAGCTCTCAGAAGATGGTTAAAGCCTATTTAGTGGACTTTTTTCCTTACCTGACAAACAAGTCTTAGAAATCTGTCTGAACATGAAGGAAATAGAGATGAAGATGGTTCTGAAGATTACACCGAGGAACCTAGTGTGTGAAAAAAAAAGAAATAATGTGATTTAGGTTTAATCCAATATGTGTGAGGATTGAAAATGGATTGGGAACAATGTTCAGACTTTAACCAATTAGTAAATTTGATTTAGATTGAGCAATCATGGGAATCCAGTCATTATATGAAAGAGTAAGATATTCTTGAGATATAGAAGACCAAATACATTTTTTTTTGTTTTCATCATCTTAGCATAATTCATCTGAAAATGCATCATGCTTGGATTTCGTTAGCATTGTGAATGATATGATAGTTCATCAAATCCTTATGTTAACCAGGCACCTCTAATGAATTAATTAAGCAGTAAAGCATTTCCTGAAATTTTTTCAGTTTTTCTTATATACCCATCTATCTTCTGTTATTATGGTGTGCATCTTTTGGTTGTCAGTTCAGTTTTTTATGGCAATCATGGATGTTAAAGCAGCTTTAGGAAATTATTAATTAAGCTACTTTGGTTTTTTTGCTAATGTTGTCTGCTTTTAATCTTCGTTTTGTTGGATTCAATATCTGAGAATAGTTTGGTTAACATAATGATTGTTTGAGAGTGCAGGAGCTTTAAAGGCTGGCAGAAGAATGCAATCACAAGCTTTTTGACAGAGGAGAACATAAAGATTGGAAAACCGCAGGACTTCTATTAATTCCTTTCATTCGAGGAAGCAAAATAGTTGGTTTTTCTTGTCAGTTGTATACCTCATTTCACCAAGATCTATAGTTTTCATTGTCCCACATTACGATGTTGTTTCTTAAGTAACTTGTAATTCATGAACCAGAAGCAGCGACTCGTAAAGGGGAACCTTGACATTCTTCTGAGAAATCTAATGTACACCATATGAAGGTCAGCTTTACCTTTTGCATCACTGGCCTTGGTTTCTTTGGTTCATTTCCTGCTGTTTTGCTGGTTTATGGTGCATGGTTCATAGATCAAGATATGTCAAATAAAGCTTTAGGTTAGAAGCATAAGTCCTCTTTGCTAGGGGAATTATGTCAAAAAGTTGCGTATATTCAACTTTTTGTGTGTTTGGTGATGTGCAAAGATAATGGTCTGATCCAGAAGATAAGCTTGGGGGTGGAGCCCAGCCTCAGCTACAGGATGTTATCTTCTGCAGCAGCAGGTGACTCTCGTCCCTTCCATCTTCCACAATTCATTGTCCGTAATGTCATCTTGCTTAGGTTTAAACATCAGAGGACACAAGTGGTCGGTCCTACTGCTTGAAGATGGCTAGTGATGTCCTCTGCAGTTCCTTGATGTGTCTGTGTGCATGTGAACTTTACATGTCAGTCTGTGGGTCAGTGATGTTGCACCGTGTTTGCAAGTGCTCAAGTTTGAGTCTGCAAGACAAACTGATGGAGTCGTGTCTTTTAGGTGCAAAACCTCAAACTTCTTATACCTCATCATCCGATATAAAAATATCATATAAAATTATTATGAAAAAAAATTAGATCATCCTTCATCCGTCTATCCACGTAGATAAAATTTCAAGACAGGCCATTTGAAGTTATTTTTCTTCTATCACCCAGGTATACAAAATATCAAGAGGGGAACGTTGGAATGGTTATAGGTTATCATCTTCAAGGCCAGGTATAAAGGTTAATTTCCAACGCTATGTTAAGGGGGCTCTCTTCCTAAGAAAACCCCACACCCACTTAAATACCTCATTGATTAACTTGAGGTCGAAGAGACTAGGTCAAGAAACTTTTTTCGACCCTAGTTTTAGTGTAGGTGATGCCTTCGAAGCTCGGAGCTTCCACCTTGGATACTCCTGTGCCCTCGAGTTTGGACTATGTCGAGTTAACTCAGATGTCGACGATGATTTCTGCTAACATTTTGGCGCTAAAAGGAGGGTCTGATATTGCAAGAATGTCCGTCGGTCAATCCTTCCAATGAACACTCTAACTACCTCTAACTCATAATAGCACTTTTACTCAAGGGGGACAGTTGTCATCCTTCCCTCACGTGGTTGCATTTACTTCGACGCAAACATTGACGTGGTACTGACTTCTATTCAATAACCCAAGCCTTCCGTCATGAATGATGACCTCAAACCACTTACTTGTCTACGTCGAGGTGTTCTTAAACCTCACCCAGTAGGTGTAGACGCAAACGGGTAAGATGTAGGCTATCACTGACCAACCACTTAGGTACTAGCGATAATGAAGCTATGTTTATATTTCCTAGCGCATGTGATACATGTGATCACTAACCAACCACTTAGGTAGGTTCTTTCTTGATTTAATGTCTCGAGGAGACTATTGAGATTGTTAGTTAAGCTGGACAAGTTCGACATCTGATACATGTTAAGGATTATCAATATTTTTTTACTTTATATTGCTTATTGTATATATATATATATATATATATATATATATATATATATATATATATATATATATATATATATATATATATATATATATATATATATATATATATATATATATATATATATATATAGTGTGATGCCCATGGATCTGTGCAATGGGAATTGGATCGTGAACATCAAATATCACTTTCTAGAAGTATGTCCCCAAAGACTCCTAAAGAAATGATAGACATGGATAAGATATTCGATACCTCAGTGGTAGGATTTATCATTTATGCTATGCTATGTACAAGGCCTAATATAGTACATGTTTTAAATGTTACGAGCAAATATCAGGCGGATCTAAGTTTGGAATACTAAAAGGCAATAAAATGTATCCTCAAGTACTTAAAGACTAAGGATCTTTTACTAATGTATGGAGGAAGCAACATCAGAATTGAGGGCTACATGAACTCAAGTTTCCAGTCTGATGTTGATGATAGTAAATCTAACTCAGGGTATGTGTTTACCCTAAATGGAGGAGTAGTATATTGAAAGACTTCTAGCAAGATACAATTGTTGACTCAACCATAGAGGCAGAATACATTGCTACGATAGAAGCAGCAAAGTAGAGAGTTTGGATGAAGAAATTCATCATAAATCTGAAAGTTGTGTCAGGCAGCGAGGAGCCAATTCCCTTATATTGCAACAACAACAAGATGATTGCTTAAGCGAAGAAACTCAGATCTCATTAGAAGTCCAAGTGTGTTTTGAGGAGGTTCTACCTAATCAAAGTGATCATGGCCCATGGAGATGTAGTTGCAGAAAAAATTTTATCCGAAGATAACATCGCAGATCCATTGACAAAGCCATTATCTCATATTACCTTTGAGCATCACACGGGTTTGATGGGGATCAGACACATAAGTGATTAGTTTGTTCATACACTTGCTTATTTAGACCCTTTAAGATAAATCTAGCACCTCCCCCTTCTGAGGTGGCATAACCATCTGTGAAAAAAGTTCATGCTATGGAGGTGTGATTATCGGTCTCAAATAAACAAAAAGATTGCATGTCATGTCATATATGTCATCACTCATTTGATTAGTTTGCAGGGCACCTATGACTAACAGAAAGGTGACTAATGGTTGTAGGGTCTAGCCTATGACTCATGAAGCTCCAACTCATATTTATAGAGAGCTCTTGTTGCTAACCATAATGGATCTGTCTTAATGGGTATTGGATCTCCATCTAATAACCATTGGCTTAATGGATATTTGATCTTCATCTAATAACCACTATAAGCTCGATTGTGTCTCACTTAATGAATCCATTAAAAAAGGGGCTTATTGGATATCCCATATCCAATCCTCTATTTCTTGCGTTGTCCACCATATGCATGTGATCTTTTGGGCTCAATACCGAGCTAGCCGTGAGTTACACTTATTAGACCTCCTTTTGACTTAGTAAATTATTATTCTCATAATAATTCACTCAACTCATCGACTATGGATGTACTAGGCCATTATGCTATAATCCCTAAATGGTACGTGAGAATCTAATCTATTGGACCTGTCTATCCTCAATTACTATGTATCTATAATTCTTTATCTATCTAATATCCTAGAGATCATATACCGAGCATAGTGCTGTCAAGCCCATACAAAATCGATCCAAGTCTCACTCTTATCATATTCTCCCGGATAACTCATTTTCTCCCATTCCGAGTCTCGCTCTTATCAGATTCTCTCAATCCGATTGACCATGGTCAGGAATTTGCCTGAGTGAGAATACATAAGATATCTCTTTCAAGATACCAAGAGTGGATGATCCTCTAATGACACCAAATTACTTTTATAAGGTTGGTTGTCATTCATAATGACCATTTATACTGGATTTGGAACCTTTCGACCTATCAATCTGGTATCAAAGAATAGAGTACTCAAATAAGACATCATTGATGTCTTAAGTCTAGGGACCAGATACACAATTGGGACTACAAAATCACTGTTTGACGATGAGATATCATTAACTATTCAACATTCTGTAAGCATATTATTCAGTAAACTCATTCCCCAATGAGCACCTACATTACATCCCTAATATCCCCACATGCCTCTATCATATGTATGATCATATAGTACATCGATCTGTCCGGTTATCCCGATGTCCCTCTCGAGTAATCTATTATCAGGAACATTTGGGGTTTAAAGATGAATTGATCTCATTATCATGATCTCATCATGATTCAATTCCAATTGCACAGATCTATGGACAACACAATATATATTCATCATATAAAATATAGTGAAAAAATATCATTATTAATGTTAACGAAAAGAGATTGTACAGCGTATATGGCATATATAATTAGTAAAATGTGTGTCTTTCGATGCCGTAAAGGGACATGTTATAATGGACCTATCAGATGAACTAAACGTCACACTTTGGACCTTTCTAATAAGAGCCCCGAAGCATATTTTGGGAGGGACAAATAATATAAATATATTAATGACTAACCATCATCCGACAAATAAGTGCCATATGGAAGGAAAAGGTCCAATCACCTTTTGTCCGTTTGCTCGCAAGAACAAAAGTCCAAGACAAGCTGTTTGAGGCTATCTCTCCCCTACCGCCCACATGGATAAAATGCCAAAATGGAAATGTTGAAGCGATTATAGGTTGTCCCTTCCAGGCCAAGTATAAAGGTTAATTTCCGATACTATGTTAGGGGGCTCTCTTCCGAAGAAAAATACACACCAAGTATAAAGATCTCATTAATTAACTTGAGCGTCATAGGAATCAGATCGGAAAACCTTTTCCAACTTCGATCTTAGTGCAGATAATGCCTTCATAGCTCGATACTTTCATCTTAGAACCTCCTCAGATACTTTTGCACTCTCTAATTTGAATCATATCGGGTTGACTCAAACGGTACTTTTACCTAATAATATGTGATGAATTTATACGATCAGGGTACGTGGTTGCTAAATAACTACCTATTTGCTATTTATTATGCGTTGTACGTCCTATATACTCATCTATTCTGCTTCGACCATCATTAATTCGACTCATTACATATGCAGCCTCTTAATTTATCTTCTTCTTTTCCTAATCGTCTGATTAAATTGATATATACGCCATCGTATTATTTAATCCAGCTAATAGAATGCATTCGATGACAGACACCGGGAGCAGCTCATTTCAAAATAGTGACTCAGCTGCCTAATGATACCTCAGCCAAGTAAGTGCTCCTAAATCTTTGGTTTTACATTATTATCATTCCAACACAGTTGTTGCTAATGGGAAATCCCAGAAAGAAAAAGGCGGTGAGAAGAGGACAAGGAAAAGAGAGCCCCAATCACATCCCAAAGGAAGAAGAACGATAGGAAAAGATAAGACTTGAGGAATAAGCAAACCCAAAAGCATCAAAGCCCTTTCTCGCCGCAACCTTTCCCCCCCCCTTGTTGAAATGAGACGTAGGTAGAGCTGACATCCACCGTCCGATCGGGGCTGATAACGGTCCAGATGATTCCGTGGATCCATCGGCTCGATTAATAAAAGAGAATACAAATCTCAAACTGACGTAAATCCGATAATTGTATAAAGACCGGCGTTGTTGCTTGTAGCGATTCGTCTTATTTCTCTCCATTCCTTCTTCTTTCTACGTTTCTTTGTAGTTCTTTTTCTCGTCGCTGATCGTTTCCCCTCTTAAACCCTAGGGCGAGATCTCTCTCGATCTCACTCTCTAGTCTCTTTCTTGGTAGGGTTTCGATGAACTAATCGATCGCCATGGCGGAGATGTCGAGCTTGCTTGAGATCTTCCAGGAGGGGGGAGCCGGCCCCAAGGATCTCGCCCACAGGCTCCGGTCCGAGTTGGCCAAGCCAGGTCTCGAGAGATTCCTCGCCGTCCTCGATGCCGGAATCGCCGACTCCGGAGGCGGTCGCTTGGGGTTCCAGAGTTGGACGCCCGATCAGATCGCGGCCGTCCTTGCTGTCGCCAGGCTGATCGTCCCGGCTCTGCTCGGCACGTCAGGTCCGCCGTTGTTCTTCTTGTTCATTCACCCTTCCTCTCTCTGCTTTGTTGCTTCTGTTCTGTGTGATCTATTTTTCCATTGGTTTGGAAATCATCGTTCGCTTGGGGGTTTCCTTGTACAGTTGAGCAGGTGAGATCGGTAGCGTCGGCGATCGTGGCGAGGTCATTGGAGCTGGGCATCAGTTATTTGGAGAGATCGCAGTATGATGGCGATGATCTAAGCTTGGAGGTGCTTTTTAAGTCATACTGCTCCATTCATTTAGCGTCTGGACATTTGGCAAGACTAGACGTGTTTGGATTTGGCCTCTCTTTGAGCTTTGGGTTTGATTTCTTTTGTTGTTGTTGTTTTTTTCCTCGTGCCTGTCTTTTTGATGTGTTTGATTTCATGTCTCAAGTTACTCTATGCTTTTGAGCTGCTGATATGGGGTGCTAGCGGCTTGCATCCGTGTATAAAACTATACTATACATATTTACACATTCACATAGGTGTATGTAGGGTTAGAGTTATATTGCTCCTAGTGGAGCAAATAGCTTATTTTGCTCATATATATATATATATATATATATATATATATATATATATATATATATATATATACACGGGCTAGTTTAATGTGGAGATCAAGGCCCGCTCATAGCTGGTGAAGGCTCCAGGTCAGTCAGCAAAGTAGGATACTCAACCTTTGGTACCAAGTTGTTTCTCACCTCAGCCTCAGCCTCAGCCTCCCAGTGGCCGTAGTTTGGGCCCCTAGTGGATGTGTGGTTGTTTTTAACTCGTATAAGTTATAACACAATTGGGTCCAAATGACACCAAGAAATAGGATCTTGAATATCGACCCTTACAGGTCCCTGGTCTCCTCTCCAATGGATGGAGTATGATGGTTCTCGGTACATAGATGGATACAACAATAAAACAGTGATTTGAGTGTCAATGTGCCATTACAAGTTATTGCATATCAATAATTGGTTGGATCGGTACAGTACGGTTATTACTTGGATCCATGGGCAAGGCATTGAACCTTTAAATATTTGTACCATCTGCGGCATGACCTCTTGCATGATCAGAGTGTCACAGCTTGCGTTAGGAGTATCCTACATTTTCTTTTTTCATTGCATGTGTGTTTTTTAAGCTCACTTTCCATTGGGAGTGTACTGTCTTTACTTTTGTGTGTGTGTGTTTTTCTTTCTTCTTTTTGAGGAGGACCAATACTAGTTTGGGAACTTGGAGAGAGAATCATGGCCGGTCGCTCTCCATATGGTGACCTCACTCTGTAGATGAGTTTTTGGCTGCCTATGGAAAGAGACATCCCTGCTCAAGCTCAGTTATATGAGTCAAAGAACCTCATATTAGTCGACTGTTCATATATTTCTCTTTGCATTGGTTTGATTACTTTTGACTATCTTTGCATTGGTTTGACTATCTTAGAGTTAGTCAAGGATGTTAAATAGAGTAGGATATGTGGTTGTCAGCCTCATCCTCCTCAAGATCTTCTAAGTTGACCTAATATTTCTCAAGAAAGAAGCTAGCAAAGAAATTATGTTATGACCGTGAACTTTACGTGGCTAAAGGGCTTTAGGAAACTCAAAATTTCCTGTAAATAAGACTTATGATTGCAAGTGAATAATGTATCTTTTTTAGTTTGTTGTACAGTCTTTCGCATTTGATTCAGTACATAGCAATTGCTTTGTTCTGTAACATAAATATCCATACCTTGCTAATAAGAGACAATTTTTGTTGTAGATATCTGTAGAGTAGTGACATGTCAGGCTCTTATTGATTTAAGATAAGGAATACTTAATGGTGATTCGCCATTTCAGTGAGCTTGTTGGAATACTCTCCTTCATTAATGGTAGTTACCTACCTATTTTTAGTTAATTTGTCATTTTTTTTTAATATGGAATGAAAGGAACAATAATAAGAAGGTAGTTGGAAAAAAAAGAAGAAGAGAACAATCTTTGAGAAAGAGAAAGACCAATGGATCCCTAGCTTAGTTGAAGAGCTAAACGGGAATGAACTGGTCTATGACTTCTTTGAGCCTATCACCTGTTCTAATTGTTGCATGGGCTTGGTCATTTATTATGAACAATTTGGTGGCTGGCTTTTGACTCATAAATGAGCGGAAGTGATTTGTCCGATGAATCCAATGTTACTCACATGTTATGTGACATGTTATACACGTAAGTCTTGTAGTCAAAGAAGCATATGTTATGTGGACCATGATCTCAGTTTAGTATTTTGCATGTCCTGCGCAATGCATGATGTGAAATTTAAGACGAAATTGTTTGATGGGAATTATGGTGCCTATAAAACTAAGAGACAACAGGCCTAAGCCTCATCCTCTGTCATCCTCCGTCATCCTCCTCTCCTCCTCCCCTCTTTCTTACCTCTTCACCTGACTGGTACATGGCATACCACATGTACTGGTTCCTTCATAGGTGTCAGACTAAGACTTAGAACTTGTTTTGTAATACAATTTTATACAAGCACATTATTACTGCCAGGGTCTAAGCCCAGATAAAAATGTTGGCTCATCACTTCGCTTGACTGACATGGCTGGACAGAGCACCCTGCTGCGGCATGTAGTATTAGGCACTTGACAATAATTGAAACTTACGGGAAAGATTAACTAAGAATTTAAATGCTTATGTGTTTGATCTCCAACCTGCAACAGCATAATGTTAAAATCGTAGTTATCTTATTTTAGTTGCTATAGAAGTCTGGACTCTGTTGCTGTATGATGTTGGACTTCCCGTATTTTAACTTGTCTGGTTATATGGTAACCTTCACAATAATTATGTATAAATCTTATTCTAGTAAATCTGTGTTGTTGCCCAGATACTTGATTCTGCCTTTTTTCACTTTGTAGGATGGCTTTGCCTTGTTGTTGGAGTTAATGTTGGGTGGCAGAATTTCTACAGAATATGATATTCAATATCATGGTCTATTAAGCACTTATCTTGAGCAGATATCAGTTATCCCATTCAGACCATGTACTGTGGACTATGACATCCAGCCTATATGCCATCAGCAAGGTATCGACTCTACCATGTGCAACTTGCCATCACATTTATTTATTTGTCTGTTGTCCATTGTTCTGTTCTGACATCTGAGTGGAGTTTATTTTTTTGTATAAGATTTTGATTGCTTGAAGGACAGACGTCTAGTGGAGAATATCCTGGTAACTTTATCTTCGGAGTCTGTCCAACTAGAATCTGTTGCTACTCAGTTTACTGTATCAGTAGACCCACAAACTTCAAACAGGAATATATCTGTAGCATTGCACTCAGCTGTCATTGGCTCGAAATGTTTGCCTCGCCTCCTTATGCTATGTAAAAGGCTGCTAGATCCACCACTTTCCTTGTGCGAACAGAAGAACGATATGAATTTTACCTTGAGACTGTCTTTTAGTCGACGAATATTGAAGTTTCTTCGGGATCTTGTCAAGGAGGTTCCTTATGGTGCATGTGATGTTGATTTGTTGCATTCTGTCACAAGATATGCTGACAAACTACCAACCTTGTTCAAATTAAAGTTTGAATTTCTCAATGGCAATTTGGGTTATAAAGAGAGCAAATATGGGGGCCTTCTGTTGGAAATGTTTGAAGAGTTTCTTCAGTTTGGTAAAATTGTCTTCTATGACAGTAGCATCTTTCGCAATATCCAAGCATGTATGATTGCTTCCATGATGGGCATTTTGGGCTCTGAAGTCTGGAGGTATGATAGATCAAGCTCTTCTCCAAGCCCACCACTAGTTTACTCTCCACAAGTTGTTCTTTGTCTGTTGAAATTCCTCAATGATGCTAAGAGCTGGGCATCTCCAACTCATGACTTGAAGATAAATTTGGATGTAGGTTTCACTGACCATTCATGTGAATCTGAGGCTAGTGGTCCTTCATGCCATGTTCGTGATGAGAAGATTCTTTTGCTCAGAAGGCATACGTTTGAGGAACTTTTGAACATAATATTTCCACAGTCAGAAAAATGGATGGATAACTTAGTGCATCTCATGTCTTTCCTCCATTCTGAAGGCGTAAAATCAACTCTCATTGAAAAATCATGTTTGAGTTCCACAAAGCCAGTTGTTGCTTCAGATTTGGAAATTGTAACTACTCATGAAGAAGAAGCCATCTTTGGGAACCTCTTCTCTGAACCTACCAAGCCTGTTGGTTCAGCAGATGGTCATGATCAACCAACAGCTGCAGTTACCAGTACAGTCAATTCTGATCTGTCTTTACAAGCAGTATCTGAGTTGTTGAGCTTTATGAAAGTGTGTATTTTTTCTCCAGAATGGTGTTGCTCAGTGTTTGAGGATGCCTGCAGAAAGGTTGATAAAAATCATATAGATCAGCTACTTTCACTACTAGATTGCTACTCATATTTGTCTGATGGAAGGAATGAAAACTCGCCCGTGTTGGGTTCTCATTTGAATGTACCATATGTAAGTGGAATATGCTTTGAACTTCTGCAAAATCTTGTGGTTTGTCATGCTTTATCAGGTCCTCTTAAGGAACACCTAGTTGACCAAGTTCTGAAGGTTGAAGATGGTAACTATGTCTATGGTCAACATAGCCTTACTCTGTTAGCTCATGCTCTTATTCTGCGGGAGGATTTGGATCATGGTCATATAATAAAGAAGATCTACGAGGGATATGTTAATTTCATTTTACAGAAGGCAAGGGATGTCTGCTGCAAATGCCCCGAGTCCAGTGATATCCTTGGGAGTTTACCATCTGCTTTCCACTTGGAAATTGTATTGATGGCTTTCCATCTGTCAAATGATTCTGAAAAAGCTTCTCTGGCAAGTTTTCTTTTTAGTTCACTCAGAAAAGTAGATTCACCTCCATCGGGTTGCAGTGTAAAGCATTTATCTTGGTGGGGTTTAATAGTTTCAAGGCTCCTTTTAATATTGTGCCACATAATATTGTATCCATCTACTTGCCCGTCGTGGTTGCTATTCAGGTTGAGATCTAGGATGAGGGAAATCCCATCAAAGGCATGCCATTCCAATTCACCAAGTAACCACCTCTCAACTTGGGCATCAACTACTGTGGAGAGTCTGCTTGGTAATTCCATTAATGGGGTTCCAACAGTCAGCTCGTTGCTGCCTCAGCTGATTGATGTTGCCGACCTTCCTTCTGCATACTATGGAGATGAGACCACCCAACAGCTGTTAGGCTTGAACTGGACTGAGTTGATTTCTAAATTTTCATGGATTCTTAATTTTTGGAGTGGTAAGAAGGTGGAATCAGTAGACCACTTGATACTTGAACGGTATATCTTTTCACTCTGCTGGGGTGCAGTTTCAACAAAATTACTGGGTCCAAGTAATACATGGCTTCAAGGGCACAATTGGAAGGATCTTAATATATTAGATGTTAAGTCCTTCTTGAACTTTGGTCTCATTTTGGTGAATGAAAGTGCTGATATTTGGAAGGATGTTGATTTTTCGGAGATCATCTGTGATATTCTTGATCAGATATGCTCTGAGCAGTTACTAGATGTTTCATCATTGCAAAATTGGGATTTTCTCAGGAAAGGTGCATGGATTTCTCTTGTGCTTTCTCTTCTTAATGCTGGTCTTATGAGTTATTCCATGGGAAATGTAGCTTGTAGAGATGATCGTCTATCAATTCATCACTCTGGATCAAGTGGATTATCTTATATTGGGGAAAGCATAATTCTTAAAATTTTTCAAGGCAGCAAAGCTGCATGGCTTATAAATGCACTGACATCTATTCTAAAGATGTACTTGCAAATTCTTGATAGAGCTATCATATGCACCCTTGATCACAATCGTTTTTTTGAAGATGTGTTCTCTCCACTTTTATTAGCTAAACACTCTTGTTTTGAGAAATCCAAGCATGATATTCTTTTGGAGAAGAGTGGTTGCAGTCTTTCGCACTTGGAATCTATATATGGACTCTTGGCAAAACTGGATGAAATTGCAGAGGAAGTAGACACTGGAAGCATAAAGGGTAATATTATGAGGTGCTTACTGCATGGTTTTCCATCAAATTCAGATTATTCTGATGGTGCTATTCTTTCTTGTGTTCTTACTATAAAAGAGATCATATGCTTTTTGGATGAGTATCTCAAAGTCAAAGATACAGGAGGAAGAGTTCAAATAGGTTCTGAGATTATTTGTCAGCTTCTGGAGACAATAATGGCCGTAAAATCTGATAGAATATTCCAGTGCATCCACGAAAAATGTGATTCTATTTGTGATAGTCTAATTGGTCAGAAGGAATTTCTAGGCTATCAAGATTTATTTGTTCTGAAGCAGTTGGAAGGTTTTCTGGCAAGCATTAATTCCAGAGAGGTGTTGGGCAGTGGACTGCAAGAAATGCTCATTGACATTTTTGTTGATTTTATTGATGGTATCAGAAGAGACAACTCCAAGAAACAACTCTTTGACTTTTACTTGGGCTCTGATGAAGATGTCCCTGTAAAAGCTAAGGATCTCTTCAATCAGCAGCATAGCAATTTGTTGGTTCTCATCAATTCATTGGATAACTGTCACACTGAGACAGTTAATTTGAAGGTTTTGAACCTATTTATTGATCTTTTGTCTTGTGGGCTTTGCTCTAGTCTCAAACAGCAAATCCGGAAGAAATTGATTGACATGGACTTGTTAAACCTGTCACATTGGTTAGAGAAAAGGCTCCTAGGAATGTTGACAGAATCTACTGCTGGTTGTATGATTGCAAAAGGAAGTTCCTCTATACTCAGAGAGTCAACTATGAACTTTCTTATACGTCTTGTATCTCAGCCATGTGAAATATTGGCTAGGGAACTTTATGGTCGACTTGTTGAAGCTCTTCTTATCCCACTTGATAAAGCATTTATGTTTTTTGATGTTCAGATTGCTAAAGCTTACTTCAACTTTGTAATTCAGCTTTCGAATGCTGAACCCTCCTTAATGAATCAACTCTTTGAGAAGACCATCATGTTAATGGAGAAATTGGTGGGTGAAGAGGGCTTACTTCATGGATTAAAGTTCCTCTTTGGCTTCATCAATGCTCTATTGGGGGACTCTGGATCCGACAAAAGTAACACAGATAAGCTTTCATCAAAACGGTGCTCGAGCAGTACTCTTGGTCCTGGATCTGTAGCTTCAAAGACAGTGAATTCAAGAAAAAATTCAGAGAATTTGGTTCTTCCTACCAATCAAGAAAATAGTACTGCATCAATTGACTGTGATGCAACTTCGGCAGATGAAGATGATGATGACGGCACATCAGATGGTGAATTTGGCAGTATAGACAAGGATGAGGAAGAGGACAATAATAGTGAAAGAGCTTTGGCCTCCAAAGTATGCACATTCACTTCCAGTGGTAGTAACTTCATGGAACAACATTGGTACTTTTGTTATACTTGTGATCTAACTGTTTCCAAGGGCTGTTGTTCGATATGTGCGAAGGTGTGTCACCGTGGCCATCGTGTTGTCTATTCTCGATCGAGTCGGTTTTTCTGTGATTGTGGTGCAGGCGGTGTCAGGGGAAGCAGTTGCCAGTGTTTGAAGCCTCGGAAATTCACTGGAGACAACAATGTACCACCTCATAGTGTTAGTAATCTCCAGGCATTGTTGCCTTATCCTGCAGATGGTGATCAGGGAGCAGATAGTGATTCTGATTTGGATGATGATGTTTTTGTGGATACTGATAATTCCTTTATGTTGTCAGTTTCCAAAAATGTGCTAGATGAATTACCTGTACTACTTGGTAGACTTGATGTAGAAGGTAGGCTTCTTGAATTATGCGATAAACTTCTTCCTACTGTAACCAGCCGGAGAGAATTAAACCTTTCAAAAGATAAGAAGGTAATTCTTGGTGATAGTAAGGTGCTGTCTTATAATATTGATCTTTTTCATCTGAAGAAGGCTTACAAAAGTGGGTCTCTAGAGCTTAAGACAAAGGCAGATTATCCAAACTCCAGGGAGCTCAAAGCACATCTAGCTTCTGGTTCCCTTACGAAATCACTATTTAGTGTCAGCACCCGAGGTAGGCTTGCTGCTGGAGAAGGAGATAGAGTGGTCATATATGATGTTGGACAACTAATTGGACAGCCTACAGTTGCACCTGTAATTGCAGACAAGACAAATCTGAAGTCACTATCTAAGAACATAGTTCGTTTTGAAATAGTTCATTTGATTTTCAATCCTATAGCTGATACTTATCTGGCTGTAGCTGGATTTGAGGACTGCCAAGTGCTTACTGTAAATCCTCGTGGTGAGGTTACTGATCGGCTTGCCATAGAACTTGCTTTACAAGGTGCTTATATTCGTCGAGTGGATTGGGTTCCTGGTTCTCAGGTTCAGCTAATGGTAGTCACAAACATGTTTGTGAAGATATATGACCTATCACAAGATAACATAAGTCCCAAGCACTACTTCACACTTTCTAATGATGTGATTGTGGATGCTACACTTGTCCCAGCCTCCATGGGTAAAGCATTTCTGCTTGTTTTGTCAGAAGCTGGCCACTTATTTAGACTAGAAGTGTCGATGGAGGGTGATGTTGGGGCAAAAATGTTGACAGACATTATAAGGGTTCAGGACAAGGAAATTCAGGTAAAAGGTCTCTCATTGCATTTCTCTTCGACTTACAGATTGCTATTCTTGTCCTACCAAGATGGCACTACCTTGATGGGAAGATTGGACTCTAATGCAACTAGTCTAACTGAGTTATCACATGTTTTTGAAAATGATCAAGAGAGTAAAGTTAGGCCCGCTGGGCTGCATCACTGGAAAGAATTATTTGCTGGTAGTGGACTTTTTGTTTGTCTGTCAAGTCATAAATCAAATGGTGCATTAGCAGTATCTTTGGGTCCCAATGAAATGTTTGCACAGAACATGAAATATGGTGCTGGCTTATCTTTGCCTTTGGTCGGTGTTGCTGCCTATAAGCCTTTGTCAAAAGATAAAACTCATTGTCTTGTTTTACAAGATGATGGCAGCCTTCAGATTTACTCTCATGTGCCCACAGGAGTTGATACAGTAGCCAACATGAGTTCAGAACAAACAAAAAAGCTGGGATCCAGCATCCTTAACAACAAAGCTTATGCTGGTGTGAACCCAGATTTTCCTCTTGATTTTTTTGAGAAGACTATGTGCATCACAGGAGATGTGAAATTTAACAGTGATGCTATAAAAAATGGTGATTCTGAAGGTATTAGGCAAAGACTGGCATCAGATGATGGATTTTTGGAGAGCCCGAGTTCTGCAGGATTTAAGGTATGATGATTCTAAATTTAATAATTAGGGCTATCATTGCTTATTATTGGTCAAAACACATGGTGTGATTGAACTTTTTGTTTTTGTTAGTTGTGACATCTACCTCCAGGATCATGTCCTATGCATACCCAGCAAAGAGTACTCTCAGTTTTTTTATTAGGTCACAAATACATGCTTACTTTTGGTATCATTGATAAGGTGGCATTGGATGTTTCTTAGGCTTATTATTATTTTCTAGTACTGCACATTCTCACAATGTCAATTAATAATTTGTCAGAAGTAATTTTTCTTCCATGCAACACTGAATTTGTTTTGCTTCCTTTTGTCCTTGATTAGTGCTTAAAGTTTCTGCCTTATATATATGTCTTTTACAGGTGACTGTATCAAATTCAAATCCTGATATTGTTATGGTAGGCTGTCGTGTACAAGTTGGTAATACATCAGCAAGTCATATTCCTTCTGAGGTAACAATTTTCCAAAGAATAATTAAGCTTGATGAGGGCATGCGGTCCTGGTACGACATTCCTTTCACAGTTGCTGAATCCCTTCTCGCTGATGAAGAGTTCACAATCACTGTTGGTAGAACTTTTGATGGTACAACCATGCCTAGAATAGATTCTTTGGAAGTTTATGGTCGAGCTAAGGATGAATTTGGTTGGAAAGAAAAAATGGATGCTGTGCTGGATTTGGAAGTGCATGATGTTGGTGGTGCTTCTGGTGCTTCAGGGGCTGGGAAAAAACGGCGGACATCACAATCCTCTCCTATTCAGGAACAAGTTTTGGCTGATGCTATCAAACTTCTGTCAAAAATTTATTCTTTTTTCAGGTCACAGAAATCTACTGAGACTGAGGATGCAGATGTTGAGCTTAGTACGCTTAAATGCAGGATTTTACTGGAAACCATATTTCAGAGTGACCGAGAACCATTGTTACAGTCTGCAGCATGCTGTATTCTTCAGGCTGTGTTTCCGAAGAAGGAAATTTACTATCAGGTAACTGCCATATTCTTAAATATGTATGTTTATCTCATTCTTTATTTCCTGGTCTAATATGATGATTTTCTCAGGTGAAAGACACTATGCGCCTCCTGGGAGCAGTGAGATCTTTCCCTACTCTTATATCAAGAATAGGTGTAGGAGGTCCTGCAGCTGCTTGGGTGATCAAAGAGTTTACTTCACAGATGCATGCAGTGTCAAAAATTTCACTACATCGAAGATCCAACATGGCTATATTCCTTGAGACTCATGGTACTTTCATAACATACTCTATTACTGGTAAATGCTTAAAGATGTAACGTTAAAGAATGCACTCTACATAATCTCCATTCTGAAATTTTATTGGCAAAAAAGTATAGGCATGCATGTGTTTGGAATATCTTTTTGAGAAACAATTGTAAATAGCTCTTGGTTCAGTTTGATAGAGAAGCATGTAGGAGTGTGCATATATGATATTTGTATTTATTGTGCTTACTAAACTGCAGTGTGTGTTCTGCAGTTCATATTCTGTTTCACTTGATAACATGTGGATGGTTAATTTGTAATGAATCTTTAATTGTTGTTACTCAAGTTCTCCAAGTTGATCTTGAACTAAAATACCACCATATATCAAGGAGCATAAAAATGGTTGTAGATGTATTTGGGCTCAAAATATGTCATCCATATTAATCCTGTGCCGTGAATCGATCTGACCCCAACAAGGTGATTTAAGTGTGTGGAGTTTTGTTAATTCATGTGCTTTACCATTGTTGTCTCCCACCCCAATGAATAAATAATAGGTCTGTGGGCATAGCATTTGGTTGTCATAAGTTGCAATTTTATTGTGGATGTTATTATTGATGTTGTTTATATAGGTTCAGAGGTGGTTGATGGATTGATTCAAGTTCTGTGGGCAATTCTGGACTTGGAACGGCCAGAAACACATACAATAAACAGCATCATAATTCCTTCAGTGGAACTTATATACAGCTATGCTGAATGCCTGGCTTTGCAAGGAAATCAAACTCACTCTGTTGCACCTGCTGTTGGATTACTCAAGAAACTTCTTTTTGCACCTTATGAGGCTGTCCAGACATCGAGCAGGTTCTGTTTGAATATAGGTTGATTGATATTTTAGTTGATTGCTTGGAGTAATTATGAATTGTTGACTAATTCTATTGTTTATTTGCTGATTCAGTTTGGCTATATCATCTCGGTTGCTTCAAGTTCCTTTTCCAAAGCAGACAATGTTAGCTTCTGATGATCCTGCAGAAAATCCTGTTACAACAAAGGTCTCTTCAGATGTGAATACGGCGAGTGGGAATGCCCAAGTTATGATTGAAGACGATTCTACTATATCATCGGTACAATATTGTTGTGATGGTTGTTCAACTGTTCCTATACTTAGGCGCAGATGGCATTGCAACGTTTGCCCAGATTTTGATTTGTGTGAAGCATGCTATGAAGTTCTAGATGCAGATCAGCTCCCTCCACCACATTCTCGAGACCACCCAATGTCAGCTATACCCATTGATATTGACTCTATTGCCGGTGATGGTAATGAAATTCATTTCTCAATGGATGAGTTGAGTGATGCAAGCTTGACACCGGTTGCAACTGAGAAAAGCATGCAGAACCCATCTTCATCGATTCATGTATTGGACACCAATGAGAGTGGAGACTTTGCTGGCTCTTTGTCTGACCACACAATAGTTTCTATTTCTGCGACGCAGCGTGCTTTGAACTCTCTGCTACTTCGTCACTTGATTGCAGAGCTCAAGGGTTGGATGGAGACAACATCTGGTTTTCGTGCTATTCCTGTTATGCAGCTTTTTTATAGACTATCATCTGCAGTAGGTGGGCCTTTTATGGATAGTTCTAAACCTGAAAACTTAGACTTGGAAAATTTTGTGAAATGGTTACTTGACGAGATTAACCTCAACAAACCATTTGCAGCTAAAACACGTTCTTCTTTTGGTGAGGTTGCCATCCTTGTCTTCATGTTCTTTACTCTGATGCTTCGGAATTGGCACCAGCCTGGGAGTGACAGTTCTCAGTCGAAACCAAGTGGTAATGCAGATTTACAAGATAAAGGTTTTGTCCCGATGCCATTATCATCTTCTACTGCTTCATCCTCGAATGATGATACAGAGAGGAGTGAATTTACCATGCAACTTATTCGAGCTTGTTCATTTCTTCGACAACAGTCTTTTTTGAATTATTTGATGGACATACTGCAGCAGCTTGTTAACATATTCAAGTCATCGTCATTAAATATTGAAAGTGGTCTATCAGCTGGTTCTGGTTGTGGTTCTCTTTTGACTATCCGGAGAGAGCTACCTGCTGGAAATTTCACACCTTTCTTTTCAGATTCTTATGCTAAATCCCACTGCACTGATATGTTCATGGACTACCACAAGTTGTTGCTTGAGAACACTTTTAGGCTGGTGTATAGTTTAGTACGTCCAGAAAAGCAAGAGAAGTCGGCAGAAAAGGAGAAAACATACAAGACAAATGCTGGCAAGGACTTGAAGCTGGATGGGTTTCAGGATGTCCTCTGCAGCTATATCAGTAATCCACATACAACATTTGTCCGAAGATATGCTAGAAGGCTATTACTTCATTTATGTGGCAGCAAAACTCAATATTATAACATAAGAGATTCATGGCAGTTCTCAAATGAAGTGAAGAGGTTGCATAAACTAATTAATAAATCTGAAGGTTTTGAAAATCCAGTTCCATATGAGAGAAATGTTAAGCTTGTCAAGTGCTTGTCTGCTATGTCTGAAGTGGCTGCAGCAAGACCCAAGAATTGGCAGAAGTACTGTTCAAAACACTTGGAACTTCTTCCCTTTCTGTTGAATCGAGTATTTAACTTTGGTGAAGAATCTGTTATCCAAACTCTTAAGCTTTTGAACTTGGCCTTTTACACTGGAAAGGATATGGGCCATGGTTTACAGAGAACAGGGGCAGATGCATCAGCTTCATCTACTCGATTGCAATCTTCAGATTCAAAAAAGAAGAGAAAAGGTGAGGATACAGCTGAAAATGGTTCTGAAAAGACTTGTCTAGACATGGAACAAGCTGTTGAAATCTTCAGTACCAAGGATGGTCAGCTTCTGAGGAAATTTATTGATTCCTTCCTACTGGAATGGAATTCATCAAGTGTTCGTCATGAAGCTAAGAATGTGCTATATGGACTTTGGCATCATGGTAAACAATCATTTCAGGAGGGATTGCTAACCGCCCTTTTAGAGAAATTAAAACAATTGCCTTTATATGGCCAGAACATTTTGGAGTACACTGAACTAATGGCATGGCTGCTGGGAAAAATGCCTGATAGCAGCATCAAGCAGTATGAGACCGAACTTGTGAATCGATGCTTGACATCTGATGTCATAAGTTGCATATTTGAGACTCTTCAATCTCAAAATGAGCTTTTGGCAAACCATCCAAATTCTCGGATCTATAGCACTCTAAGTAACTTGGTAGAATTTGATGGTTACTATCTCGAAAGTGAGCCATGTGTAACCTGTAGCTGTCCAGAGGTCCCATACAGCAGGATGAAGCTTGAAAGCTTGAAATCTGAGTCAAAGTTTACTGACAACCGCATAATAGTGAAATGCACTGGAAGCTATACGATTCAGTCAGTTACAATGAATGTTCATGATTCTCGTAAGTCGAAGTCGGTTAAAATTCTGAACTTGTACTACAACAACAGACCTGTATCTGATCTGTCAGAACTGAAGAATAATTGGTCTCTGTGGAAGCGTGCAAAAAGCTGCCATCTTGCTTTTAACCAAACAGAATTAAAAGTTGAATTTCCCATTCCAATTACTGCTTGCAATTTCATGATCGAGTTGGATTCCTTTTATGAAAATCTGCAAGCTTCTTCCCTTGAGTCATTGCAGTGCCCCAGGTGTAGCCGGGCCGTAACTGATAAGCATGGAATCTGTAGCAATTGCCATGAAAATGCATATCAGTGCAGACAATGCCGGAATATTAATTATGAAAATTTAGATTCTTTTCTTTGCAATGAGTGTGGATACAGTAAATATGGCCGTTTTGAGTTCAATTTCATGGCAAAGCCTAGTTTTTCATTTGACAACATGGAAAACGATGAGGATATGAGAAAAGGATTGGCAGCTATTGAGTCAGAATCGGAGAATGCCCATAGGCGATACCAGCAGCTTTTGGGGTTCAAGAAGCCTCTGCTTAAACTGGTATCGAGCATAGGTGAAAATGAACTTGATTCACAGCAGAAGGATAGTGTCCAACAAATGATGGTGTCTTTGCCTGGACCATCATGTAAAGTAAATCGGAAAATTGCCCTTCTAGGTGTTTTGTATGGTGAGAAATGCAAAGCAGCTTTTGATTCTGTCAGTAAAAGCGTCCAGACTTTGCAGGGACTTCGACGGGTAGTGATGACATATCTACAACAGAAGAATTCTGATGATGCCATGGATTCATCAAGATTTGCAGCTCCAAGATCACCCAATAATTGTTATGGCTGTGCAATTACATTTGTTACTCAGTGTCTGGAGTTATTGCAAGTACTGTCAAAGAATGCAAAATGCAAAAAGCAACTTGTTGCTGCTGGCATCTTATCAGAGTTGTTCGAAAACAACATTCATCAGGGCCCTAAAACAGCTCGTGTTCAGGCTAGGACTGTTCTTTGTGCTTTGTCTGAAGGTGATGCAGATGCAGTCTCTGAGTTGAACACTTTGATAAAGAACAAAGTGATTTATTGTTTGGAACACCACCGTTCCATTGATGTTGCACTGGCCACACGTGAAGAACTACTGCTTCTTTCTGAGACCTGTGCTCTTGTAGATGAGTTCTGGGAAGCAAGACTTCGTGTTGCTTTCCAGCTTTTATTCTCTTCCATCAAATTGGGTGCAAAACATCCAGCCATTTCAGAGCACATAATCCTTCCTTGCTTGAGGATAATTTCGCAGGCATGTACTCCACCCAGATCTGATGCTGCAGATAAAGAACAAGGGACAGGAAAATCTAGTATTTTGCAATCAAAGAATGACCATAGTGCAAAGCCATCTGCATCTCCAAACAGCCTTCCTACTGCTAGTAAACCAACGGAATTCATGGAAAAACATTGGGATGGTGGCCGAAAGGGTCAGGATATACCATTGTTGAGCTACTCAGAGTGGGAAAGGGGTGCATCATATCTTGATTTTGTCAGGAGACAGTACAAGGTATCACAGACATTCAAAAGTACCGCACAGAGAATTCGCCAGGATCCACAGAAAAATGATTATCTGGCTCTAAAATATGCTCTTAAATGGAAACGCCGTGCTTGTAGAGGAGCAACTAGAAGTGACATCTCTTCATTTGCTCTGGGATCTTGGGTCTCAGAGTTGATTCTAAGTGCTTGTTCACAGTCTATAAGGTCTGAAGTGTGCACCCTTGTTAGTTTACTGTGCCCTCAAAATTCCTCTAGAAGTTTCCAGTTATTAAATCTACTCATGTCATTGCTTCCGGCTACTCTCTCTGTTGGTGAAAGTGCTGCAGAATATTTTGAACTCTTCTTTAAGATGATTGATTCTGAGGCTGCACGCCTATACTTAACCGTGAAGGGATGCCTGACTACCGAATGCAGATTAATAACTCGGGAAGTCCATAATATTGAGTCTCAGGAAAGGAGCTTAAGCATTGATGTATCACAGGGATTCATACTTCATAAGCTTGTTGAGCTTCTTGCCAAGTTTCTTGAGGTACCAAATATTCGAGTAAGGTATGTATGATTCTTACTTTTAGTCTTAATTGTTTGTTACCAATTTGTTTTCGATTTATAGATGATCTTATTGTTGATGGCAGATTTATGCAAGATGAGTTGGTATCTGAAATGCTGGAAGCTCTTTTTGTCATACGAGGTCTGATAGTGCAAAAGACAAAACTAATTAGTGACTGTAATCGCCTCCTGAGAGAGCTTCTAGATGGTCTTCTGCTAGAGAGCACTGAAAACAAATGGAAGTTCATACGCGCTTGTATATCAGGTCTACAGAATCATGGAAGGGAACGGAAGTGTCGGACTTTGCTGGTATCACACTATCTATATGTTCTCTTATATACTCTATAGAAATAGCAGAGGCTATTTCTATTGCTTGGGTAGTAAATGAGCAGCCTTACCATGGTGCCGATAATTACCCTGTAAAAGTATAATAAAACCTTGAAGACCAAATTTTATCTGAATAATAAACCCTTTAAAAGAATAGTTCTATTATGAAGTTCAAAATGCAATCTATCCAGCAATTTATAAAGCAAGATTTTCTTATTAGTTAACTTTATTATGCAGTTTATATTGGAGCAACTCTGCAATATGATATGTCCATCAAAGCCAGAGCCTGTGTATCTTCTGATTCTCAACAAAGCTCACACTCAAGAAGAGTTCATCAGGGGGTCTATGACAAAGAATCCTTATTCCAGTACTGAGATTGGTCCACTCATGCGAGATGTCAAAAATAAAATCTGTCACCAGCTGGACTTATTAAGTTTATTAGAAGATGATTATGGCATGGAACTACTGGTTGCTGGCAATATAATTTCTCTTGATTTAAGCATCTCTCAAGTGTATGAGCAGGTGTGGAAAAAATATTACAACCAAACGCAGAATTCATTGTCAAGTACAGTTGCACCATCTTCTGCTGGATTAACATCAACAAGAGATTGTCCTCCAATGACAGTGACATACAGGCTGCAGGTTGGTTATAATACTTTTGTTGTGACTACTATAAGTATGTTGCTTTAGCTCTTTTACATCAGTCTGGCTATTGATATATAGATGTGTTCATATGTATTGCAAAATTTGATCATTATTAAAATATTTCTTGTTTTCCAGGGACTAGATGGTGAAGCTACTGAACCAATGATCAAAGAACTGGAAGAGGAAAGGGAAGAATCACAAGATCCTGAAGTTGAGTTTGCGATAGCAGGAGCTGTCCGGGAATGCGGAGGTCTTGAGATTATTCTAAGCATGATCCAGGTAGCTGTTGTTTAAATAGTATGACTGGTAACCTTAAACAGGAAAAAAAAGACTATGCAAGGTCTACAACTGGATGGATACATTGATCTTGTTGTTGCTTTAGATAAACTCACTGGGGGGAATCTAACATCCATTTCGTGTACACCAGTGAGAAGCAAAGTGCTTTGAAGCCATTAGTATTTTGTTGGATTGGTTCATTATATTCTCTACTATATTAGCCCCTAGTAGTTTTTGTTGGTTTAGTAGTTATATTGGCAATAGTCCATGTTGATTGTGATACATGTTCATTTGTTTCTGTATATCACCTCAGATCATTATTGCCGCCTTATATTTTTGAATTTTTTCTGCAGCGATTGCGTGACGATGAGTTGAAATCAAATCAAGAAGAGTTAGGCTTGACACTCAACCTTCTCATGTATTGCTGCAAGATAAGAGAGAATCGACGAGCCTTGTTACAATTAGGGGCTCTAGGTTTGCTGCTCGAGACAGCAAGGCGTGCCTTCTCTGTTGATGCCTTTGAACCAGCTGAAGGCATCCTTCTGATTGTAGAGAGCTTGACAATGGAAGCTAATGAGAGTGACATTGGCATTAACCAAAGTGTATTTACTGTTACTAATGAAAAGAGTGGTGCTGGTGAGCAAGCCAAGAAAATCATTCTCATGTTTCTGGAAAGATTATGCCATCCTTTGGGCACCAAAAAATCAACCAAGCAGCAGCGGAATGATGAAATGGTGGCAAGGATCTTGCCATACTTGACCTATGGGGAACCAGCTGCTATGGAAGCTCTAATCCAACATTTTGACCCTTACTTGCAAAACTGGAGTGATTTCGATCATTTGCAAAAACAATACCAGGATAATCCTAAGGATGAGAGTTTGGCTCATCAAGCAGCTAAGCAAAGATCTGCCTTAGAAAACTTTGTGCGGGTGTCGGAGTCACTTAAGACGAGTTCCTGTGGCGAGAGGATAAAGGACATTATACTTGACAAGGGAATTATTGGCCTTGCTGTTAAGCACCTAAGAGAAAGCTTTGCAGTTGCCGGCCAGGCTGGGTTCAGGTCAAGTGCAGAATGGGCATCTGGTTTGAAATTGCCATCAATTCCGTTGATCTTGTCTATGCTGAGGGGCCTGTCAAAGGGCCATTTGGCTACACAGAGTTGCATTGATGAGGAAGGAATTCTACCACTATTGCATGCTTTGGAAGGCGTTCCTGGTGAAAATGAAATTGGTGCAAGAGCTGAGAATTTGTTGGACACACTGGCTGACAAAGAGAATCATGGTGATGGCTTCTTAGGGGAAAAGATACACAAGTTGAGACATGCTACTAGGGATGAAATGCGTCGCCGAGCTCTGAGGAAAAGAGAACAGTTACTTAAGGTTAAATCATTCTTTTTCCATCCATTTTGTTTAATACTGTTCAGCTGTTGCTTTCCCAGATCTTTAGTTCAAATGAGCTACTTCAAATTAACACAATGTGACTAATCCGCTTTTTCTGCTATCTTAATTTGTTCTAGGCGCTGGGAATGCATCAAGAATTTGCGATGGATGGGGCTGAACGTATTGTTGTTTCCCAGCCGGTGATTGAAGGTTTAGAAGATGTGGAAGAAGAGGATGGGCTGGCTTGCATGGTATGTCGGGAGGGCTATACACTGAGGCCTAACGATATGCTGGGTGTCTATTCTTACAGCAAGAGGGTGAACCTGGGTGCAACAAGTTCAGCCAGTGCACGTGGGGACTATGTATATACGACTGTCAGTCATTTTAATGTCATCCATTTTCAGTGCCATCAGGAGGCGAAACGTGCTGATGCTGCGCTTAAAAATCCCAAAAAAGAATGGGAAGGTGCTACATTGAGAAACAATGAGACCTTATGTAATTGCATCTTCCCTCTCAGGGGACCATCCGTACCTCTTGCACAGTATGTCCGTTGTGTCGATCAGTACTGGGACAACCTCAATGCCCTTGGACGAGCAGATGGTAGTCGGCTACGGCTGCTTACGTACGACATTGTTCTGGTACGAAAAATTTCTTATTTTCAGATTTAATGTGCAGTGTCTATTCTAGAATGTGGTCATCAGAGGTGCAAATGTTAACCACTTAAAATTTCCTTTGGTTGAAACACCGCTGATGCTTAGATTGATTATGGACAAAATGATTTATTCTTTGGAAAAACTATCCTGATCTTCAAACCATAGATTTACATTTCACCCAGACCAGTAGGCACCGGGCAGTATATACCAGTCTGACATCTTCGTGGGTTGCAAACTGCCTATTTCGGACAGTTCGGTCCAGTCTTTTTTAGAAACAAACAATTATTTTTTTCTTTTTTTCTTTTTCCCTTTTAAGCACCCTATGGCCTAGGGCTTGCAACTCATGAGCATTCCTCTCTGTGGCTGATCGCATCCATGTTGCATCTTCTCTTCCTTTTACTTCCTTCTTCCTCTTCCGTTTTACTCTCCTCTCTCAGTATGGTGGCAGAGTGGTACCAGACCATATTCTGGCCTACCGTGTGTCAGATAGGCCAGATCACGGGTCCGGTCATAGACCAGAACTGGTCTGGGACACCAAATTGAAAACCTTACTTCAAATGGTCCACAAATCGAAGGAAAAAGGAAACAACAGGAATAAGTTTGGGAAGTCTTAAAGACCCTGGATTTGGAACTTGATTTCTTCCAGATTGGTTATAGTAGGGAGATCTTGGTAATTATCCTTGCAATGATGCCATGGTGCTTACTTTAAGTGCTACCTCTTGACAAGCTTTTCAGTCAGCATACAAGTGGCATTGAAGTTAGAAAACCTGATTGCAGGTACTGCTGTTCAATTGTTATAGTTTCGATAATACAATGGGAAGTGTTGTTTCAAAATTTACGTTATGAATATTTCCTTGATATAGCCCAACCCATGCGGTTAAATTATTTCTCTGGGAATTGTGCTTCTCTAGTTTTTGCTAATGCTGCAAATTTGACATATTGATCGTCATTTGATTTGTATAAAATCTGTTGTCCCTTTCTGATTGTGTTACTACATTTTTCAGATGTTGGCTCGATTTGCAACTGGTGCCGCATTCAACAAAGACTGCAAAGGTGGAGGCAAGGAAAGCAACTCGCGCTTTCTTCCATTTATGATCCAGATGGCCTCCTACCTAGTAGACCAAGGAAGCCCCAATCAACAGAGACAAGCAATGGCTAAATCAGTTGCTGCATATCTATCTAATGCCTCCTCTACCTCGGATCTTTCCAGAGCTTCACCCCCTCTTTCTGGATCTCGCTCTTCTTCTGGACCCTCGGATGAGACAGTCCAGTTCATGATGGTTAACTCCCTGCTGTCTGAGTCATACGAGGATTGGTTGCAGCATCGTCGTGCTTTCTTACAGAGGGGAATGTACTATGCCTATATGCAGCACAAACATGGCCGTTCCACTCTTAGGTTCTCTGATTCAGCTTCCAGGGTTAAAAGATCTGATGAAGGTTCCTCGATGGATTTGAACGATAGTAAGAAACTATTCTCAATTGTCCAGCCAATGCTTATATATACCGGCTTGATCGAGCAGCTGCAGCAGTTCTTTAAACTCAGTAAGCGAAGCACAGCTATCTCCAGTGAGCCAGCGGAAGGCGACAGCACAACCACGGGTGGTCTGGAAAGGTGGGAGATTATCATGAATGAGAGAATGGTGAACATGAAGGAAATGTTGAGATTCTCCGAGGACCTGCTCTCCTGGCTTGAGGACATGACGACAGCCACCGATTTACAGGAAGCTTTTGATGTGATGGGGGCACTCAGAGATGCCCTCTCGGGAGGAGTCTCTCTATGCGAGGATTTTGTTCATGCGGCAATACTTTCTGGTAAGAGCTGAAAGGTTAGCCGGTTCTGGAGAACGAATGAATTCCAAAATTTGGTCTGTGAAATGTTGTGCTGTTTATTGTACACGATTGCACCCTTTTACAAGGTGCAGTGGTTAAAATTTTACATGTTCTCAGTATGTAACCTTATCCAGGGTAGTGTAACTGTAAATTTTTGGTACAAGTCTCTCGAATTGTCTGGAGGCTTAGAATGAAACCATGCATATAAAAGAAGGTTTTTTTTTAAAAAAAAAGGTTGAATTTTGTTAGGTGATTATTAGATGGGAGAATTCCGGGGGAGCTAGCAGCATCTGGGAGATCTCAGTGATCCTTCACTATTATCTTGAGGAGGCATTGGTTTTGGAGGAAGCAGCAGTGGGTTTGAAAGAGATGAAGAGCATGGTTGTAGAGAAAAGAAACATCTTTTACCAAAATAGTGGAGAAAATTATACGTATAAACAAGGCTTAGAGAGTGATTGCATACGAGGTTTTGAGAATTTATACATGTGAAATCATCATGTGCGTCTTTCCTTGTATAGATCAGTTGAAGCCACCACAAGCATGTCAAATAGATCAGTTGAAGCCACCACAAGCATGTCAAATAGATCAGTTGAAGCCACCACAAGCATGTCAAATAGATCAGTTGAAGCCACAAGCATGTCTGTCAAAGGAGCCAATCAAATGGCGTGTGATGCAGAGGATATTCTTGCACTGCAAAAACTGATCATTACATGTCCTTGTCGTGGGACCCATAGGGGAGCAACTCCCCTCCGGTCTACTCTCGGCTGTCAGAAAAACCTGTGTTACCTAACAGCCAGTGGTGGTTGGATGGTCCATCCATCACCCTTGAATTATTTGAGGTGCTCTGCCAAGATCCGTCCAACGTATCGGTTGGATTGCTCGTGAGAAGAACTGCTTCAACCTCGCATCAGCATATAACAGCTAATCGCGTGGTGGTAGCCTTGGTTGGGAGTCATAACAGAGCTTAAAGATACTTTCGAAGCGATAGGGTTTGGGTGTGGACCTCAGCCAACCACCAGCAGATCTTTGTCGGATCACAGTTGGTCCACCAGCCAACAAAGATCTTGGTAGAACATACATGGTTTTCTCTCGAGGGAATTGCTGCTGAACACGTTGAAGAGTATTGATTGGCAACAAGGCATGCGAAAACTGATCCATACGAACACAAAAGGCTAGGTCGATTAAACCAGAAAAATAATTGCAAAATCATGGGTTCCATTTCCACAGAAAATAAACCCAGTTTACAAACAGTGGTGTGCTGTTTACAAACACATCTGAGATTTTTCTTGCTATCAGCAAAACTTATGCTCCTAGTGTGACATTACAGTGAGAGGCTCAACTTTATGTTGGATTTCTCTGCTAAGTTACTACTTTGGAAAACATAATGGACCTGCTACATCATATAACAAGAAGGAAGTGAGATGCCCTCCATTTCCTCCTATTACAGGCTGGTGGCATTGCTCTTTGGATGTACCGAGAGGAACACTGAGGCTTCGATGACAACTATCTTACCCCGGAGCTTGTATCGACGGACGAACTCTGTAACGGTTCAGTGGACCTCAAACTGTATGCAAGGGTGGTACTAGAACTCGACTTCTTAGTGACCTTGAGGCCTGGTTAGATTTTTGGACAGGAACTCGGGTAGTGTGGTGGTCTTATATTGTGAAGCCATCCGGTTTTCTATTTATCTCTTGTGCATTTGGAGGATGATTAGCATCATAATCCATTTGCATGATGATCTCTTCGTTCCAGGGATTATGCATCTGTGGAAGAAAAGAATAAGAGACAAAAGTAAGATCGCAGACATGTGGATATAGTCAGTTCTCGGTTGACGGAGCAGTAATTAGCATGCGACTTATGCTGAAAATTCTCTTAGTCCCCAGAGCATGCTGATACATGAGTTTAACAACATACTCTCAAATAACTGAAAAAAGATTGGTCCTCTATAATGAGATTTATAGAAGTATTCACAAAATTGAATAAATGAAAAAGATGTAGCCCAATGAACCATTTTAAATTGGGAGAAAATAAAGTTAACATGAAAACAAAGAACATGTTCTTGAGGGATTATGGGAAATTGAATTCAGCATGGCAGGATTCTCAAGATACACATCTTTTTATATGCTTGACATCATATACATGGGCAGCTCAGATGCATGAAAAATAAAGAAGCTGGCCTTCATCAAATTGACAAAAAAAAAAAATGTGCCAAAAGGTGAAGAGAACCAACCGCATAGAATAATTAGTAAAAAAGCTGTGAATTCTTGAGTTTCGAGGAATAAAGGACAATTTAACTGCTCTAAGCAAAAGCTAATAAAATTTCAAATTCACAGAAAAGATAAAGAGAAGTTTTCTTTTGTAAACTTGACAAATAGTCTTGCACGACAATTTTCTTCTAAATTCAACAGAAAAGATTTCCTTTGATGAGTGGGTATACCTGCATTGAAGGCTCTTTATAACCACTCATTGTTGGTAATTGAGTATTCATTGTTCTCCTATATGTGTCCGAAAGGTTAACCATGGTAGAGCCTCCAGCATGCCCCAAGCCCTGTTGAGATGGATACACCTGAGGGTAACTCATCTCCTGTGAGAATCCAGCTATAGATAATGGGCTACCATGGGAATGTCGAAGCTGTTTTTAAACGGAGAAAAATACAAATTGAAATATATTACTTAGCTTCAAGAAGTTAGAAAAACAATATTCTTGAATCAATTTCCAAGGAACTTCGATAAGATGAGGAAGAGAAGTTACCCACATTTTTGGCAAGAAGCCTTTCTACGCTGAAGTCAAGTTGTGGATTGACAGCTGAAAGCTTCATGGACAGAAACTTAACAAGAAGAAACAAGACACACATTTCAGTATATCTCAGCATATAAAAAGCATGGTACTCTTATTGAATTTTCACTCCGACAGTAGAACTTCCAATTATAATTAACGCAGGAGCTTACCTCAACCTGTCTTTGGAGTGATTGAACATAGTTTATGATTTCATCCAGCATAACTGCTTTTCCTGTGACCTACAGATTACAGTTTAGTGTCACACTTTATGATCATAGAAGTCAATTTTCACTATCTACCACATAAGTGTCTCCTGAACCTACTTTGCTGCAACCAGGCACAAGTTCTTGAAGATATTTCATCCTTTCACTAATTTTCTCCCTTCTTACCTGCATCCATTCAGTTAAACTAGTGATATTTTCGCTGGTGAAGGAAAAGGGTGTCATGACAAAGCTTCTCGGATAGCATCATTAGATTAAAACCTTACTCTTTCTGCCAGACTGTGACTGTTAGTGGCTTGTCCACGCCGTGCTCTGACATGAACATAACCCTCCTTTGCAGCTTCTGAGTTATCTTTCCCATTTTTCCCACCGTGTTTGGAGCTGTTCTGTTCTACTTTGTGTTTAGTTTCAGTGTCATCCTTTGTGGCCTCCGAGGATGATTGTGGACCTCTTTGAACTTGGTCCTTCTCCATATCCTAGCAAAACAGAAGCTCTTAGAGCCTTTTGAGCGCCCACCTATCACTATTTGCAGAATAGAACAGAATAAAAGGATCTACACAGAAATAATGGTATTTCAAGAAAAAAAGGATGTGATCTACCCGAATGGTTCTTTTTCTCTTGTTTGCACCAAGATCACTAGGAGATGAATTCCCAGCTACATCTGATGAATCAACGTTCCCTTCTTGTCCACCTTCACAGAAATTTGTTTCTTGGGATTCGCTGTTTGAGATATGAGAGCTTCTTCGATCTCTTTGGGTGTCCATCCGACTTTGATCAATGGATCCATAGGCAGCAGGCAGAGAGACTGCTTTGTCACCAGTCATACTCAGCTCAGTGTTCTGAACCTGAGTTTCCATGACAACCTTCGAAGCCTTTCTTGCCGGAGCCACTGATTGAGATGGCCTGAGGAGGTTCATGTCCATAAAACTACTACCACTGAGACATGAGAATCTTGCTGCCCGCTCGATGAAACCCGAATCGGCGGGGAAATGAGGCAAGCTAGGAGGAAAGATTACGGGAGGAGTTGATAGAAGCATGCCTTTGGAGGACATGGCTACTGGTCTTCCAATTGGTATAGAACCGATGGCACTCGTAGTATTCTGGATGTTACTTCCTCCAACACTCATAGAATGGTAGTTCCAGAGACCAGGAACGAAGGCCTCCGGCACTGGAGCCGAAAGAAGCGGAGATGAAGTCAACGGTGGCACGAGGCTGGCGGCGGTGGAAGGGTGCGGCGGCGCTGCACTCATTGCAGGGGTGTTGAATTGCCAGTCAGCAGAGACACCGGAACTGTGGTTGTTCAGGTGATCTCCATGGCTCTTCTCCAACCCAAACTTCCTGTCCTCATTCATTTCCATTTCTACCTCCCAAACCTTGCCGGTGACAATCTTCAGTGCAGCCACGAGGAAGAATTAGCCTCTCCTTGATGAAGACGCAAAACAGGATCCGAATTCGATCTTCTTCTTCGGATCTGATACAAGCAAATCATAGTATATTAGCCTCAGAACAAGCACCCAATCACCGAACTAGAGATTGTCCCAAGTGAATCGAAGAACGCCATCCAAATTGCAGAAAGGAGAAGGAACAGAGATGAGCTAGAAGCTATGATGGACAGTCGGGAGAAGGGGGGTAAAAGCTAGAAGCCAAGAAAGCATGGAAACATGTACAAACCCAGTCCGTTAAACCCACAAGTCTCAGAAGAAACCCCTCAGAAGCCATCGATTCAGATATCAGCAGCCTTTTGGCTATGGCAAGCATCAGAAATTAACAGAAAGGGAGCCCTTTTTACGACTATTACCGACAGTACCAAATCAAAGATATGAATTGCCTGCCAAGAATTTGCTGTTAGCAGAAGACCAGCTCAGGAAATGGACAGAGAGGGCATCAGAGCTCAGAGTACATGCGACCAAGAAACAAGGAGTAAAAAGACAAGGCAAACAGGGAAGGAATCCCCACCTGAGAGGGAGAGGGAGAGGGAGAGAGAGAGAGCGGCATCGGTCGCAGGCAGAAGAGCAGAACTCAAGCCATCCCCTCAAAGATCGCGCCTTTCCTTTCCTTTCCTTTCCTTTCACGAAGACCCAAAGAACACCCGCTCACGCAGTGTACAGAGCGAAAAGGAAAGGTGCCACGCCCTCGCACTAGAGATTCCTTGCGCCTTTAATCACTCTGCCTACCATTTGACGACAGCACTTTTGCCATTGAAAGCCTTGTTGGAAATCTTCGATCTCGCTTCTCCCTGTCTTCTGCTGCTCGGTCGCCTCCCCTTGTTCTTGCACCCTCTTCTCCTGCTCCAAGAGAAAAGCAGAGCGAGAGATAGAGAGAGAATACATGAACATTCGCGCACAGCCAGAGACAGGAAAGAGAGAGGAGAGATGCTTATCGCATTTATACCTCAACACTGCACACACAGAGCGGCAGAGAGAGAGAGAGAGAGAGAGATGAATCATTGAGCACCGCCCAGGCAGGGAGGGAGGGAGTATATAGAAGTGGCAAAGGGAGGAAAAAGGAAAGCAGAGACACACTCCAACCCACCATTTCTTTAGTCCATGAAATGAAATGAAATGGATTGATTCCCTTTGTTTTGTTACCTCTGCTTTCTTCTTCTTCTTTTACTTGTTTAAGTGGTTATTAATGATGGAGATGACAGTAACTTTAGCTACCTTTGTGCATTTCTTATGTTGTGGTTTACTTGATGCAAACCTTCAACTAATTACCCTCACATCCTATATATATTATTGTATTGCTTTCCCCAAAGGAATGAGGCATATGGGAATGATGTGTTCCTCCCCCCATCTCACCCCTTAATTTAATAATTTTTTTAAATAATAATAAAGTTTTTTTTTTTATCATTTTTTAATGATAATAAAAGTTTTTTTTATTAGTGATAATGTATCGGACTTATTTACCATATCAATAGAATTCAAAATTTTATGTAATATATATTTTTTAAAAAAATATCAGGATATTTTTTTAAAATAATTTATTATAAAGTCTTCTTCACTTATTTTTTTATAAAATAAAATAATTACTATAAATCTTACAAATTTATTGAATGACAGACACTTTAATCCATATCTTAGTTGCAATCAAATAAAACTAATACTTTTTTTTTAATGTTTTATAGTAATATAATAAGATCTTTACCATCCAAGCTAAGTTTTATAGTAATAGTATTTTTTTTCTTCTTTTTGAATGGGAGGATTGAAGTAATGGAATGATATTTAAAATTCATTTTATGATGTGAAGTAATAAATGACAAAAGGATCCTATATAATTTTTTAATCAATTTAATTTAACTAATATCATAGTATTTTTTTTCTCCCACAAATCCAATATCTCAAAAATTAAATGTGATAATAAAAAGGAGGAGAGACGGTCTCACGGGCTCATCCTAAGATCGGACGGTCTCAGTTGGTGGACCAATCTTTTTTTTTCGCGCCCATTTCCACCCCCATCACCTTGAGGACATGATCCGTCGTGATTGAGACATGGCAACCTCATCAATATACGTGCACTCATTTGATGATCACGATAATAATAATAATAATAATAATAATAAATTTTTTAATATGTTTATTAACTCAGAATAAGATTCATATTCTATCTTAATAAAAAGGGTCGGATAAATAATAATATTATTATTATTTAAAAAAAATAAGCTATTTGAGTAACCATGAAAATAATATTGAAATATGAATTCGACCTAAATTTTATTTGTTATCTAAATTTGATCGAACCATATTTGAATCCAATTTAAAATATATTTGGATACCCAAAATATACCTAACCAAAAGCACTAATCTAATTCTAAAAAAGTTTAGACAACTCTAATTTAGGAGAGTTGATATATTTGAGTAATCATGAAAAAAATCGACTTATTAAACTAAATCCTAACTCAAGTATTTATTTCTATGTTCAAATTCAATTGGAAGATATTTGAACTCAATTTAAGTGAGTAGTATACATTTGGATATTTGATCTCGAATACTATTCTATTCTAAAAGCTACCATGAGATGGAACAACTAGAAATACTTTGGTAATCCAAATCCAAATTAGATTCGAATATTTATTTTTCTATCAAAAATCTAATTTAAATGGATAAGATATCTAATCTACAAGGAATATTTATTACTCCAACTCTAAAAAGTGCCCTGAGATCAAGCAACAATATTTTGGTAAGCAACAAGATTCAGCTCTGATGGATCTACAATTGAACTGAACCTGATCCAATAGCAATCCAAGTTGGAATCATCAATTCATGCTCCCAATCCTTATAAAACAGGCAGCATGTAATGTAGAGGTAGGTGTAAATGATTTGTGTTGATTGGGTTGGATTCACAAGGCACCTTTTTCTTCACCTCTTTCCCTAACTTTAACAGACATATTTATCACATCCCTACTTGCTTAAGGGAGGGGCAACAGCCCAAACTCCAAAGCAGAAGCAAATGGGAGGACACAAAACTCCTCCTCTATGGATTGATGATGCCTCAACACCCTCACAATAATTTGGTCCATTGTCCTGCCCTTCCCTTCATCAATTCAATTCAATTCAATTAATTGATGGACTTCTTCTTCTTCTTCATGTGGTTGTGCCCACCACACATGTAAGAAATTGGAAAGCTAGTGTCACATAATAGGTTACTTGCTAGCCAAGGCTTACATGCCATTTTTAATGGGACACATATGATGAAACAAGTATAATTTTATCATCAATAAAATGCAAGAAAAATGAGTATAATATAATCTTTCCATTTCAACTTTTGCTTACTCATCCATTTCAACTGTGTGGATTCATCCAAAATTCATCGATAATAATAATAAACCATAATATATAATGTGATTATATGAATCTCTTTCTTTCGTTCATCCTTAATTTAATCAAAAATATTTAAATATGTATTGAAAGCCTATGATGTTCTTTTATCTCTTGATGTCCTCTAACCACAATACGTCTTCTTACAATATATCTATTTATTTTACATAATCCTTTGTCATTTAATATATATCGAATCTAAGCGTAATTATCCACGAAAGGAAACATCTAATTTTTTCAATCTTTTCTAATAACTTTATATATATACTTTAACAATGGAAAAGTCATATCATATAGGAAAACTAATCATATCAAATAAGAAAACTAGTCATATACAATTTCTATAAATGAAAGGTTTTCTATAATCTAATAGGGTCACAAGTCAATCAAAAAGAAATTGTGAACATTATTATACTCAAGTAAATATATATATATATATATACTATTTTATTTAAATTAAAGCTAACATAGCAAGTAAAGGTGTGCAAAAAGGAAGCTCCTAATAGCGTGAGCATCTAAATAAGCATCACTATTGCTACAAAGTCAAAGAATAGGACAAAGAGTGAGAACTCCTTAATCAAAGTATTTTGCAAGTTCATCTATTTAATCCTCCATCTTCATAACCACTTCAAGCAAAAGCTTTAAATTGATGCAGAACAGTTCCCAGCTCCGAGAAGAATTATTCTATAGCCATTGATTCCCCACAAAACAAGTTTCCCAGAGAGAGAGAGAGAGAGAGAGAGAGAGAGAGAGAGAGAGGATGTTTATTTTGACTTGCAAATCACATGAATGAATGAGTCTTACTGGTTGCTATGTTTGATAGTAAATGAGTTGAGAACTAAAACTCTCATCTAATAATTTTTTTACGATATTGAGTAACTAGTACAGATTTTGATGATTGATAGTAAACTCTCATTTATCTTTTAAAAGATACTATCCTACGTAAAATCTGACTAACTACTTACTTAGATACATGAACTATGAGTTTATCTTATTAAAGGATATCTAAACCTACTATAAAATTCGAAACCCGAGTGCTAAATTGGTCGGGTTAGACCATAATATATGTTAGGTCAAGCGAGGTTAGAGTGATCTTGTAACATCTCATTAGTCCCACGTCGGAAGTGGATAATTTGTATGATTGACTTATATAGGTCTGATGAGTATACTATATTAACTCCCGATTAAACATTTTGGTCCGTGATTGAGAGATCAAAATTGAATTATTGGTCAGTTACCTCATTCTGACCGTAACAAACCTAATTACTATTATTTATATTATCTGATTCATATCCACCGATATGGTTCAAGTTATCACGACAGATGAGCCAACTGACCAATAACATATTTCCCACTTCTGTGAGACTAACAAAAGCAGTCAACCCAATTGAGATCTGAGCCCAGCATATACTACAAAAAAAATTCATAGACTTCTCCAAGTACAGCGAAGTTCCCATTTATATCATTTACCTTTGCCCTTTCTATTTCTTCTTTCCAATAACTACTCTTCATTCATGTCATGTCATGCTTACCATTGGATGTTTCTTTGTTCCTATCATTTATTAAGAATTGATTAGGACTGTGGTAATCTTATCTTTGATACCATGTCAATGTTTAATTCATTGAACTCAAAATTGAGTCGGATTCATCAGAGCTAACATGGCCAGGATTAAATACCAGTATAACTCAAAAAACTTAAACCTCTTGAATTATTAGTCAAAACTAATATATATCACTCGGCTCTTTCAATTCTTGATAGTTTCATATATGAATTATCATCCACCTCCCAAAATATATTTTCTATTGGCTCATGTGGTTTTCAGACTTTGACTGTGACAACATCAGTGGCATGTAATCTTTGAGTCAAGGACTCCAAATTAACACCTTTCAGAATTCTCAATGATTGGGATGGTCAATTGAAAGCCTATACACTACCCTAACTTGCTCTATACAAAATTTGAGAGCTTTCATGGTGTCTTAGGAAAACAGCACCTATAGACAAATATTTGTCACCAAGTGTTCTCAGTGGACAAGAAAGGTCTTCCATCAGATCCATTTGAAGGAAAGCCTCATCAAACTTTCTCTTGAAAAGATTGATTGTGTCACATAATGGGAACAAGAGCCAACCTAGCTTTGTGCACATTTTGCACACCATCACACCTCCAACATGACAGTGATGAGACAATGGCATCCATGCTCATCATCCATTGCCTAGGTGACTTGTCATCCACAACTTGCAGTCACAGTGATGACAATGGGTTTTTCTGCATCCATGTGTTGTTCTATTAAATGGATGTTGATGGAAGGATGGGACAAACAGCAACTCTATGGATCATACCATTTAATTTGATTTCTCAAGTCAGAAGCATCATAGAGTAAGAGAACCAAATGATTTGTTATAGGTAAATGACTGTGCCATCTCTTCTTAAGGATCACATGATTTCCATTGACTACAGTGACCACATGGATAACTACAATGAGATGGCTCCAATGCAAGTGCTGTCAGGACTCTGATGCTTTTAACTGTTGGAGAAGGCTTACTTGTCTGATGCAGAGAACTAAAAGACTGATAGGTTTGGATGTTTTTAGGGGCACACAGTAACCTTCTCACATGATGTCATGTCTCTCCATCTCCACATCTAGGAGAGAGATTTAGATCGATGTCCCCATACTTGGGTGAGAAGTGGACAACAGTGAGTTGACATTTTGAACATAGGATCCAACTCATATATCATGAAGGCATACCAGTCCTTGCAATTTGATCTCAGGATGCTTTACAGATAGAAGTGGCACAAAAACATGTCTTCTGAAGCTAGTGGTTTGCTTGCTTCAGGCTGGTCTGAGACTGTGGACAACATGGCCTCAGCAAAGCATTCAAGAGAAATAAAGAGGGTGATCAGATGAGGTTTTTTATTGATAACTAATACCGGCCAGTAATTATACCTTCTGTCAATGGTAGACACCAATACCAATTGGATGAACTGTGATGGCTCATGGTTTAAGACCTTCCATCATCCTTCATCTCAACACAACACCAAGATACTGAAACGGAAAAGACCATTCAATTTTGAAACCTTCTCCAGAGATTTCAATGTTTTCAAGATAAAATTAAATTCATCTGACAGGTCTTTGCCCCAGACGATGAGTTTCGCACAGGGAATGGTATCCGCCGGTTGGTCCAGAAACAGAAAAATTTACATGCATAATCATGGTCACTGCTAAGAAAGTAGGAAAGACGGGTACTCTCACTGTGTAAGCAACTTGGAGTCACAAGCAACAATCTTCACTCTCTTCACTTGTTCCAGGCGGTCCTCACTTTTGAAAACTGCATCTTGCAAGATGAATGTCCACACATTGTCACAAAACCTGTAGGTGTGCAGATGACCCTGCACAAGAGCATTACCCAAAAGGAAAAAAGATATCAGGTTTCCGAATTGACAGGTTTGATAACAAAGAACAGACTAAAAAATGAGGGTGTGACAATTAGTTCCCTTAAGGTTGATACAGTACTTCCTAGAAATTTTTTTATGACAAGCGATTTGGCCAGTAGAAAGTGCAGAAATTGGATATGCCCATGCAATGATATTTAAGTATAACGTTCACGTGAGAAGGCACTACAAAAGTTTAACTTATAGGTCAGCATAACAAGCACACGATAGGATAGCTATATAAACTTCCAACAGTTAGAAGGAACCAATGGACCTGAAAAAGATGGGACAACAAATAGGAGTGACGAGGAAGAATACAAGTTTAAGAGGCAAGCGGAAAGCAGTTCTACATTCTAATAAAACTAATGGGAACCCCACATAACAATAGTTCCATACCCACGACAATTTCTAAACTGGTCATTATGTATCCGGAAATGACTAAAACAAAAGGTGGTTTACTATGAGAGAATTTGCCAAATCAATAATGTGAAATCAACAAAAGTACCTATAAGTACCGGTAATGCAGCGAGGCCAAGACATGGAGCAAGATAAATTGTCTTTGTAAAACTTAACCAGCATAATTTAATCAAGGATGAAAGTACTGTATATTGCAGACACACAAAGCACAACAGTAATATGTGGACACAGTGACGAGATACCCATGCCATAGGAAAGTATATAAGCTCATAAAAAATTCCTATCTGGTACACTTAAATAATCAAGAGTATACAGAATTTTCCAGTTGACTAACTCAACTTCATTGCAAAACATGCACATTTGAGACAAGTGGAAAAAAGATTCTTAATTAACAGAAAAGTTCAATAAGGTTTAGTAGCAAATGTGTTGTATGTGCACTGCATAGATGCATGTAGGACATTTACAAATTATCCACATGGATAAGTTCAAAACAAGTGACCATGTACCAAAGCACCCTAACATTGGTCCCATATATTACATACCTACACATATCAAATATATAAAACATGATAATATACACTTAATGATATCTTAGTCATAAATTGCTAACAAAATGAAGAACAGAGCTCAAGATAAAACTAGAAAAGTTCAATAAGGTTTAGTAGCAAATGTGTTGTATGTGCACTGCATAGATGCATGTAGGACATTTACAAATTATCCACATGGATAAGTTCAAAACAAGTGACCATGTACCAAAGCATCCTAACATTGGTCCCATATATTACATACCTACACATTTCAAATATATAAAACATGATAATATACACTTAATGATATCTTAGTCATAAATTGCTAACAAAATGAAGAACAGAGCTCAAGATAAAACTAGAAACAGAGCAAAGAGCAAAATTAAGGGGTTAAATTTGTGGTAAAATCAATCTGCATTTGTTTACAGGCACTAAGTGTATCAGTTTAGAAGGGAAAAGAAGGATAAAAAGACCTAACTTAGGCCCAATTTCAGCAAGTCGTATTCATGTCGAGGTCAGTGCCAGGCCAGATTTGTTTTAGACAGTTCTAGAGTCTGGCCCAAATTAGGATCTACTGCTTCCAATGACAACAGGCATTACTGGACCTGTTAACACCCCAAGTTTGAAATTTGGTATAGATGGATGAAAACAAATGATCCACAACTGGTCCTTAGACTCCTAATATCTCCTAAGACACTATGAAAATTCAACAGTTGACAATAAGCATGCCTTCAGCAATGATGTTTGAACAAAGAGTTGTTCATTTATTTAGCTATATGACATAGGCAAGAAATTAGTAATAATATATGTGATCGCAAGCAATGATTGCCTTACTGGGGGAACAGCCAATTCAATGACTAGCAGTCATGTATGCCATCACATCCACATATGCTTGCAGGCAAGTGAAAAACAAAAAGATGAGAGAGAGAGATGGGGAAGCAAGAAAATCATTTTCTAAATTGCTGACAGAATGAAAAGAGAGAACACTGATGAACAAAGATGACAAAAAGAAGGGGTAGGATGAAAAAGAGAGAAATATAGAGGTTGAGAGAAGTGTGAGTGAAGAAAAATTCATGGGAACATCATGATATATTCGGCTTAAACAAGATGGAAATGTTCCTCACTTTAAAAACCAAAAATATAAAAATTAAAATTAAAAAATAATAAAACAGAGAGAACCAGTGACTCAAATTTTTAAGATCAATCAAATCAGGCTTTTAAGACAGACAGATAAAGAAATGCAAAAATAAAAGATGTGTTTAAGTAACAGCCTACCATATTGAATAAATAGAGGGAGGGAGATACAAAAGGTTAGAAAGGAATACTATGGTTGTTCAAAGTGGTTCAAACCGAATCATTAAGGGCTGAACCAAACTGAACCGATATATGATTTGGTTCGATTAAAGTAAGGTAAGTCCGAACTGATTCAAACCAACCTTACCTTTACCGAACCGATTCAAAATCAATTAATCCAATTTAGTTAACCAGTTTGTAATTTCAAGTAATTTAAAAAATATATATATTTCAAATGAACCAGTTAAACCGAATCGAAATCTTAGTCAACTTGAACCAACATGATAAGATTTGTGAAATTGTAATATTGAACTTGAGCCAACAGTAATCTTGTACACCCATTTGATCACCAATTCATGGAACCCAAGTACCCAAGGAAATTTTGCAAAATAAGTTTGGTTCAATCCGAACTAGTTAACCAAACTGAAGAACAGCATCCGGAATCAGAACTGTTTGTAGCTTTCAAAACCAAACTATTGATGTACAGGCCAAACCGGTTTCGGATCAGTTCAGTTCTGGTTTAATTCCGATTCAGTTAGGTTTTTTGGTTCGATTGGAACACCCCTACAGGATGCTAAAGGGTGGACCTCATTCTACATATTGTTCCCGCTATACGAAGGTAAAAAACACCGACAGAAAACAATGAAAGGCACTCGCTGATTACTGGAACTTACAGCAACTTGTTGCTGCTTTCAAGGAGATCGTGAGTATAAAGTAAGCTAAGAAGTGGAATTCATTTGGAGTTAATTTTTCAAAGTTGATTGTTGAAAGTATACTCTTAATATTTACAAAGATTTCCTTATATTTGAATCTGCATCTATGGCTATTTTTGATGAATTTCTGCTGCTCACTGGAAAGGAAAAGGAATAATTTGAACAAGAAATACCAAAGTTGAACAAAGCTTAAGCAACAAGAGCACTACGAATAAGAATTACTTGATATGGCCACAAGTTCTCTCGTAAGCATGACATATAAGAAACTACTTGTCGCACATAACTATATCTAAAGGAACATTGTCATAAACAATTCAGGCATTAGCTATGTGGTTGGTCCCTTCTTCATCTAGGAGAGCTTCTGGGTTCAAATCCTTGTGGAATGATGTCCAAGAATTTGACCCGGACAGATGTGGGATTAATCTGTCCAGGATCCAAGATTAACAAAAAATAATAGCAAAGACTTCAGTTAATGTTACACCTCACATTTGACATGATACTGTAGAGCAGTCTTGGTCAAATGACTAGTTGACAAAAGGTTAAAGGCACAAGTACCATAACAAGCATAATTTCCTTTTTGCTAAACTTGGATACATGATAAAGAATACACCTAACAGCAAATATATACCTTGACAGAAACCTTGCTCTTCACTTGGGTCTCCAAGGCCTCTGTCATAGACTGGAAAGAGACAATACCAAAGAGAAGAGCACTCATAAATATGACTGAAAATAGAATTATCCACAAGAAATGTCAAGGGTTAAAAACCACATTACCTTATCAAACTGCACAAGCACTTGATAAGCTAGCTCTGGGCTCAAAGTTCCAGTAGATACCATCTCATCTAAGGTTTCCGTCAAGCACATGCCAATGGAGGACCTTCGGTACAACTCAAATGTGGCCATGGCCTATTTTAGCATGCCAATGATCAAAGATTACTTAAAAAACAAAAAACTCAGGGCTACAAAATAAGAAAAAGAAAAACAAGGAAGGGAAGGTTGTTTTGTTTCCTGTACATTACAATGTGAAGATAGAGCACAACTCCTTTTACATATTCAGAAATCGGCCTCTACCAGAAAGTTAATATCATGAAGAATTATATTAAGAACCACAGAATCTGGATACCCAAAGGATGTTTTTATAGTAATGATGATCAAAGTATGCTAAGGGATAGTGTACATTGCACTTTCCTATGCTATAAAGAGCAAGCATAAAGACCATCCCAAGAAAATAAGTCATACAACAACACAGATAGTAAACAAAGTCAATGCACAAGAATCTATCTTAAATAGAACCTCAACACAACTGTTGCATATTCCAATAGCAAAGGATGTTTTTATAGTAATAACGTGGAATTAGTACCAAAGCAAAAAGGAATGGTGATCAAAGTATGTTGAGGGATAGTGTACATTCCACTTTCCTATGCTATAAAGGACAAACATAAATATCATCCCAAGAATACAAGTCATACAACAACACAATTAGTAAACAATGTCAATGCACAAGAATCTTTCTTAAATAGAACCTCAACACAACTGTGGCATATTCCAATAGCAAAGCCTATGGCGTCGGAAAAAAAAAAGAACATTGATGGCAACAACATGTGGTGCCTCGATCATTTATGCAACTATCACTTATTTCAAAGGGTGATTTAACAAGAAAACACCCAGTTATTAAAAATGACCAAGGAGAACCCCACTTTTCAATAATATAAAACATGCCCCTTCCTGCGCGAGCTTTGAATTTTGCACTTGATTCAAAGAAGAGGAGCATCATATAGTGAAAACAAAACATGGACCCCTTTCTAAGATACAAAATGGACCTCTTTTCTTCAAGAGTCTATCAAGCGCTAGGATATAGCATCAAAGACCAACATGAAGCAAAGACACCGTTTTACTCTTGAACACTTCGTGTTCAAAGCCCTAAGAAATAACTTCTCTTCCCGTTTCCCAACAGAAATAATCTTCATCAAATATCTTTCCTTGGCTGTTGTAATTATCAAGAAATTAAGCAACAACAAAAAAAAAGGAGAAATTTGAAAGTTAACTCTATCATGTATAAAAAGAATCCTTAACCTGACATCCAAGCAGATAAACCATCTAAGTTTCCATATATCAACCGCGACAACGCATATATCATTCCACAAACCATCAAATCAAAGCAAAGGAAAGTTTGCTCCTTCCCGGTCATTCAAATCCAACTGACGCCAAAACCAAAATCCAAGACAAAGTAAATAAAGAAGGTTTAAAACAAGGGGCTTTTAATTCCCGCCCGTACGACAGCATAATAGGGAGCGTTAGCGGAAGGAAATGACCTCTGATCGCGAGATTTTAGGCTAAAACTCGTCGGCCGGAACCCTAATCTCATCCACCGCCCGCCGCTGACGAGAGCAGACTCCCAGGGGCTTCAGCGACGGTAAAGAGAGCTCCGCTGGTGCGCTCGAGGCAAGAGAGCGACCACGAGGTAAAGAGGCAGATGTCCGTCTGCAATGGAGGACTTCGACTCGAGGGTTATATAGGCGATGCCATCGGGTGAAAGACATATATATAGAGGAAGAAAGCCTCGAGGAAGCACTTCATTACTATGTTGTCCGCGTGCTTTTATGCGAATCATATATCTACCGTCCCGTGCTGTTGATTTAATGGATCCTGATCGTCCGAGCCTTGAGTTAGACCCCGAGTTTGGTGCTACGGCTCGGGCGATTTCCTCAACAAGAACGGGCCAACTCAGTAGCCTTTGGGCCGCAGATTAACTCGGTCCGTTACAGTCCGTGATCTTGATGCGAATCTTAACAACGTCAATCATGTCAGCACACATCTCTTAAAGTGAAATGAGTGGCAGATCACGCGTCGGGATGGACGTTCTGTAATAATAGCGAGTCCGGACTCGGCCAAGTCATTAAGGCGGTGCTTCTATACCTGCGGATTAGGAGGTTTCGATTCGATGGCCAAAGGCGAGGGCGATGGAAAGAGAGAGAGGCGGCGAGGGAGATCGCCATCGTCGGATGACGACGATGAGTCTGAAACGGCGTCCGATTCGCCTCAGAGAAGGCGGCGGAGCTCTTCCCATGGGAGGAGCGGACGCCGGAGCAGCGACGGCGACAGCAGCCGAAGGGGGCGGAAGAAGAGGAGCAGTGGCCGTCGGAGCTCCGACGATGATGGCAGCGATTACTTCGATTCCGGATCGGAGGACCGGCGGGGAAGACGGAAGAAGAGGTCGTCGAGGGATATCACCGATGAGGAGGTATTGGAGTACATGGCCAAGAAAGCCCAGAAGAAGGTGCCGTCCTTTTCTCTCCTCCACGCTTTATTTGCTTTGGGACTTCTTTCTAGGGTTTGTTGGAGTTCTCAAATCCCTTAAAATATTGTTTTCATTAGGCTCTGAAGGTTGCGAAGAAGCTCAAAGCAAATGCAGTATCTGGCTACTCCAATGATTCAAATCCATTTGGGGACTCGAACCTGACCGAGAAGTAACTTCTCTCTCTTTTTTTACTTAAGAAATTAATAATTAATTATATCTGATTGATAGGAGCTCTTCGTTTTTAGTCAGTGTGCTGTTTAGGGTTTAGTAATCCTTGCATAGAAATTGAGCATAGGAATTGTATAGCTTCATTTGCTAAGATGATAGTCACATAACTGGACTATTTTTGGTTCTGGTTCCTTTTCTAAAAGATGATTGTTAGTTGAAAGTGAATTACATCACTTCTCCCACACATCAGCATAGAATTCTTTGACAGATTGAAACTTCGTGCTATCTGGGGTACAGTAAGTATGGTGCCTGAGCTGGGAAGGATACAGTTGATTGTGTGGCCTTGTTATGGGACTGATCCTGGTTCAGCCATCAGAGTAAATGGAAACAGAAGAAATTTTGGATGATGCAAATTGTACCTGAAATTTACAATTATGTTGGTAGGAAATATATTACTCTGATCTGATTTCTAAGCATATAAAATGCCATGTCTGGTAAAGTTACGAAAGAAACATCAAGTTGTCTGTGCTCATTGTGTACTATATTTGTTGAGATTGTCAAGCTCTAAATTGCACATGAATACTAGGGCGGGTTATTTGGTGACTATTGGCTTTCCCATTTAGAAATAAATACCTAAATTATGGTAAGAGAGGTTATTAGTTTATTCTAGCTAACAATTTGACCAAGCAGAGGTAAACATAGCGAAAAATGAACTAAATCAATTATTAGTCCATCAGAGGTAATGTGTCATAATCTTCATGTGTGCCACTTAACTGTTGTTTCTACATCCTATTTGAGTAAGAGTCACTACTAGGTTTAAATCTTTATGTGGGTAAGACTGTAAGATCACAGTCTAAAGCCAACTAAGACTAACTTCAATGACAGGTTTCTACTTCCATTCACTTCATTCGGTTATTCCAAATACACTTTTCACTTGACCCAATATTAAAAACAAATCATTTCCTTCTTGGGACTCGTTTCAGCTAGTCTATTCTTGCAAAGTAACTGAATTGACTGGGATATATAGAACATTCTTTTGGAGTTTCTTATTCTGACTTCTACTTATTTTTATAATTGTCTATTCAATTCTAATAATCAGCTTGTGATATTCTTAGCTGCATTACTTGATTCACCAATAGGATATGACAATCTGAAAATCGGAAGGGGCAAATTGACGTTGGCAACATGTGAAACCAAAGTTGTCAAACATTCCACACAATAAACACGATGATCACTGACAAATAATAGGACGAAACCTTAAAGGACTATGAGAAGAAGTTTATAACACTTCTGGGAGAGTTTTGTAATTGGAGATGCGAAAAGACAGAGGACTGAGGAAAATAAAAAGATGAAGAGCACATTAGGACAAGAATTTATGTACTAAGAAAACAAAATAAAGAGGCATTTTTCTATTTGTGTTGGGGGGGAGGTTTTACATTGAATACGTCAAAAAAGAGCACACAAAAAGGGATTATAAGAGGATTGTAATCAGAAAAATTGAGGAGACTTAGGAAAACAAAAAATTACACTTTAATTTTTTTGAATAGTAACAGTTGTGATTGGTTGGTGGTGGCATGGGATTAGAAGAGGGTTGCGGAGGAGGGCTTTTGATGTTCTGAACCCTCGTATGGAAGGTTTATCACATCAGCATTTTCATGTTGAAAAAGATTCTATGAATAGAAAGAAGCATGTAAAAATAAAAAGGTAACATAAGTAGGTTTATCATGACTATTGACATGTCTTAATTATATTAGCAGTTGCTTGTGCATTCATCAAATTTGATATAGGCTTGGTGTATGCATTGGTAATTGAGATAATCACCCTTTTGGATATTTGAGTATAATCATTTTTCTTGGATTTGTGTTTCTCAGTTCTTTATTTCTAAGAAAGATATAGTCTGGTCCCTTGGTAGGTCGTAATCTCTTCTACTTTGTTCTAGTATTAACAAGTGAGGTTTATTCTTTTAGAAGGCCTCTTTGGATGTGAAAGAAAGGAGCTTTTCTTCATAAGCATGCTATCATATCTCCTTTTTTTCATACTTATTACTTTGTTCATTATCATATTGGCAGGTTTGTATGGAGGAAAAAGATAGAACATGATATCACTCAAGGTGTACCTTTGGATATATCTGTAAAGGCTGAAAAGAAGAGGCAAAGAGAAAGGATGGTATGAAATTATCATGTACTACAACTGCATAATCATTCATATTTTATTTCAGTTTTGCTTGAATCAGTCAAAGTAGATTGCATAACATTCAATTCGGGTTAAGTAGTTATAAGTGTATAACATGATAGGCCAATTCCATAGTTTATTACAATATTTGCAATATGTACAAGATTTACCACTTCAGTCATTAATTTAAATGGAAACATAAGTTGACTGCTATATGCAAGTGCAGCTATGATTTTAGTTGGATTATATATATGGTACATCATGATCTGATTTAATTATCTATGTATAACTTCATTCAATTTACAGTTTCAGTCTTTGTTTGTGTTGAAACAGATTTTGAGTATTTGATTTTGCATATTTTGGTTGGTCTTTGAATATACTTCCTTTGGTTGTAAAATATCAGAACAAAACACAATCTTCCTCTTGAGCTTGACCTTGTTGATCTCTAGCGACCTTTCACCTCCCATTTGTCATTGGCTTTGGAGACCCAAGAATGAGTTTGACATGATTGTAACTCGACTGATTTGATCTCTAACTCCCTTCCACCTCCCATATGCCATTGGCCCTTAAGACCTGACAATGAGTTTAACCTGGTCAGTAATTTTCATTGTTGTTCTGTTCTGGCCTCTGTTATCTAGGTGTTCAGCATATAACTCTCCTGTGGCACCAGAAACGTTCTGGAGATAGATACGTAGATTTCTTCTTTCTTTACCTTCCTCATCAGAACTTCCATTTAAGCAAGATAATATTTCATATTATTACATCTATAAAGATATGACTATCTGACATGGAAAGAAAGATCATTTTGTATCCTATTAATGATATGCCTACTCACTTGGATGTTCCACTTTGAATATTGTTTGAAAAATTCTCATGAAAAAATTAACAGTATATGTTATTATGTTTTTTCTTTTTGCCTACTACAGGCTTGGGTATATTGTATACTGTAGTTTTTATGCATGCTTGAAAAGCTTTTATTTGCTTCTTAGTTGATTTTTAATCTTGGACAAGTACTTTTGGTTGCATATTTTGTGCATAGGTTTGTACCATTATAACAATATTTGCATGATGATGCAGGCAGAGATTGAGAAAGTTAAGAAAAGAAGAGAGGAAAGGGCAATTGAAAAGGCACAACATGAGGAAGAAATGGTTGGTTATGAATTCTGATTTTCTAAATATAACACACATTTCCACGTATGCGTGGATTCTTTTTCTTGAAAAGAAAAACTGACTAAGGATTGTTTTGTTGAGGCTGCTCATTCCTGTCTTTTGTAAAATGTTGCAGGCAATGCTAGCTAGAGAGCGAGCCCGTGCTGAGTTTCAAGATTGGGAGAAGAAAGAAGAAGAGGTGTTTATGTCTTTCTACATCACCACATTTTTACTACTCCTGATGTATACTTTCATGCAATGCTTTTATCTTCCAGTAATTTGGTTCACTTTTTTGAACAGTTCCATTTTGACCAAAGCAAAGTCAGATCTGGGATTAGATTGCGTGAAGGACGTTCAAGGCCCATAGATGTACTCACCAAAAATCTCAGTGGTTCAGAAGAGTTTGACATTGAACTAAATGAACCTTACATGGTATTCAAGGTAGATTTACCTCTTTGAACCTTTTTAAAAGAACACGCTGTCTGTTAATCTTTGGCATTTTAAAGTTTATTCCTGAATTCAAGAGAGAAAATATAGTAATGCTAAGGTTTATATTGATCGAAATAAAGTTAGTATGTATCACGCACCCTTGAAGTTAATTTTTTGCTTCTTGTTATTGATGAGAACCTCATGGGGTTGCAATGGATATAATACACGCTCAATTGCTTTGAGAATTTTGATTGCCATGGCATGTCTCGATGCTCATTCCTTGGTCAGCGTTTCCAAATTTTGCAGCACAAGTTAGGTACCAACAACTTCATTATGAATCATTATCTCTTAAAGACAAATTTAGTTCATTTAACTTAGGTTTAATCTGTTGTCAGTTGTCAATTGGCCATCACCAGCCAATATTACAGACACTGGAAATTAATATTTCTAATGTTGGAACCTTGGAGAAGGTCATTTTTCGGTAACTTCAGGTTGATAATTCCTTGTATGGTCAACATAATCAATTTGTTGAAAATGTAGGGGCTTACTGTGAAGGAGATGGAAGAGCTTCGTGATGACATTAAGATGCATCTGGATTTGGATAGAGCAACTCCAATGCATATTGAATATTGGGAGGTAAAGTCTTTGCTTCTTTTAAATATTTTTTTTGCCTACAGTATGAGTTCTGTGACCTACTCTCTTGTTCTCTCCCCCTTCTCTATCTTCCATTTGCTTGAAGGTGTCTTTGTTTGTAATTAGGTAATTCTTTTTCAAAGTAGGAACAGATTTAGTAATAGCTCATAAAACATCCTATGCGCCCAATCAGATTGGAGAAGAAACTCGTGTATTCTTTTTCTGCAAAAGCGATCACATATCTATGTGCAGCCACCAGCACACCTAATTTATAATTTCGAGTGTCATAGAATTGGATGCATGATTGAATTGAATTTGGGTGAATAAAGGGTCAAGAAACATCAAGTTGAAGAAAAATGGAAAATATGTGATTGATATTTAGGCTTCCGATCATGGGAGCAGATCATTGAATCAAGAAAACCTGAAAATATGGGGGATTTTAATTCATCAAATCGTTGAAAGGAAAATGCAAATGTTTTATACTTTTATTCCATAATGTATATTGATATAATTGGTAATGTCAACACCAATATGGCAACTTTGGTGGGCTAATGGCCTTTCGTATTGTTTTTATCCCTTTTGAACAGTTCATTCTGTGTTTAATATTTTTATTTTATTATTTGAAACCCAATAAGTGGCATGCTTTTATGGAACAGGCATTGATGGTAATTTGTAACTGGGAACTTGCTGAAGCTCGGAAAAGAGATGCACTAGATCGAGCTAGAGTACGTGGTGAGGAACCACCTCCTGAGGTTCTTGCAGAAGAAAGGGGTTTGCACTCCAGCATTGAGGCAGATGTGAAGAATCTCTTAGAAGGGAAGAAGTTCAGGGATTTGGAGGCAATGCAACAACAAATTGAGTCACAAATGCGCTCAGGCACTGCCAAGGTTGTTGAGTATTGGGAAGCTATATTAAAACGCCTCCAAATATATAAAGCAAAGGTATACAGCCAGTTCACTGAAACTAGCCTTTTTTGCTTCTAATTTTCCATAGGCTTTTGTTTTAGATCGATAATTATTGATATTAATCATGACTTTAGACTAGAGTGTTGCTTATCATCTCAATTGGTCATCAAAGTCCTTTCTGTTAATTGCTATGTTTGTGTCATATTTTTTAAACTTTAAATTTTCCCTACTTGCAGGTTGTTGTGCCTTTTGTAGGCACTAGAATAGAAATTGTACTCTTGCTGACTATATCTGTTTTGCCTTCAAGTTTGAAAAAAAAAAAAGATTTGAGTTTGAGAAGTCTTTTCTTCTATATATTTTTAAAATTTTGCATTTTGAGGCCTCTGAATTCTATCCTTTCCTCCGAACTTGATGGGATTGTAAAATTCCCTAACGGCTTTTTGTCCTTGTTCTTCTAAGCAAGAGCTACTTAGGCTAAACATTGGTTTCAAAAGGTGTAGTGTTTCAAGAGGAAAACAAACAAATGAAACATCTCAAGATAAGGACGCCAGTGATAAAATATGATAGGAACATGGTTATGATAGATTTCCATGTCAATGAACTAGGATTTAAATATCACATGCCACCTTGTGCCCAGCCCTTCCATATCATCATACCATGTGTCCCTTCATGAGGGCACATGCAATTCATGTGCAAAGGTGCATTTGGGAAGGGAATGGTGGTGATTTGTTTCATTCACCAGTACAGATGGTCACACAGGACATGCCATCACACACCTCCATTTCCTTTTATTTGGCATGTGCCTACTTACATTGGCACGTGTTGCACTTATTTTTTTGATCATTAACAATGCTTACTTTGGAAAAATGACATACTTCTCATATATTCTGTGTGAACTTGTCTATGATCTACATATATATTTAACACTAAAATTTTAGGGTGTTGTGTATATTGCAACATTTGTTGTGTATTTTAGCTTTTTCTTCATCAGTATAGCTCTGAATTTCTTGTTATGTTAGCTGAATGAAGGTCTAACAATGCAGGCTTGCTTGAGAGAAATCCATACTTCACTTTTAAGAAAGTATCTGCAACGTTTGGAGCAAGTTGCAGACGATGAACACCACTTAGAAGCACATGAAGATATAAGGCCTGAGGTGGAGGATGTAATGCATGATACAGAGGGTATAATTTTCTTCTGAATTTAATCTTTCTTAGAATCTCTTTTTAAAAGATAAATCTTTTTGCTTATGTTGTAATTTTATAATTAGATTCCAAGCCTTATTCTCCTGAACCCATAATTGAGGAGCCAAGCTGTGAACCTGAAGAAGAACTAGGCTCCTTTTCACCTCAACTCTTGCAAGGCGATGAAGATGATGAAGCAATTGATCCTGAAGAAGATAGGGCAGAGCTGGTAATGATACTTCCTTGTAGCTTCTACAGTTTTATCTTTACTTGAAATTATGCTGAGGAACATGTCATTGATGGATCAAGCCTAGAATTCACCTCAATGGCTCATTTTTATTCTTGATATCCAAGGTATGCAATACCATGCCATACCTGTGTTTCAAAGTTGGCTCGGTACGGTACGGTATCATATACCGAGCGGTACACTAAGGCATACTGAGCAGTACACCAGGGCGTATCGAGCGGTACACCTAATTTAAAATATTTCTTTCTCTCTACTATAGTACTGCAGCACTGCTACAGTATAGCACTGTAATACTGTAGCACGTTAGCGGTCCACGTACCGGTATACCGTCGGATCGGTATGTACCGCTCATACCAGGCGGTACCATTCGAAATTGCATACCATGTTGATATCTCATATAGGCTAATTAGATATCGATGAGATAATCAATCAGGAAAAAACAATGACTTATGTATCCATTTTTAGTAATTTGGATGGCTAATACAGAAGAGATAATGACTTGTACATAGCTGTCTCAGAATTTGGGAAAAATATAGCATATTACTGTCAGGAAAAGAAGTACAAGGACTATAGAGGTTATATGAAATATGCCTGATAATTCCCTGTACTTTAACCATTCGACCAGTGAAGTCAGTTATCCGGTCTGAATCACAAGGTTTGCAATTCAAATGAGAGACCCAAGGTTAGTGCAGTCCTGATAGATTGTATGTTGCTTGGGGCATGAGATTCATTTTCATGCAAAACAAATGCTGTGTTTGGCCACCGTCGACCACTATCTGTCAAATTTTGATTCTGATTGGTGAGTCTTGACCCTAACGCCCTCCAAGTTTTGATTTTTGTCAGTTCAGTTATTTGATGGTTTAGGCAGATTTGACAAAAAGGATCAGTAAGATTGCCCAACTGACGGTGTGATCAGTGGTACACTGCTACCCAAAATTTGCTCTATTTCAATGAACTTTCTCACTTAGCATTCTCTTATTGGATTACTTTCTGATGTCAAAAGGTTATTGATTATGGTTAAGAATGGGAAACGTATTTCTTGCAGGAGCGGAAACGTGAGGCTGTAGTAATAGAGCAGCAAAGAAGGATTCAGGAAGCAATAACTGCAAAGACTAATACACCTGAAGATAGCATGGAACTCAAAGCCATGAAAGCCATGGGAGCTATGGAAGAAGGTGATGCAGTTTTTGGTGCTGGTGCTGAAGTGACCCTGGATTCACAGGTTCAAGCTCACTCTTATTTAGAAAGGTTCAGAATATTGCATGTTGATGGTGCTGAAGTGGTGCATGCACTGCCATTTGCAAAAGATATGCACCTTTTTTATCTGCTTACGTGAGACTGACTTTTTGACATCTTTTTCCTTCCAGGTGTACTGGTGGCATGACAAATATCGGCCAAGAAAACCCAAGTACTTCAATCGGGTTCATACCGGATACGAGTGGAATAAATATAACCAGACCCATTATGATCATGATAACCCTCCACCGAAGATTGTACAGGGATACAAGTTCAATATCTTTTATCCTGATCTTGTTGACAAGACGAAAGCACCTGTGTACACTATTGAAAAGGACGATAGCAATGGTGAGACATGTCTCATAAGATTTCATGCGGGACCTCCCTACGAGGATATTGTGAGTGTCATTTTTCTCAAGCTGCTAGCATCATGTTCATTTCTGGATTTTTATCATTTTTACAATTCCTTATTTTACCTGCTTTCTTTCTGACACATTTAACAGGCCTTCCGCATTGTCAACAAGGAATGGGAGTATTCTCACAAGAAGGGCTTTAAATGTACATTTGAGCGTGGCATTCTGCATCTCTATTTCAACTTCAAGCGGTACCGCTACAGGAGATAATTCCTGCTTGGTTGAAAGAGTTGAAGGAGGAAGACAGGAGGAAGGAAAAACTTTTGGACAAACTTCTTATAATCACACACGGGTGCTTACAGGGATTGTTATAAGATCGTAAGCCAATGGATTTTATTCATCTGGTAATACCTGGTAATTGTCTTTGCATTAATCTTTCTTTCCAGTCAGGATGAAGCCAAGTTGTGTCGTCTGTTCATATAAAATTTATATATCATTAAGGTAGATTTTAAATGTTTTTTTTTCTTTTTTGTTTGTTGAATTGCTCCAATGTCTGGACTTGGCTCATGTAATTGTTCAGTTTGTGATTGCCTTTGTGCAATCTGCCATTATCCAAATCTTTAGAGGGCATCGGCGCTGCGTCGATGAAGTCTGTTGTCGTCACACTGTGTTTGTGATGATGCAGATACCACCGTTGCCTGCTGAGAAGCTAAACAGTGGCTACGGTAGTGTTTGTTGGTGTAGTACTATGCAAAGCAACAATTTTGCTCTACGCAACTAGTTTTATGATTACACCATGCGAGGGGATTGCTCTCTCGGGCGGGCAAAATTTCATTGATTTATCCGACTCTAGTGATTACAGCACATCTATTGGTGAACGCACGCGGGACCATTACTGCTTTAGATGGAGTTAATTATAACTCCTGTAATTAGTTATTTTTAGTATTTTAATTTTTATACTTTAAAAAATTATATTAATGTTTTTTATAATTACGAAAATAAAATATTTAAGTTTATTTATCTTAATATCATTGATTTTATAAATAGAAATACAAAAATAAAAATAAAAAAGTAATGTTAACTTCCTAATCAGTGGTAATGGATGATGACGTCGATGGTAACGGATAGCATTGGTGGTAGAGGACGACGATGTCGTTGAGAGCTGCACTGTAGGTGATTGTTGTAGATGAGGAGAGCGATAATGAAAACCGCTCTGTATTTATGTCGATGTCGATGCTCGAACGGCATCGCTTAGCAACTATATTAATGCCAACACAAATGTAAAGTGACGTTGCAACTATATTAATGCCAACACAAATGTAAAGTGACGTTACTCTGCATCAATGGCTCTTTCATCCTTCAAAAAATTATATTGACACCGATGTAAATACAAAACAATTCTTTCATCGCTTGACAACTGTGTCGAACGATGACAGTGATGCAGATGCCGAGCAACCCTTACGTCGCTTAACAATTATATCGACAATGATACAAATGTAGAACAATAAAAAAATCGTTCGACAACTACATTGATATCAATACAAATATAAATACCAAATGACCCTTTTTTTACTTAACAATTGCATAACGTAAATACAAAACCCTCACCTCTCGTCAACACTCTTTTCATCTACAATAACCACTCATCCACTACCATTAACTAAAATATTAAAATTATTTTTTATTTTTATTGATAAAATCAATAATATTAAGATAAATGAACCTAAATATTTTATTTTTATAACAATATGAATATCAATATAATTTTTTATATAAAGATCAAAATAATAAAATAACTACGAAAGAGCCTCAATAAAAAAACAAAAAGAATGCATTAAAGGATCCTTCAACACTTGTACATTAGCCAGAGACTCGGAAAGAAAGCTAGTGAGATCGACTTGGACCGCATCACTATTTCTGAACCTTCACCTTCTTATTGCTGGACTTTCCATCCTTCTCATTCTCGGCTCTCTTCATCTTTCGGATGGACTCCAGAAGAGACGCTCTCTCCTGAGGGCTGGCTGTTTTAGCAAATGGATTCGTCGGCCCACGGGACTGTACCAGGTTGGTTCTTCCCTTCAAATCCCCTTCTTCCATCGTACTGCTGCTAGGCATCTGACTCTTCTTATCGTTCCCTTCATGCTTCCCAGAATCGCTTGATGGCGGCTTCGGCTTCGGCTTTACACCCGCTGTTGCGTCTCCATCACCGGCGTCCTTGCAAGCTTCCTTTCCTCCTGCCTTCTCTTCTATCGCGTCTCGCCTTGGGAAGCGTGGGCAAGACAAAGATGATGGTGTCAAAACCGGCGCACCGATTCTAATGGTGTCGGATGAAGATGGCACATTGTTCGTAATGGTACGTGGAGAGGCAACACATGGAATGGCAGCCGGCGTTCTACATCCGTTGAACAATCTCTCCTGAAAGCACATTGTTTGTTCACCAAAAGCTGTGAGAAAGGCGGCGACGAGCAAGATGATAGCTTGGCGGAGAGGAAGAGGAAAGGGATCACCTCCAGTATCCCACTGAACCGTTCTGCCAGTATGGGAAGCTTCAGCGCGGTAACCAGCTTTATCGCACCTTTGACTGATTTCTCCAGGGAGAGCGACTTAGCCAGCTCAGTGGCCCTCACGAGCTTATCGCCTGCAATTGCCATCACAAGAAACAATGTTGATTGCCAACCATGTCCATCACACCGAACCTTTAACGCTTGGTCTTATTACCATTGCAACAGCTAGCAATGAGCCTCAACATGAACCGGTCAATGGCAGCTTCCGTGTTGAACGCTTCGTCGTCAAGCGCAGTGGTATCCAGACCCGCCATGGCCATTTCTTGGATCTTCTTCTGGGTCTGGGTTTCGGGAAGTCCACAAGAAATGAGCAAGTGAGCGGCAGAACGGGCAGCTGAAACAGAGGGAGGTGAAAGGGATGGACCTGTGAGAGATGCAACTGGCTCATCATGAGCTCACTCTCGAGATCCGCAGCACCTAGATCGGAAGAGGCAAGAGGAAATGAAAGGCTGAGCAGCTCGAGCACAGGCTTCGGCATCACCTGGCACAAAAGGATACCGTGTTAACTGCAGGAGACAATGGTAAAGGATTAAGCAAAGCAGATTGGATCTCTCTACCGTTGGGTAACAATTAGGAGATTTGCATATGATACAGAATAGCTTGCTTGCATTTAACCCCACTATCCAGTAAGTTTCGTCCTCCGACTTCCTTGTTTTCTCAGCGCTGCAACCACAATCATGTCAATGCTACACATCACAACATTGTCTTTAATTTGCCTTCGACAGATAAATAAAACAATGTTCATGAAAGTAGCAAAGGAGGAACACCTGAAGACCGGAAGCCAACTGCCTCCATATTGGTGACTGAAAACTCTGAGCACTCCCTGCAAAGACTCACCGATCAGGTATGTTTCCTATGAGTTGAGGCAAAAGTAAGAAGATGATCATGTTAGGGTGTAAGTTTAGCAGACCTTGTAATCATATGAACTTAGTTGTCCTTCCTCACTGAATCCAAACCATGTTAAACAAGAGGTTGGACTCAACGGTAGGCGGCCTTCGAAAAGCTTGGCTCCCTCCGATATGTTAAGCACTAGAACGTCTAGCATCTGCTAATCATTAGAGTATCGTAGAATTAGATAGCCAGAGAAACCAATACTTAAGTATCAACCTTACTGTTCTATTGATCATTATGTACAAACCTGATCTCCTGATGAAAGACATTCTGAAGCATGAGTAACTATTGCCAATTTATCCTCGTAACCAGCTGCAGTCACCACTGGACCATTAAGGCAAAGAATATGTCTCTACAACAATATCAATCAACAAATAAGCAAAGATCACCAGGTAATGATGTATGCTGAAACATAACAATCTGGGAGAAGGAAACAAGAATAGAGTTTCATTAAGTGCAAATTCGAAGCACTTAATGAAACTCTGAGAGACTTGATGTTGCAAGGATCCTTTATAGAAAGGATGATGTTAGCATATGTGACGTGAAGTTGTGTGTCGCGCACCTGCAAGCCACCCTCTGTGAAGATACGTAGGAGATTAAGATTAGTAATAGCAGCCACCCAACCAGTACCGAGTGCCACAGCCTTCACTTCCTCTCCTTCAAACCTCATTAACCACTAGAATCACATGAAATAGCAAAAAACCAGTGAAATCTTAGAGAGAAAAGAAAGAACATGTTAATTGAAACTTCAAATGTTTGTAATAGCCAAATAGAGATTACCTCGCTGTTGTTGGCCCAGCTACTAAAAGGACGATACATAAGAGTACTCATGTTCTTTTCACCTTTGCATGGATTTGAGAAGACGCTTCCATTTTCGTTCAGAGCAGCCATTGTGAAACCAAAGTAATCAGTCATGGCAGGAACCCTGGGACCTCTTCCAGTATCATGGAAATCTACCTACGAAACATAAACAATTGAGAAGATCATCCATTTGATTCACCAAAGAAACATTGGTATAAACATGTACAGCTCAAATTGATGAATGATACTTGCAGTTGTGAAAATTATAGATCGTGTAGAGAATTCTAATGAAGCAAGAACTTTTCATCACCTCTACGTGGGAGAAGCCCTCGTTTTCGATTGTGGTGATACTTCCAAGCATGTTGTAGACAAGAAAACGTCGCTTCCCAGTCTCCGCAGGAGTGGAACCTGGTTGAAATGCCTCCTGCATGTTAGGCCTTGTGGAGTTGGATGAGCTTGCATTGCCTTCTTTCCAGTCTCTCGTGTGCTTCTTGTGTTTAGCAGCACTTCTCTTTCGCGATTCTATCTGGCGCAGCAGTCCGTCCTCCCCATCGCTATCTTCATCGCAGATCTCATCAGATATAGATTGTTTCCTTGATCTTTTGTGGCCGATTGGAGCCGACTCACCATGACTCTCCTCGATGGCATCATCCAAGCTCCCAGAAGCGCTTGGAGTCTCATCATCTTCATCAAATAAAAGAAGCCTATTTGTGCCTCTTGCCTGTAGATCTGCAGCACCATCCGTCGGGGATTTCATGCATGACGGTACTGGAGATTCCCAGATGCCAATCTTACCCATAACATCAATGACGGCTAAAGCATTCCCGTTTTGCTTCCATGCCAAAGAGCAGATTCTATCATCAATTTTTTGTCTTTCGATGTCCTGCCTCAGATCCACATCCCAGATGAGGACCTGCTTGTCCAACCCAGCAGTTGCCATGTACTTACCACTGGGAGACCAGGCCAGGAAGCAAACAGGTCTCTCATGATCTCCTTTCAAGGTGAACATCTTCTCGGCTGTGTCTCGGTCGTACATTACCACATCGTTCTTCAACCCTGGGACAGCCAAAGTTTCGCCATTGGGGCTCCAGCTTAGCACATTAATCAGCGAGGCATCTGCGTCACAGTTAGGCGCGATGGCCTTCAGGGTGTGCATCTGTTTCCCCGACGAGAGCTCCCAATATATGACAGTACCGAACGTGTCCACGGACGCCAAGAACTCATTCGACGGATCGAAGGATAGGCCGGTCACAGGCCCCCTGTGCCCCTTAAGCACCTTGGAGATTGTGTTGTCTATGGTTGCAATTAGTTTGATGCCGTCGTCGTCACCGGCCGCGGCCAACAAGCTTCCGGATTTGTTGAACGCGAGAGATCGGATCGGCAAGGTGAACCGTGTGACATTGCTCTGGAACTCTCCATCTGACCAAACAAATGCGAAATCCTTAGCAGAGTGAAGCCACAAACCACCAAATTGAACTTCTTGAAATCAAATCTCTACTATTATTATGATCTACCGGAAACCCTTTATTGATCGCAAGTTCTGGTCGCGACCAAATGATCTCACGAAACGAAGCCTTGGAGAAGGACGCAATCGAAGAGGAGGACGAAGATGGCATACCTGGGAAGCTGTAGATCTTGACGGAGTGGTCGATGGATCCGGAGGCAAGGGAGTTGGAGCCGGGACTGAGGGCGAGGGCAGTGACCCCGTCCTTGTGGTCGCGGACCTCCTTGGCGAGCTTCGGCGGGTGGGAGGCGTCATGGATGGAGACGGAGCTATCGGAGGCGTTGGACGTGACGAGGTGGCGGCCGTCGGCGTCCCACAGGATCGAACAGAGCGCGGGTGACCCGGTGCCCTTGTGCGCCTCCCGGAGCTTCAGCGATCGCTTCATGACGACCCTCTTCCTCCAGGTCGTCTTGTTTGGGTGAGGGTTTGGTCGGCTATTAATTACAAAGGGTAGGGTTTCTGGCGGGAATATTGTTTAGGGAGGGAAGCCCATTTTGGCGGGAGCAACAGGTTTTGGTTTCGTTCGCGGCGTCGGGGATGTCGAACTTTCTCGTACATTGCACGTGATTTGAACTTGGACTCGTGCCTCGATTCATTCCAATTTGGTTGGATCAGATCTGGTCAACTTTGATCCATAAATAAAGTTGGACCTGAATATGATGGATCAAAGATTCCAAAAGATGCAGAGAGACGTCATGGTCCAGTTTGCCCTACAAAGAATAAGCTTACTTCATATAAGCACTATTTTAGAGATATAACTGATATGCGTGCCAATGCCAATGGTATTAAATGTGCTTTTGTAAACTTAATACTTATCAAATTGACGCATGAAAAAGCATGCGATCTACAAGAAGTATGATTGCTCTTATGCTGACTCAAAAAGCATGATACCTATCAAGAATAGAATGCAGACAGCCTTGGAGCTTGAAAGAGAACAGAACTTTTCATGATCCTCCCCAGTTCCTGCGACATTTTTTTTCTGCTGCATTGCCTGACTAATGACACAAATTTGGTGGCAGATCAAACACCAAGCTACCTTTCTCAACACGAAACAAAAAAAGAACGAAACAAGCGGAACTAAACATCTGAGAACCTGTAGTAACTTTAGTCCATCTTGACAAGAAAATGTTTGTTAGTAGAGCATCAAAGTTGAAGGCGGGATCATAGTCGCCAGATGGAGAATTTACGGGTTGCATCTCATGATCATCATGTGTGGAAGTGGCAAATTTGTCTGATACCCTCACGCGTGATTGCGTTCTTGTTGATATTGGTAGAATGTGAGGATTGCAATAGATACAATGAGGACAGCCATGAAAAGATACTTTGGATCAAGATGTGCTACTTCTATGGTCCTCACTGTCTCAATCTTGGAATCGCCACCTGAGGATTCCTCCGCTGAAACAGTCATCTCTGCACTCTTCTCACTAACAGGCACAGCTGCTATGGGCTTCTCTACCTGATAACATGTAGTTGCAGGTTAGTACTTATTGAAAAGAAGCACTTCAAATTTTTAGTCTTAAAGAAAGAAAGCTTTGAGAGCCCAAACAAGGAGTTAAACCCAAAAAAAAGAAAGGGATGACCTACCCAAGAACCCGTAGTTGAAGACTCTGTCAATGCTTCCACATTGTAGCTCAAAGAAGTATGGGCATTTTCTTTTGTTTTGCATTTCTCAGCCAGGATTTTGTTCTTTTTCGTTAATGCAGTTATCTACAAAAAAAAAGACATGGCTTAATGAAATGATAACCCCATTTGTAAATAATCAACATGTCCTCAGCTACAAATAAAAAAAAAATTAGTAAAATAACAGCACCCTTCACAAATAATCAACACGTCCTCCACATTTTACCAGAAAGGTTAACTCCACTTATTTGGCACCAACTCCAGAGATCCACTGCCGAACAGAACTGTGAATAACAAAAGAAGAAAGGAGCCGTACCTGTGACTGAAGGCGTTCTCTTTCCAAGGCTAGTTTCTTGACCAGATCACTGATAGTTTTTGTCCGAATACCAATGTCTTTAGCAATGGCTGTTTTTGCACCCTCAGCTTGTTGCAGGGACATCTCTAAATATTCTAATCGTCCTCTTAGGAAACCCAGCTCTTCATTTAGTTCTAAATTAGATTCGGTTAACAGATTAACCTTAGATTCAGCACTCTCTGCCCTACTTTCTGCTTTTGAGACCTTTGTTTTGAGTTTCTCGATCATATTTTGCATGTCAGAAATTGCAGCATATAATCCATTCTGTTGCTCTTCAAGTGCTTCAACAGATGCCTTTGCATGCTCCAACTGAGTATGTAATTCCTGGCATCTCCTCTCTAAAAGGTTTGTCTTTTCAGATTCACTATTTCGAAGAAAAAAAAGCTCTTCATTTAGTTCAACATTAGTTTTACTCAGTTCAGCATACTTTGCTTCTGCAATTTCAGCTCTGCTTTCAGTTCTCAAAACATTAGCCTTGAGACCCTCAATTACTTTTTCCACCTGACTGAGTGCAGACTGCAGCGCACTCTGTTGTTGCTGACTTGTTCCAACAGAAGCCTTTGCCAGCCGCAACTGGGCATCAGACTCTCTAAGCTTCTCCTCAAGTGTTCTCACCTTGTCCTTCAGAGACAAGATTTCAGAACTAGCCAGCAAGCTTTCATCTTCAGCTTTCAACCCACTTGCTCCTCTTTCTTTTGACGAGATTAAATCAAGTTCTGCATGAGTCAACCTCTCCTTGGCAGCTTCTTCAGCATGTATTTTCATCAAACTTTCCTGCAACTTTGATCTCATCTCATGTTCCCGATGTTGTGAACTATTTAGATTAAGTTGAAGAACCTGAACTCTTCCAGCTAATTCTTCGGAAGTACCCAAAAGTATCTCAGCAGCATTTTCAGCCTCAAATGCCCTCTCCAAACATATTTCCATCAACTCTTCCATGCAGTATAGCTCTCTTTCTGCATAATGCAGTTTCAGCTTAAGATCCTCCTCACTATATCTTAAATCTGAAAGCTTTTTTTCAAAATCCAGTTCTCTGGCCAATGATTTCTCCAACATTTGTAAGACATGCCTTTGTTGGTCAAGACTCTGCGGTTTCAACTTTGTGCTGATGGATGACAAATGACCATTGTCAGGTTCTTCACTTTCATCAGTCCCTAATTGCACGGATTGAGGAAATTAATGGATTCATTCATGCTATTATGCACAAAAGAATAAAGCAAAAGTACAAATGGACAACTCACTGGTTTCACAATGGCACAAAGCTAGAGTTCTTATGAACGTCGATGACTGATCTAGTATATCAGCAACTGAATCTTGTAACTTCTTCACAGATTTTTCAGCATCATGCAACTTCTCTTCTGCTTTAGCAGCAGATTCTTCAAAGTGCTCATTTTGAGAAACTTGTTGGTGGGCCTCTATGATTTCAGTTTGTAGCAAGCACATGAAGCTTTGTAGTTCTTTGACCTCCATGTCTAAAATCCCAGATAAAATATCAGATTCAAAGGCCTTCAAAACAGACTCATCTGAGATGTCTTTGTATTCCATGCTCACAGCTTCAAAATCATTGGCTCTATCAACTACTAGCATCAAGAGTATCTCCAAGTTTAGTAGCTTCTCTGAAGAATATGCAATATCAAGTTCTACTCTTGTCAGAGCCTCGAATCCATTTCCTCCATTCATTCCCTCTCCACATAGTGAACCATCCTCTTGCAAACAATTATCATCGCAATCATCAGTAGCCATGATCTGATTATCCTTTTCCTACAAGAATAACAACAAACACCATAAATCTGATCATCCTTCTCCAAAAGACAAAAAACGATGTCATGAATCCACAAGATCTAACAGCATGAATAGTACATAAATGAGGATGGAAGAGAGGAGGGAGGGGGTAGAGAAACTCAAGAAAGTACATGGCCAACGTAAAATGACTATCATACCAAACAGTTACAGCAAGTTCGCTCTATCACAAGAAACCATGATCTAAAAAACCATCTGGACCAGTTTGAAATGGGCAGTAAACATCAATCAATGGAGAACTACATTGCAGACCAACCCATTTCAGTTGATTCAGGTCCAGTTCAGGGTTTTTATATAAAGACCCTTTATTAATCATTTAAATCACTCTCCCTCATTCAGTCAACAGGTCCAAGCCACGTGCTATCCCTCATGCCACCCACTTGTCTGCTGCCATTGGCCCACCAGGTACCTCTCCTTCTTTTCCAACTCCTCCTCCTCCTCCTCCTCCTCCTCCCTTCTCAATGCTAACCGATATGCCGACATTATACTTTGTACCAATATGACGGTACATACCATATCTGTATGGTTCTACCAACAGCCAACACAAGGTCAAAATAAAACAAGAAACAAGACATCAGTTAGCATCTTGGTTTAGGAATATACAGCATTTGGACTTAGCAGAGTTGAGATAAGACAGTTCCAGCTAGTTGGCTAGTTGGTTTAGGAATATACTATGCTTGCTCATAATTCCCAATCTTTTGTACCTTGTCACATTAGTTAAACCCGATCGCATATATGATGATGTGATCTTGGGCTCTCATGTTTCCTTGGTTAAAATCTTGTGGCAATAGATGCTTTAGAGGGTGAACTGTATCAAGGCAATAACAGGATTATCAAGAAGCACAACCATGTGAGTTAAGCAACTGACATAGTTTTTTGTGCTAAATTAACAGGGGCAGTGTGAAGCTTGGAGCCACGAAAAATGGCAAGATAAAAGTCTTCTGCATGCACTTGAACTTTTCCTTCTAGCTGCATTCCTTTGTCTAGTTTAATTTAGCTTGGTAGAGCCATAACTCAAACTCAGGGTTGAACTGTACATTAACCATCCAGCTGCATCACAAAATCTGCTCTAGCTATTGACATGCAACTCAATCTTCATGGTCTCATCCTGAGACAATTGCTCAACTCAGTAACTTAAAGACTTGGTACTTCTCTCTGACATCCAACACAACATGCTCACTTATATTAATTTATATTCAATTACATGAGGCTCCAAATGAACCCATTGATAATAAGTTTTGTGATATCAGTTAATAAACAATCACCATATCAATTTTTTAATGTTCACTTAGTTAACACTAACTCGGGAAAATATCGTAGAATGTACTCCTGTCAACGGTGTATTATTTTTTCAGAAATATGCTCCAATATACTATATATATATGTATATATATATATGTATGTATATATATATGTATGTATATATATATATATATATATATATATAAAGGCTTAAATTAAACAATGATGTCAACAAAGATCGTATGGTGAATTGCAGAGGACCTAATATCAAATGAAGAATAAGAGAGTGAATGTACATCAAAGATAACAAAAGAAGTTTCAATTCTATGAAACTAATCTATCCACACAACCCTTGATCCCACTTTATCATGGTCATGAAATAAAAATCATAGTATCTTTAATGAAGAATTTCTTAGTGAACCAAATGTAGCAGACAATGTTTTAGAAATGAAATCAATCTAAAATATAAGAGACAAACTTATTTCAAGATGTTAAGAGCTTGATTTATCTGGTCTTAAAAGTAAAGTAATACAATTAAATCTTTTTAATGTCTTACAAGCATTATCACACACACACGGAAAGAAAAAAAAAAAGAAGATGATGATGATGATGATGAAACATAGTTGGTTAATACTGAAACATAGTCAAGTAAGTTCTACTGAGGTATTGCTTCGGTATTGCTTCTTTTAGGGATCCTAATATCGGAAAGTAATGGGGATATTTAGGACTGTTTGATTTGAAGTTTTCTATTTTATTATTTAGTACAATAGAAAAGAAAACCAAGAACTTTTAACCTATTTCCACTTAGTTTTGGTAGTAAATTTTCTCAGAGTCGATCAGTTCCTTTTCTTATCATGATTATTATTCTATCACTGAGAAAACTTTTGAAAAAAAGAAATCTTCAAAGTGGTCCAAGCTCCTCTGACAGGCTTGTCGCGAAGAAATATGAACTAAGCAGTGCTAGAACAATGCCTTATAGGAAGAAAGAACCTTACCAGTATTTTCTTCCTTATAAAATATTCTAGCCTATATATTTAAATATGGAACTTCCAACCAATTTCTGAAACCATATCATTAAGAACCACATGAAAAAAAAAAAAAAAAATGTAGATTGGTCATTTTCAGGAAACACTGATCATTGGCAACACCAATTGGCAGGGCCTAATTCTCTGGTTGTACTTGGAAGGTGGACGACGATGACAAGAACCACTTGGTTGGACAAAGTCTAAGACAAAGTATACTAATTTCGGCCACTTGGACACTCACAGAACATAAGTCTGCCTCCGAAGCAAACAGCGGTCATCCTATCCTCGGATTTCGCACTTCAGATCATATCTATATTAGATTGTTTTTTACTCGACGAAACCTCTCTAATCCCCAACACGATGATAGCGAGTCAATTTAGACATCCGCACACTCAAAAATGATTATATATCTATATATAACACTGATTAATCCATTCACACAATCCGAACGAACGATTGCATCGATATCGTTCAATCTTAAAACCAAAATTGGAATCCAAAGAGAACCACAAAAACAGCGCAAGAAGATCACGAGAACTTACGTCGCCTTGGGGGCGAATGACCACCGGAGCAAGAAGGAACCGGATCGATTCGAGCGCCAAGGTTCTTCTTCGACCTAGGGTTTCGGCGGGGTATTGGGAATCTGAAGCTGAAGGCGGTGCAGGAAGCAGTGGCTCGCCGACGCCGACCTTTGTGCGATCGGGTCGGGTTGGGACTAAGGGAATGGGCCGGGTCGGATGCTGGATCAAATCGGATGCGGGTGATCAATCGGATATTCCATGTAGACTTGCAAATATTCGGTCCTCCAAAATTTAATATATAATATATAAGATTAAACGCTGATATATATTTGGCATTAGTTTATGTATATATATCTAAAATATTGTTGATACTACTATTATCATAATATTCTTTAAGGGATATTAATGTTATCACTTTAACTACAAACGATATGGAAATGTTGGATATGCGCTAATGTAATCAGATTGTGAGATGTTCAGAATCTCCATTACTAATTAAGCCCCGTAAATATTTAATTTTAAATATAAAATATTTAAAAAGTTCTTTTATATTATATATTATTATTTTTAATTGAATTGATTATAAAAAAATTATTAGAACACAATAAAAAAGTTCACAATATCTTATTACTAACTTAAATATCGAAAAAAATCTCATCCGATCTCGATCTTTTTATAAGTAAAAATATATTGTGCATGTGCACCCCAAACCAAATTAGACTAATTTGATCAGCATTAATATATATATATACATATATGTATATATATATATATATATATTCAAATATTAGTATATATTAAATTTAAATTTAAGTTACTAAGGTTGAGTTGTTAGGGATTTGATAATACTATATATAAGGATTTAAATGTTAGTCATATACATAGTTAAAATGGTTTGATAGACATGTTGTCATAAATTAACAGCATTCTTCCCTCTTTTCATAAGCATCTGTTTGATATTTGCAGAGAGATAAGCTCAAGCAAAAAGATGAAGGTCATATCTACTATTCCAAGCTTGGAAAGGCTGTTTATTTGTATCACTCACCAAAGCCAACGTAGATTGCAGTAGGTATCACCATGAGAAGGCCTTGGAGCATTGATTGGCACATCATGGAGGTCACAGTAGAAACCTCATCTCACTGTTATCCACCATTGTGTCGTTTCCAAGGCAGGAGGGTTTCCTCTTGAATGCCATTTGCTTCTCTCTCAGACTCTGCAACTCCTGCCTCATCCCTACAAACCATTGTCTTTTAATGTTCTTTCTTGTATGCCTAAGGTTCTCAAATCCTGCTATTTGATTCATGTTGGTGCACAGCTTCCCACTAACCCCACTTGTCTGTATCTTACTGCAGCTTTTCTCCGGTCCATACTTTGTAGGGAGAAAGAAGGCAATGGCAAGAATGCTGATCCTGTTTTGTTTGCTTTTCCCACTGGTTTTTGAGAGCGATTCAAGGAAGCTGCTAAGAAATGCTTCTGCAGTTGCCACTCATGTGAGTTGCTTCTATCAGTAGCTTATTGGAGATCGACTCTTTGTGGTAGACATCAACAGTTAAAGAGAAGCTAGTGTTTCAATTTCTCTATGTTTTTTGCTTTCCCTTCCCTAAGCTTTCTGCATGCAGAGACTAAAGATTTAGAACACATTCTCACAGGAAGCGAAGCTTGTTTTGCAGTACCAGCAAGGCATGGCCCTCTAGTCTGATGATGGTGTTGCATTTCTTTGTGTTGGTCACATCACAGTAACTATTGTGTTGAAGAAATAGAAACTTAGATATGATCTAAATTTTCAGGAATATCTTGAACATTTCTTCTAAATGTTGCAAAATCCATCAAATGCAAAGCATGCCTTCTTCTGATGCAATTGAGTGATGATTATATTTGTGCATCTAAAATAACATTTTTCTCATCTAATAGTGGTTTGGTGTATATCTTCTTCCTACAAAAAAAGATGACAGTGCATTTTTTTCTTTATCATGATAACTTTAAATATTTCACCTGCTTTGTTGGCCAGGAAGAAAGCATGGAGAAAGAAGAATGCAGAGGAGTGGGCTATGGGGGTTCCACTACTGGTGGGAGATGGATGGAAGCTCATACTAACTACATATGCACCCAAGACTTGGGTCCATGATTTCTTGTCCAATTCATTTCTTTTTCTTCTCTCTCTTCTCCTTTCACTGTGGTAGCTTAGAAGACATCTGTTGTGGAGTGACTTGTTTATATTTTTTAATTATTATTGATTTTCTTTAAGCTAAGCCTTTGTTTAGACTTCTCTTCTTCTAATGCACATATCATTATTGGAAGTCAAACAAAAAATATGTTAAGATAATTGGGAGAGATGTAAATTGTAACATAGGAAAAGTGGAATCACACACTCAATTTCCATTGCCAGTCTTCTCATCTGCAAATTAATCACTTGAATCTTTGGTTTCTTCCAGTTTCTGCCAAGAGTAGCATGATTTTCATTTGGAAATAAATACTTCCTTCTGCCTTTTAGAATTTCTTGGAAAAGTAAAATTCTTTCACAAGATGAGAAATACTAACCCACTGCATGAGATTCCAATTTCTTTGACTAACTCATTCAATCAAGTCATGAAGATATAATTTAAAGTTAGAGAAGATTATGCTTAAACAAAGGTTTATAGTTGATGCCAAACATGAAGAAGCAAATTTGGAGCATTTCCTTCATCCCTTCCTTCTTAAACCTACTGAAGAAAGCCATTACTGTATCTTACTTTTCTGACCATGTTAATATCTCAACTTATGATGCTAAATGCTCTTTGACAGTATTGATTTATATGATTGTCAAAACCTTCTGCCTTCTTAGGCCATAGAAATTGCAATCACTAGACAACAATATTCTTCTATAACTTGGCTTTCTTTGTTGTTCATTAAAGATATGGAGAATATATACATGAAGTGGCTATGAAGGGCAACTGGAAATGGGAGCTTTAAGCTGAGCATATTCTCATGGCTAACTTTGTATGCAGAACTAAAAACACTGTCATGAGGGATTAATCTAATATAAAGAGATAAAAAAAAAGCAGAGGACCACAGCAGAGCAATCTGTTCCTTCACAGATATGTTTACCTGCTCAAACTCTTGGAATCTCTAACAATCATCTATATTATTGATGTGCATGGTTGATAAGAACAAGTTGGTGTTATCCAAAGTGATGAATCCTAATTATTTAAGCCTGATCATCTTTCATGACCTTGATTTCAATGATTATTTTTCTTACTAAGGAAAAAGTCAACCATAATGTTTCACAACAGTGCTCAGTAATTACTTAATATTGATCTATATTTTGGGTAAATTAAGATTCGATACACAAAGTCTAGTGATTAACATAAATATTCTTTCTTATCTAAAAATGTTAATCATCACATATAAATAAGAGCCTCTCAACTGTGGTATGAGATTCAAAACTTTTTCTTTTCAACTCTTATCTTGAACCGACTTGAGCATTATAATAATGTACATATTAGATACACTATATTAAGATGGGAGAGACTTGTTTTGATGTTCTCAAAATATAATTATTTTTACTTCGTAATAAGAATCGACGATCGATTATAACACTAATATTGCTTTTATATATAACTATTACTGCAAGTTGTGTAATCATTGTCAAACTTCAAAGAAACTTTTGTTTGTTCAATAATGTTCTTGTGCGATCTCAAATTATGTGTTTTGATAGGCTAACGAGGATAGTTTACATATGTGTTCGCATATCAATCAATTTTATTTCTTTCTCCAAATATTTTAACACCGTAAGAGATCGAAAATAGATTGATCCTTTACGAACGGGTATCGTCCAAGGCGATCTTTTTGACTTGGGTGATCAGAGTTCATGACAGCAAACCTTGCAAAAGAGATGAGATTTCTTTAAAGCAAATAATTGTGGTGATATTTGATTCAAACCACTCCCTAATTCAAGGAACAAAGTTGTGGACATGATAGAAGCTATGGCACCAAAAGCCTCCCCACTCACTCATGTGCATGATATGGAAAGTGTCCTCACACTATCTTTATGTCATCACCATGGAGGTCACTGAGCACACAAACGCCCTCACTGCGCCGCTTCCCAGCGACCACATCACCATGGAATCTCCACTTTACAGAACAAGAGGCCAAACACAACTGGTGCCCTACATGTCCTTGAACTGATAACATGACTGCATAAATAGGATGAGAGAACATGTGCATGGAACAGAACAAATGATGATAGGACTTGCAAAAGGAGCATTAATGGTGGTGTCACTTTCATGCAGGAATAGATGCATTCCAAGTTTGCAGATAAACTTCTTACCATGAAGCCTAGGAGGAGGAGGAGGAGGAAGAGGACAACTCTTATATCTCTTCAGTATGAGTATATATGCTTAGTTACTGCACTTTGAGATACTACTGATATGGACAATGGAGTTTGCAAGAGATCACTGCACTGGCCATCTTGTGGTGCTATTGCCTCTCTTATCCATCTGTCTTGTTCCTTAAGGCATCTGCCTTTTGCAGTACAGGTTTTGGCCTTCAAAGTGTTCCAATCATGTACTTCCACTTGAGTGGTGTGTGTTATTTGTTTGGATATGTAGAAAGAGAGGAGGGGGCACTTCATATGTGAGCTCAGTAGGAGGTGTTTTCAGCTTGTTTGGGATGCCAAGGTTTCATTAAATACTATGCTACATATCACAACAACATAAGAGAGGATGATATTACATTTAGCATTTTTATAATATTATTCTAAAATTTAATTTACTTTCTAATTAGATAAGAGATTGATTTGAGAGTCTTTTCTTGCATTCTATTATCCCTTATTCATCAAATAACCATTTGAAATTACATACACATGCATCTACTTCAAGATGTTTCTCAAGGAGAATGCTTAGAGAGAGAAAACACATGCTAGATAAATATAACATGCCAATTCACTCTTTATATTTAGTATTTACATATCACTTTCTACAACATGCCAATTCACTTTTTACATGTCAAAACAACATAAGAGAAGCTGATATTAAATTTAGTATTTTTATAATTTTTTTAATATTTTTTTTTTTTACTTTAGAAAAGAATGTTTGGATTGATTTGGGAGTCTTATCTTGTATTCTATTATCCCTTATTTGTCACATAACCATTTGAAATTATGTACACATGCATCTACTTGAAGATATTTCTTGAGGAGACTGTTTAGAGAGAGAACAATAGATAAACATAACATGCCAATTCACATGCAAAAGATCAAGGTATTTACAGAACTTAATTGCTCAGAGTCAAAGAGATCAGACACCAAATCATGCGTATCGATTGATGGTGGAGGAGTATTGTACTAATTAGCTTCCTCGGAACAAAATTGTGGGGTGGAGAAGAAGGATGAGACAAAGCTGATGGATCTCTCCATGCGATATGACGAGGAAATAAATTTATGAGGCTTTTATGCTCGTTGCTCATCGCATGCAACGGGAGGGAGGGGCTTGGCGATGAAGGTGGGGACGTCGTCGCCGGCCATGACGACCACGACGCGAGGTTCCATTTCCAGAGGGACGACCACAGGCTTCTCGGCCGTGCATGGCGGCGTGGAGTCTTCCTCGGACGACTTGTGGCGAGTGCAAGCAAGCACGAGGAGTGCTACGGCGATGAGACACATCATTGCTGCCACACCTCCGAAGAGATACGGGAGTGGAGAACGCCATGGCTGCAGTCCTGAGGAGGGGGATGATGAGCTCGCTGCAGGCCTCATTTATCTCACCCCCACTTTGTCTCTGCCGATGAGTAGATGATGAGCTGCCGGTTGAGGAGAGACGGTGTGGGCGAGAGTATTTATAGATGGAAGGAGAGAAGGATGCAGAAGCCAAAGTTGGTCGTCTGCTGGTGGGATGTGGAAGCCACCAGAAGCTCAATGGCCCCACTGAGAGAGAGAGAGAGAGAGAGAGAGAGAGAGAGAGACTGCTTTAGCACGCTTAAGGTTTGGAATGGACGGTGCAGGAAGCAGATGGCATTTTTGTTGTGGGCTCGAGGAGACTGTAGCAGCCATGGCGATAGCTGAAGCTGGTGATTGCTTATGCTGAGTCTTCTCATCTTCCATGGCATTCCTTGACATGTTGGAAGAAGACAAGAGCCAAGTCCTGTTGACTGCTGCAAGCATGGTGTCAAGCAAGTCTCAGCTCACTACCTCCTTATTAGACATCCATCGGATCAACAACAACTGCCTCAAAGCATAAGCATCTCGATCTGGAACAAAGCCATCATCACTATTTCCTGCAATAAAGCCAAATCTATCATTGGAGTTATGATCCAAACTCCATCATAATTAATTTTAATCTACTCTGCTCTTTCCCATTTGACTCTGTGAGAGAGTCACTAACCTTTGATTGAATTCATTAAGTAATGAAAACACAGTTTTAGTAAATTTAGAAGAAATAAAATATAATTATGTATTATGTTAAAAAATGGAAAAAAAAAATATGATAGACGAAAAAAGGAAGACAATAACAAAAAAAAGATGATAGGCTTTTCTTTTCTTCCATCTTTGCAATATACAAACTTAAATGCTCTCGAAAAATATCAAATGTTTCTAACTATAAATAAAGAGTTGAGAACATTTCAATCTTTCAAAGGTTTAATAGTTTAATTAGTGAACCGAATTAATCGAGACTCCACATTTTTGGTGGCATATAGTCTTAAGATTTACTCACACCAGATTAAACTCTGCCTATATCAATTGCATGTCAAATGTTATATAAACCATTAGCCATCATCAAATCCACAAACAGATAAAAGATCTTCTAACAAGAGCCAATTATCATACATTTATCATCACCTCCAAGTTCCAAACCAGAGGTTTAAAAGACTCAAATACAAGAAAATATGGATTAGGTGTACAAATTAGAACAGACTGGGGTAGTCAAGAGTTAAAAGATGAAAAGATACTCTTGGATGTAGTTTTCAGCATAACTGTTAGAATAGAATATAAACAGCATAACTAGCAAAAACTGATTGTGATATCTACCATCTGATAATGGATTCAGATGGATCAATCTTGTTTGTCAAGCATAGCACTCCAATAATATGTCTGATGCACTTCCAAGTTCCAATATCAGGATCGAGTCAATGAGCACTTGATTTGATTCTTCCTGCTACTTCAACCAATGATAATCTACCCGTCGATCACCTTCGCATTTGAAATATCAATTTCAGACAACTTGAGTCACCACCAAAAGGCGATTCAATGCAAGAATATGAGGAGTCTGAAACAGGAAATCACCAACAGAAAGTGGCTTTCGACGTAAAGGTTCATTACGATGTTTAGCTCATTGGTGACCATGCACTTCTCTTTGTTTAACAGTCTGGGTTGATAGTGATTAACGTCGAATTATATCTGAACACAAAGATGATACATCAGCATATAGTCACATTTAAGGTAAAGCATATCAGCTTTAGGCATAATTCAGGAACAATAAGAAATGACAGATTAGAATATAGAGTAAAAAAAGCTACCAACACATAAATCAGCATTTGAGGAATATATTTTTCTTTAAAGAATTTACTACTATCTTCGATGAAGAACATGGAACAGAAGATTTATACACACTAACAGAATAAAGACAGAAAAAATATAAATCATACTAAAAAATCTTTCTTGCAGTTCTTCCACCAGAAATGCTCAGATTTCTGAGGAGACTGAATGACTACAGTATCTAAGGACTGCCATACCTGCCAACTAGGAAATGCCAAATATCCATCAACAATATAATGTAAAAATTCTCTCCAAGATGAAACTCTTAACTCCAATTGATTTTTTCTAGTCCAGAAAAAGAAGAAACAGTTACAGTCCACTCAACAAATGAAGAACAAAAAAAAAGAAAAAGCTTTGTGGATGACCTTTGTTTTCCATACAATACGTGGCAGTAGAGATGTAGCTAAGCTCCATATGGTTAATTTCTGCCATTTTATGTCAGCGTCAGATGCACTACAGCTGCATCGACAGGTCGATAAGCCATGCATCATGTCAGCCGGCATGAATGATTCACCTGCCCTTAGGGCTTCTCCAACACCTAGCTCCATCTTCATACGATAAAGAAGAGGTGACCAATCTTTGTTTTGGCATGAACAATTTATCTTTCTTCTATTTCACGCGAGCTATCTTCTGAGTATGCAATGGCTGGAGAATCAAACCAACGAAAAATGGCAAAATTATAGTGAATTAAGGGGAGCTGGCCTCTCGTCTTTGCCATGACTTTGTATAAATGACTTGTCAAAATCTCAAGTGAATGATTTCATTCTTTAACAAATGGATGTAAAATTTTATGGAAAACTGGTTCCTTTACGAATCACTTTCTGATGTGTTTGATAGGAAACAAAAAATATATATTTGTGAATATACCTGTGATGACTGAACAAATTGGTTCCTTTACAAATCACTTTCTGATGTGTTCCTTTACAAATTGGTTCACTTGCAAATAATTCTACACGAATGCAGATATATTTGTGATGATCATCACAATGGCTAATGCCCAAGTCATAGAAACATGTAGAGATCTATCTGAGACGTGTTCTAGAGCAAACCGAGAGACTGGAGTACCTTAATGATGACCGAACAGAGAACAGACACAGATCTCGTGCCTGATCAATTCCGACTGCTCCTGGGATTGAATGATCACTTCATTGCATAGGTTCCATCACCTGATGATGGAAATCAAGCAACATCAGCAAGATCACAGGTCAAAACATCCAGGAAAAAGAAAAGAAATCCAACAAAGTACCAAATTATAATGTAGCATCGAACTGTTACATTTTGACGTGATCAGCAAAACCTAATCGATTAAAAAAAGATAACTTTTTTGCGTAATTTATCAAATACATAAACAAAGATGAGCATTCTACCCAAAAAGAAGGCAGACGGCACAAGGAATAGTGCGATCAGATGTGGGAGGGTTTGTTGGAGTCCAAGAAAGTACCGAATAATTATGTGCAGTTCGAATTTTTGGAATTTCCGGGCATTAACAAAGCATAACGATTAAAAAGAATCATTTTTGGGCGCAATTCATCGAAACGTATACAAAGAAAAGAAATGCACCCAAAAGAAACGCAAACCGAACTAAATAAGAGATCGATCACATCAAGATTCGACATTTAGTAGTGCGATCAGATCTGGGCAAAAGAGCTGAGATGTGGGAGGGGTTGGTGGAATTCTTATCGAAGAAAGTCCCCAGTTGTTATGTATAATTTGAATCTTTGGATTTTCATGGGATCAACAAACCTAATCGAGTAAAAAGAATAATTTCTCTGGCGTAATTCGTCGATACATATTTACAGAGATTATAATTACACCCAAAAAAGAGGCAAACCAGACGAAATCAGAGATGGATCGCGTCAAGATTCAACAATCGACAAGCAAAGAGTAGTTCAATCCGATCTATGGCGAAAGACCTGAGATGCGGAAGGGGTCGATGGCCTTCTCGCGGACTTCGGCGACGACCTCGCAGACCTCGGGACCGCTTCTGGTTCGAACACCCGTCTCCGTCGCCGTTCAACGCTGGAGCCCCGATTACCGAGTATCGATATCATGTTCTTTCGCACCCTATCATGCACCTGTGTCATAGTTGGAGAGCATATGGGGCCCACAACCCATACAAGGGCGGGTGGGAGAGGTGAGTGTAAGAAGCGTCGCCAAACGAACATCTAACTTTTCTTTTATAGGTTTTTAGAATTTTATGGGCAGATTAAATTTAGAAATATTTTTTTTTGAAATAAGTTTTAATATGACATATAAACCCCATCAAATATTGTTAATCTGTTTATCGTGCATTAAAAAGATTAATGATCATTTAACCAAAGGAAAAGTCACTACTATTTATTGGACACTATTTGTTTTTATCTGAGATTATTTTTATAAATGATAAAAAAATTCATGAATCAAATCTAATTAAAATTATTTTTTTTATGTATATAAGCTGTGATCGATTATAAATAGAATATAGATTAGTTTGATTTTGAATATAACTAGTTTACTTGGACTAAATCAATTCAAAAATTTTCAGAATATATAAAATATGATTTTTTTTTTAAAAATAATTATGATAATTTAATTATCGATATTTAAGATTTTTTTAATTAATATATGATCAAGTAACTTTATCAATAACCAACCCAAACTTCTACAAAATCACAAGACATGGTTCAAAAAAATTAAAACCATGAATATGAGGGTGTCATCCAATTAAAAAAAATCAGTAATGTTTTCTTTGACAAAATGCTCAAATTTTTTAAGGTAAATTTCTAAAAAATGTATTTTAAAAAAATTCTCAATTAGCACTCCAATTTTCAAAAATTTTCATGGAGTATTTTTAAAAAATAACGATATTATCCCTATTGATCATCATCTCCATATAGCATTATTGCCTTCACCAAGGCAACGATGGACGGAGAGACATCTCATGTATCTTTGTTATCACACTCATTTTTCCTTATGCGAGGGTCATAGACCAGAACGTTGGTCATAACTCCCTCTTTTGCTCATAATTTTTTCATCTATTCCTATGTTGTTGGTCACTTGGGTTACGGGCAAGGGCAATGAGGTGGATTCGATAGGAATCGATAACGTTTATAGAAATAAAGACGGATATGATAGAATATACAAGAGAGAATATAGGAAAGGATAAATTTTTTTTTTTTAAGCTGAGGACATATTTAAAAGTTGGGACGTTAAAATTTATCAAAAACTAAATAATTTTCCGAAATTTCATCTAATATTTTATAAATGTCACATGACAGTGAATTAATTAGGAGAACGGACACATAAGCCACATTGGGTTTTGGAGCACAACGGATTTCCGTACACATAAGCAAGCGGAGAGAAAGAGCGACCCAGATATGCTGACGATTCAGATTCCGGGCGGCTCGAGGTTTGCTTCGTTTTCTGCCCGACACCGGAGGAGAGGCCTTTAAAAACCCCTCGTCATCTCTCCTGCAGCAGCAGCAGCAGCAGTGAACCTTCTCCTGCCTTCCTTCTTCTCTGTCCTTTTTCAGTCCGAGTAAGAAAGGGTTTCCCCTGCAGCTCTCTCCGAGGAGTCTCATGGAGGGAGGGGTTGGCGCGTCCAGGCCGCACTTCGTCAAGGCGTTGATCCCCGGGTTCTCTAAAAGGATGGTATGCTCTTCTCGTGGGATCCTACTGGAAAGAGAATATAAAACAAAGAATGTATATTTTCTTTTGGTCAATGCATCAGAAGTTTCTTCATTTCTGAAACAAGAAAAAAAGAGCATTTTTCATGGTAGATGATGATTCAGTACCCTCGACACAAAAAGAAATCTTGTAGTTTGCAAAAGAAAAATGAAACTTCAGAGATCACAGATTAATTTCCCTAAAAAAAGGAAACAAATATTGCAGATTAGCATATCTTTTAGTATTTCTACAGGGAAGATAGGTGAAATCACAAGAACTCCAACCCAAAGAATCATAGTTTTTCTCTCTTTTGAGGAAATCAGAGCATGATAATCTGGTGCTCTTGAATCAGTTGCGATTATTGCATCAGAAGAAATATTTAGGTTTAAAGAATGATGTGAATGATAGAATTTCTAATCATATTTTGATTGAAGGTCTGGGTGACTGTGATGGTGAACTCTTCTAGAGCCTGGATGCATGTCAGCCAGCCTCTAGTAAAAGTTGATGAGTTTAGATTGTTCTCATAGTTGTCAGATGTCATGATCAAATGCAAATGAATCCAGGCTGAGGCTGGTGAGTCAGCACGGCTCGGTTCACTGACTCACCAGCTCGGTCCACGGGTCGATGTTGAAAGTCTTCTGTCGGTTGAGTTAGATGCCTAGGTAGGCCAGGCCCTCGTGACGAGGTGTTGATCAGCGTTTCTCAATCCGGACGTCGTCTGCGTTGAGCAGCGTCTCTCCGTTCCCGGGTTGGTTGATAGCTCGTCTTCATTCGTTGGATGGCGATTCCCATGTCGAGGTGCTCGTGGCTCGGGGGTGGCCACTTGCCTGCAAAAACAGCTTTCGTCGGGTGATTCCCGACTTTGGCCCCTCCGACGAGCAAGTCAGTTGTGGGTTGAATTGTTTGTACCCCTCCCTGATCGGATGCCGGCCAAGAGCTTTTATACTATTGTATGAGGGTCGATCGTACGCGGGTTAGCGTGGTGGTACGCGGGTTGGTGTGGTGGTACGTGTGTTAGCGTGATAGACGTGCTGAGCAGCTCCTTGGTACGGTCTCTGACTCGACGTGTGGGGGTGCTCTCTTTGTTGATTCGGCTGTAGCGCGATGTGGCATCGGCTGTGACGTGTCTTAGACCCAAATTATGCATTGAGTTACTTTGTCATCGGTCACCCTTCCTGGCATTGGCAATTATAACATATAAGCAATTTATATGTTAGATTAATCCTGCACAGTGAGTTACTTTGTTCAGTTCCATATTTTGCTTTCTTCAGTTCTGATACCGGTATATATATGCTAATAATTGTGCTGGTCCAAATTATGGCACAATGTGTTCTTCAACACAAAAAGAACTCTGTAGCAACATAACTTTTCACTCTTACATTGCAGCTGATTCCTCGTCACTTCACCGAGCGTCTTGCGTGTGAGAACCATCGAACGGCCACCATTCTAAGCCCTCTTGGCAAGTTTTGGCATGTTAGTATTGAGAGAGATGGGCATGATATGTTCTTCGGTAATGGCTGGAAGGAATTTACTGAAGCCCATGACTTGTGTGTGGGTTACTTCCTGGTGTTCTGCCATGAAGGCAACATGGTTTTCACTGTCAAGGTTTTTGATTGGAGTGGTTGTCTTAAGGAGTATAATGAGATTGCAGGCAGATTCTCAGAAGAAACAAAAACAACAGTCGAAGAAGATCAAGCCATTGATAATGCATCAAAGAGTGAGTTCATACTTGATACTCCTTATCGGTGTTTCTCATTCTGATCTATCTATTTGTCAGCTCTCTCTTTATTGGAATGTATCAGGTGATACACGGAAGGGAGTAGATTCTGATAGCATAACAAGTAAGTTAAAGACTGATAATTTAGAATGCTCAGATGAGGAGGAGGAATCTACTCCATTTTGAGAAGATAGATATACCTTGTCATCTCCAGTACAAGGCAATGGTAAGTGTTTGATATCTGCCTAGCTATTGGACTCGGTGAAGCTTTTAGCATCTCTAACAATGATATGTTAATGCAGGGTGTTCTGTAAGCTTGCTGTATGTTAATGCAGGCCCTCATTCTGGTACTCAAGGAGATTAAAAAAATGGGGAAAGCATTGAGAATATTTGATGGATGCTTTGTTTTGTTTGGTCTTGTATCCACCTATATCATCTTCTCCGTTTCTGCCTTCTCTGAATCATATTTGAATTGAATGTAAGACATGAGAACATCTCATCATTCAGCAAAAGTTGAGAGAAATGTAGTTGTGGCAATGTTTCCTCTTTACCATGTGAACCGGCTCTTTATGCGTCCATTCAAATGCCCTCTTCCTTGCAGTCTCGGTGCCTGATGACACTCTGCAGGTACTTTCTTTTCACTAGCTTTAGCTCCATCTTTGTTTGCTGAGATCAAAGAACAGCTTCCCAAGCTTGAACAATCATTGCCAATCACCATGTAACACAAATGAGGAGGTCATGCATTCAATCATGACAAGAAAAAGAGTATGGAGAGCAAGATCCTCCTAATGAATGCAAGAGCATGTCGATATAATTAAGATAAAACAAAAGCCATTTTTTTACACCTGAGTGTCCCAAGCATGCTCTACAGGAAGTGATGCCTTCTATAACTAAAACTGCACGAGCAAATGCTCAGCCAGTGTAAAGAACTTATTCCGACAGAACAAGTATCTTTATGTGGAAGAAGACCAAAGTAAATTGGAACCCACAGAATAAGAGGAGGAAACAGGTTACTTTCGCTCACTGTAACGCAGAATGCCATGTACGTCCACTATGCCTGGAGGAAATACTGGATCATTTGCAGCTCTTACTGCTACCTTGGCAACGGCGGTAACATTCACTGGAGGTGTTAAGAGAGGACCAACAAGTGGGAGGCGATTGAGTGGTTTGGCATGCTGGAGCACCTGCAGAGCACATAACCATGTCATTTCATGTTTTGGTTTCCATCCACATCACAAATGGAAAGATGATGGGATGTACCATCTCCAACGGTGAGCCGATGAGTCCTAGAGGTATCTTCATACTCCCAACTTGGCGAGTCCCATATATAAAACCTGGCCGGAGAATTACCCCTGTATGAAACAAATTTTGGAGGATTTTATGGCTGTGGTAAGCTTCTAATATGAACATGCAGAGTCTGCTGGGTTTATCCAGAAGTCAACATCACATGCAGAATAAGTAAATCCTTGAGACATACATTATCAGTTCAAACATTTATTTCTGAATTAATGCAACTAAGAATAGGAAGGCTAACCTCCATATGTAAACTTTGTCAAAAGTTCTGCTTCAGCAGCTCTCTGTGCCATAAAAACACTTTAGTTGATGTGAGAAGTACAGCATATTGCATTAAAGCACTCATAACTAATTGGATAACTCTAAGGAGAAGCTCACATATAATTAAGCAACCAGTATTTCTCAAGATGTTTCTCATCAGGCTGTACTAGGATGTGTGTTCCTCTTTCACAAGTTTTTACATGTGCTTTCATGTGCAGCTCAAGTATATTTTTTTTTACATGTATATTTTTCTCAGTTGGTTCAACTCAAGTTTTGGTCTAATACTATAATCAGACACCAGTCATTTTATTCTGCAATTTCTTTTAGGAAATTCCACAATTTTCACAGCAGTGTTCGTTAATTAATATAAATGGATAAGGTTTGAGTCATCTTATACTACCACTTTAAAGCTCCTGATAAAGCAGAAAGATATATTTGACACAATTAATCATGTTGATGTTGGTCTTCGTTACTTGTCAGATTGGGAAAGGCTGATTAACAAACTAAAGCATGCTTCACCAGAAGAAAGAATAGATCTGTAGTAGGCAACATAATTAATTATTTACAACTAATATTAAAAAGATACTAAAACAACGAAAACATTTACCTCGAGATTCATTAATTATATAAAGATGAAAATTTCATGATAAAATAATCATGGATTTTAAAACAATGATTGCCAAGATGATCAACAGGTATTACCATGGGTAAAAATATCGATGCTAGAAGGTACCAACATACACCACGCTTAACCCATGCTGGAGGTGCTAACATATGGTATGTCATTTTTGGGCCATGCCGACTGACAAAAGGGCATGCCAATAGGCACATCATGAGATGAAGGGTACCGATACCCTCATGTTATGATACAAAATCCTTGAAGTTTGCATTCTTTTTAATAGAAGAAAGAAAAAACAGACACACCTTTCCCTCGTAATACCCTTGCAGAAGATAATTTACCAGACCAAAATCAGCAGCCGAAATATAAACAAATCTTTTTACACCTGCTCAAGAAGGAAGGAGTCAGTCAAACCAAGTTCTGGCTGGTACCATACAAGAAAAAAAACTAAGAGCATTAAGCATTCACAATAATGTCCTGCAATGAGGCAACCAGTGCCGAGCATAGTGAGAGTAAATACTAATGCTCTGAAAAAGGGGCAAGTAAATAAAGATACTACTTTTTGCAGAATAGTGAATGTATAATTGGGTTGCAATAACCATGATAGCAACCAGGCTCCTTTATCAGGATAAACCTTACATGGCCCAGTATTATTGAGTCAAACATTTGAAAATAAATAGACAAGAAGTGTGCAGGCAGAACTTCTTCCTTAGATGAGACATATTTGTAACTTTGTCCAGTAAAATTGTAATTTTCTCAAAATGATATAAGCTTATCGGACATAAAGCAGACATAAATGAGGATAGTTCTCCCAAAGAAAGCATAACAAATTTTGGCAACAGAAGCTGATTGAAGCCTGCTTTATTATTCCCGTATGCAGAATGATATAGATATCAGAAGCACTAAACAAAGATTGTGCATGTTGATACAAAGTATCTCCCCGACTAAATCTGAAAAGCAGATATTATGAATTTATGATAAGGAACTCTGGCTCCTAAAGTGTAACAGAACATGAAAAAATTCATACTGATTAATAATTATGCAGAAATACAGCATAGTTTGGCAACTAGCTAATCATCTAGGTTACTAATTAAATTCATGTCACTTATTAAATTCATGTCACAGTCTTCAAACATTAAATTCCTCAAAACAGTTCATTTTTTTTATCATCTAGGTTGTTTACTCAGAAATCTATGATTACTGAAACTAAAGAAACAGTTCAAGAATATTTGTTACCAAAGAATAAATCCCAGAAGATAAAATGTTATACCTTTTTCAGCAGCAGCTCTGATGGCATTGATGTTTGAAGTCCCATTGATCTTGTACATATAAGAATTTGATCCAAAGCCTCCAACACAAGATATCTGCAAGAGTTTTTCTTAAATTTACACTGATAGTGCAAGAGCTAATGTGATTGATACAGCTCTAATAATCTACAAAGGCATTACTTTATACACCACAATTTCAATTTCCAAAACGTACATGATCAGCCCCAATATCTGACTATCTGTACACAAAATGGTATACAAGGTAAACTAATTTCAAGCAATAATTACTCATGCCACCCATGTTGGCCAGTGTCTACCATATCAAGATGATGTTGAACACCAACACAAACGAACATACACAGGCGTGGATTGGCACAGTTCCTGCACCATTTGGCATGCCTCTCATGTTGAACTCAACTGAATAGGAAGATTTATGACAGAATGTCATGGCTTGGCCTACTGATACTATACAAAAACCATTATGAGCTCACTCATTTATTTTTTATCAACACTGTTTCAGTCTGCTGACATTTAGATACTATTGCCAGTACATATATGAAAGGACCAGTTGGCACCAAGATGACTCCCTAGCCGTGGGAAATTTACAAAGGCTCCTGATTAATTCACTTAATTGAGCCAATCGATGGCATAGTAGGAGTTCAAGTAGTTAAAGGCATCATGCACCCACGTGCCAAATCTTTAACACCGTGAGGATGGATTGAAAACTTATTGACAATTCAAGTCTCTTGACCTGATTCCTCATTATTGTTCATTCCTACCATGGATTCAATCATTTATTATTTGATAACTTTCCAAATGCATTAAATACATGAGGTAACTTAGGTTACTATTTAAAATGTCATGTTAATGTGCTCAAGTAAATGGATTATTGTTTCTTTAATTTATGGTTTACTTCATCTCATTTTGGTTTTTTCCTAATCATATTATCACTTAAACACATGAATCATGATAAAGTCTTTAGTGGCATCTTTATCAGAATATGCAATACTGAAAAGATGTTATTTTGCACATATATGAGCATACCCCTAGTTACATAAGACAAGGAAGACAAGCATAGGAAGAAAATTGAGGTTGTAAAATTATTGAACATTCACTTATGAAGTGGATAATCTCACATGGAGGTGTGGGATGGTAAGAGCAGATGTAATATGTGAAGGCCCATCCCTGGCTTAAGCTTTTGAATTTAGTGGTGCCTCTCATCTGTGAATCCACACTTCACCTGCTGATTGTTTGGGACCAACCTCAATTTTTGTAAGAAAGCTGAAGAATCGGCTTGGATGACCAAAAGATTACTGGTGATTGGAGTAAAACATGGCATACAAGAGAAAAAAGATGGCAGCAACTGACATACCAAGAACCAACGCCAAGCCAAATGGAAAATCCTGGTGTCAGGCCATGTCAAGGGCCACATAAGAGGAACTTGCATGGATGACTCACACAGGGGAGCTTGTCACATTCTGTAAAATGAATAACCACACAGAGAGGTGCAGGACGATAAGGGGACACAACATGAGAGGGACCATAACTCATTGGTGTAAGCTTTTGAGTGGCGGTGTGTAAGAACTACAAACCCCAAATTGCTGCAAGCCATTTTCAATGCAGCTCTCTCCTAGAACCAATTTTGTAAATCACATTATTTCACATGCCAGAAAACCTGTCAAAGACCTGGCATGACTAATGAAGAATGAAAAGGTTTGAACTTAAGCTCTCGGCATTTTCGTCAAGTGATGGAAGCATGAGCAGATATTAAAAATCAATTTGTCCACTACAACGTTCAGTATTTTCGGGGGGGGGGGGGGGGGCGGGGCGGGGAGGGGAGGAGAGGATGGGGGTTGGGGCGGGGAGCGGCATGGGGGCGTTTCATGACTACCACAGTTGTTGCAATCATCATGGTATCTACAAGTGATAACCTCATAGCATAAAAATGAGCTTCATCAAACACCATTAGCAGAACAATCAAAGTTTGGGATATTTTTTGGGAAGGAAAATGTGCTCTATAATGCATGAACATAGCCCATCATATGAAATGCATAGTTATTTTAACATGTACTTGTACCAGAGGAAGCCACAAGTTTGCATTGTTATATTCTAGAAGTTCAATCATTTTGCATTGGAAAAACAAAACTGTAAGTAATCTCAGGCTCAAAAATTCAAGTTAAAAAGTATATAGAACAAAGACTTAAATAAGCAACACATACCACAGCAGTCACATCATTCATAACATCCTTCCAAGATTCAGGTACGAGAAGACTTCCTGTCAAATAGAGATTATGTCTCAGACAACTGAACCAGATGTAATTTGAGAGGGCAAATTCTTTTTTTCTTTGGTTCCGAACCTTGTAGCCATTCAACTTTATCAGCCCAAGATTCACGTATTGATGACCTTCCAGATCTGAGGAATAAAAATTATCAAATATGAAGTTCTTCTCATAGACAAGCTAAATCTTAGATTTATTAACATGGGACTAGAATGCTTAACATAAATTGTAGACAAGATAAAAGCATGTAAAAATCTGAAATGATTGTGAGAAATTTAAGTCAATACAACATATCAAAAAGGAAAGACATATCAAAGTAATAAAGTAGAAGGTTTTTAATTGATTACTAACTTCTAATAGTTTCAATACATGAAACATAAAAAACATCCAGGACTTTCCATTAGTTTTGACAAGATTGAGGTGGATTTGGGATTATTCTGGATTATAAATGACTGCATTCACTCAACAATAAATAATGAAAATTGGACATGTATTAAGCATTCAATACGTGACATCCAGTTGCATTCCGTTCAACTACAACCACACAATTTTCTTAAACTTCTCAAGTGTCTCAATGTTACAAAATGAATCCTCTTAACAAAATTAACTACAAACTGAGTCATTAACTTCAAAAAAATCAAGCATACAACAAGAGGTAACTTACAAAATAAGTTGTAAGTTATCCACTGAACTTCTTATGAAAAAACACAAATTACAAATCGATCCAGTTATATCTGACAAATGAGTGTTTTTGTCTCTGTGTTACTACATTAAATAGCACAACTTTTTTTGTAAGCAGCAGATATCTCCTTTACAAAGGAAGCTTTCAACATATGATATTTCATGTTTTTAGATCTTTATCGGAGAACATGATTACAAATAAGACCAAATTTTCAGTTGAGCATAGAAAAATTCTCAAGAACATGGAGAGGAGCTTAAAAGTGATATTGTACTCACTAAGTGACACACATGAAATAGCAAAGTTAATCGTATCATTATAAAATGCATAAGGTGGCATTCATGTGATAAAAAAACTGCATCACCAGAAAGCTCTGTTTTCTCACCGTTGGGAGAGTGCCTGTGCTTGTTACTTCTGTGTATGCGACACATCAACCATGATGACACCACATAAACAAACATGGTCATAAGCAAGCTTTAAAAGCTGACCAAACTTAGCAAATAAAGGTGGTCGAGTTACTCAACCTTTGAAAAAGGAGGTTATTCACTCAAATTCTGTTTGTGACACATTTTCTTGTCACAAACAGAGTTCACATAGTAAGTAACAAAATTAGCCAGACGAGAAGCATGTATCCATCACCAAAAAAATTTCCTCAGAGAATCACTATTCCAGGAAAGCTAATGGAGAGGGTGATTAAACACATACATTATGCAACAATGAAAGTTCCTTAATCAGGAAACTTGGCTCATGAAAATAAAGTACCTCATCACATTAAAATAAAATGAAGCTGTAAGCATAGAGAAAGCATAAATGTGCTTTACGTGTGATGTGATAAAGAAAGATTACTTGAAAACCTAAAAGGACAAACTACCCTAGATGCCAAGACTACCACTGCATGTGTGGAAACAAAGCACCTGCTAAGACTGGAAACAGACAAGCCTTGATCCAAAGCCTCTTTGCAAACATGTGAGCCAACAAATCCATTACCACCCAATACAAGGAGCTGCCATTAGAAGCACAGAAATGGTAAGAAAAAACTAGCACAAACATAATATTCCTAATAAGCAAGAAACCAGTTGAGCATGCAATCCAACATCACCTTCTCTGATGGAGGAGGAGGTGCTTTTACCGTTTCTGCTTCCTCCACTTTAAGAGGCTCATCTACACGATTTGACTCGGTTGACAACAATCTTCCATAGTTCAACAAACCTGAGGAACTGTTGACATTTATCAAGAGGAGAAGGTATCAGCATCTTACCTAAACTAATTCATCCTATAAGCACAATGAAAATATACATCATCAGTTAGCAAAAAAGAGGAGGGGTTTCTAATCATATCCCATTTCAGGGCGATAACCCCTTCATTACTTGTTACATGACAAAGACCCTTCATTGCGGACTGATCATACAGTCCGCAACCGGTTTTTCTGGTACAAAGATTAGACCGACACTTGCAAGTAAGTTGCTTACAGCGCGCGAGAGACGGAAGAGGGCGAATGGATCAGACGCGAGACGATGGCGCTCATTCTTGGAGCCCTAATTCTTCCTTCGTTCAGGGTTTAGAGGCGGAGAGGGGGAGGAGGGCGAGGGGAACGAGTGCGAGGCAGGCAACCCCTTCGTCGTTGGGATTCGAGATGCTTCGTGGTGATCGACCCGCGGCTGCCTTGGGCCTTTATAGTGAAGCGGCTGCTCGGGTAGTTTTGCGGCTTGATGAGAGAGTTCTCGGTGTGTGGTCATCGACCGGCGTACGCGGCACCCCCGCAATGCATTCAGTTGTAGGCTTCGTGGGGCGTGGTTTAACGTGTTTCAATTGGGTTCGAATCCATATGGACACGATTCAGGGTCCAGTTTCGTGATCTCTGAAGACTCGAGGATTCGGGTGGAGTATTGGGTTGGGTTGGATTGCAATATTTATCACGGCCATCAAAGTTAATGTATGACATCCATCATGATGAGCATTTGTAGAGACTACATAGTCACAGCATTAGGCAGCTACAAACATTCAACGAAGTATGCCAACGAAGTATCACAAGAAGATGGAACTCAAAGACGATCTCAGCAATGGGCTTTGGTTAACTGACCAAGGCACTTTCTCCTCCTCATTAAGTTACATGGTCAAAAGAAGAGAATTCATGAATGTATCCAAGCAACCACACATTAAAATTGAGAAGCATTTGAGTTCTAATAGCAAGGTGGGCATGAAGATCATGAACTTAGAAATGAACAGCCAATGCATGTATTCATGTCTTCGGATTCACTGCCAGCCCCATTATAGAAGCTTTACGTCGATGAAGTCAGGTCCCAAATAGGAATCACAGAGATGTCTGACATTGAGAGAACCCTCTCTAGGACCATTTCCATTTTATCTACGAAGGGTGTTTCCACCACGAGGTGCTTCATAGCCACCTCCGGCACGAGTTGGTGTCTGCCCAGATCCATACGTTGCTTGTTGTGTCGAACCATAGGCTGCTGGAGTCTGCCTGGACCCTTGTGATGAACCATAGGCTGTCGGTGTCTGCCCGGAGCCATATGTTACTTGTGTTGAACCGTAGGCAGGTGGAACTCCATAAGACGGTGGCGCATGTGCTGACCCATAGGGAGGATTTCCTGCGACAACTGCTCCCTGAACCACACCTGCTCCTTTAGAAGCATCATATCTAGAAGCTGTAAAGGCCTCGTAACCGGTGCCCCTGTGTCCCTCGTAGCTGTCACCTCGAGCAGTATCATAGGCTGCAGCTCTTGAAGCATCATAACTCGGACCTCTAGAAGGATCATATTCAGGGCCTCTCTGGGCGGTATGTGCTGAGGCAGAACCAACGACACCACCATAAGGAACTGTACTGCCAGGACCATGTCCCTGCAATACAATTAGAAGACAACAAATAAGAGGTAGACAAACACTAGAAGTGGGAAGCCACATGAGCATGGAAAGAGTTGGAAAACTAAAAAATGCAGCAATCCAGAACCAGAATTTAAAACTAATAAACACTGAACAGGCAAAAGTCAAATTTTGTCAAGTTAAAAAGCAAGAACAAAAGACAAGGGGCCATTAGAAGTTACAATTAAACAATACAATGGAGGCAAAAGAGCCAACTGCCTCTTAGATAAACTTATAAACCATAATGATAATACCACCACAACGATTATATATACACATTCAAGCTTCCCAAAGCAGGAGGGTGTGAGCCCAAATCAGACAAGTGGCTATAGTAGCATCTCAACCAAAACACTCTAGCAGTAATCCTTTTACGTGATCAAAATGCTTTCAAGTTCATGTTGCCAAATAATCACTCGCTCAATGTAGAACAGAAGCCGAGAGTAATTCTACCTCATGCAACTTAAACTCTTTCCAAACAAAAAAAAGTATCTTCAATTGCATAATGGAATAATCAAGGAAGGCACACAGCAGGGGGGGAGGGACCAAGTTAAGATGATGAACCTGAGGAGCTCCATAACCATCTTCATAAGCATTTTGTCCTACAGGCTGATGTCCAGATGCATCATTTTCCTTGTGAGTAGCAGAATTTGTTCCAAATTGCCCACCTAACAATTAAACATTAATGGAAAATTTCAAAAAAAATTCAATAAGCAAATTTTCTCATCATTAAACCAATTAACTAAAAGGCACAAAAAAATGAAAAATATGCACTTAAAGCATTGATACCACTTCTGTCAAGGTTAGTAGCATTTGTCAATTCGGCACGTAGCTTTTCTACCTCCCTCACCATTGAGACATAGTTTTTCTCCATTACTTGTAGAGACTCATAATGATCAATGCGCAGTTTCCTCTCATAATCATATGTAGCCCTACAAGATGAAGAAAATTTTAGCCTACAGAATCCCTGTATCACAAAGGTATAATCATGCTTGATCATACTACTCAATGGAGTGTTTTAACCTGCAATGTTGATAATCTTGTCTAAGAGCCTCAAGTTCAGACATCAAAGCTGGGATTTGCTGGACATCACCATGGCTTCTCTGCAGATCGTGCGTCAGCTGTTGCACCTTGGATATTAGTTCCTGTCTTGCAGCAACCAAGCTTTGAGCTTCTGCATGTGCCTGTTGCAACTCTGCTTTAACAGGCTCAGAAGTTTTCAAATCAGCTTCCATCTTTGTGATCTTATCCATGAGCATCCTTAGCTGTTGCTCTTGCTCAGCTTGCATAACACCCATGTGGGTCTGCAATCTCTGCAACTCCTGCTGGGCAGCAGCTAATTCATGCCTTAAAGAAGAATGGGTAGCCATGAATCTTTGGTTCTCCATTGCAAGTCTTTGCATTTCCACATGTTGTGCATCAAGCTTCTGCTCCATGATCTCTGGAGGTGGCAGCATGTCAAAAGGAAAAGCACCAGGCGGAGGATGGATGCCTGGACCAAATACATCTGGGTGCAACAAGCCAGGACCAGCATGAGGCCGCCGCAGATGTGGTGGTGGTATTCGACCTTTGCTACCCATATTGACCAACAGCTATCTCTTCTTACATGATAAAAGAAAATTGTTATTCTTGCCTTTTGTGCAAAAAAAAAATGTGAGCCAAGGAATAATAACATGGAGCATAAAATAAAATCATGCTAAATGCTAAGCATTATAATCATAAACATCAAGAAATAAAATTAAACATATTCAATATGTCAATCATAGGCACATAAGACCTTCTATCACTAGCTAAATCTTTCAATTTATAAAAAAAAGGTCTTGTGATCAAGAAAACTAAGCATGTCAGAAAGCCCAACAGTCAGCACCTATTGGCCTTTCAAATTAGCATCTTAGTTTTTTTAAAAAAAGGACACTGGAAATATTATGAATATTTTACATCCAATGGTTAGTACATGTACCAGTGGGAGTCAAATAACGAGTAATTAGATTCAATCTTGGAAGACTATGACCTTAAAGCATCATAAAGATGTGTTAAAAATATAGTGCATCTTCTTTTTGGGATGACATGATAAAGGGACCAAGTAGAACTGAACAAGCCCCTAATATTTTTCACTTTAGTGCATTCAAGTTTCAGCATCATGCCTACAACAAGAGATGATCTAGCCTTGCATCTTTCATGGCACATAACGAGTATGGTTATGGTTGGATTTATTTGTGAAAAGAGAGTAATAAGTTGGATGCCATCTACAGCTGCAAACTGCAGAGTTCCTTAAAGAGGGAATAAACCAATAAAAACCTAATACAAGGTGGATCACCACTTACACAGGCACAGATTCAACATGATTCTAAAGCCTACCATTCAATATATATACAAATATATATATATATATATACAAATATATATATATATATATACAAATATATATATATATATATACAAATATATATATATATATATACAAATATATATATATATATATACAAATATATATATATATATATACAAATATATATATATATATATATATATATATATATATATATATCATAATAATAATGTACAAGTTTCAAACTAACATACTAGTGTGTATAACAGAAGTTAGACTAATGCTTTTAGAACAAAAACAGAATCGTATAACAGGTACACCTCACATACACTGAAATTGAAAAACGAAAATCATATTTGCTCTCATATCAATGAGCAACATAAAAAAAGCTTAGGTGGAATTCAGGAAAATGAATGAAGAAAAAAAACATCATCTTTTCTTTCAGGTTGCAACAAATATACATGAACTTAATTTCTAACTTTTATTAATACCACAAACAAATAAGAACTAACCACAAAACCACAGCCCATGTGAACTCTTGAGATAAATCTCTATCCCAACCCGCATTGTATAAGGAAAAAAAAAAAGATAAAGCTTATTTTGTCTCCTTGATGACAAGGATGCTAAAAATTCCTTGACCTCCTAGGATCTAGAACCAAGCCCTGGGAAGAGACCTTTTTTTATATTTATGTAAACTTAATTAGTAGCAGCAGGAATATATAACTCAAAGATCAAAGGCCTAGAAGCTACTAGAGATATATTAATAGTTTCTGACATAGAAACTACCCGGCTGGACCACACTTATAATAAGAAACTAAGGTTTCAAATACCAAGCATAATGTCGAATACAGCTCACTATTTACAGGACTGACTGGGAACAGGCACACAGACTGGTGCAGCTGAAACAAGTGATTTTTATTTTTTTGATAGTTTCTAAATACCTAGCTGAAAACAGTTGTTGACAGCTGTTGATAGTTCCCAACAGCCTTTTTTAATTCCATTTTTTTCCTGTTTTCCTGCCATTTCCTGTCTCTTTCCTTTGCCTCACAATTGATGCCACTGCCATGTCATCATCTTTCCCCCCATTGTTGGTATTTACAATTTTTTTCCTCCCATTTCCTGTTAGTTGTCAAGTACCATGTCGTCATCTTCTACTCCTTGCATCAGTGTCTCGTTTGTTATGCTCTCATCTTCCTGCTCCCCCAGCAGCTGGCATACCAATCAGCATGACAGTGTACCGACACATGGTACATGCCACCATGCCAAAAATGAACCCGTATGGGTTTCTAACCAAAGCTTTAAACCTTGTAAAAGCTACAGCATAAACCAGAGAACCCTTCTGCTGCAAAGAATGAATAGCTTACAACATAGAAATTGCCAACTTGTACTAGTGTTGTCAAAGGTGCTAGGCACTAAAAGGTGCCAAGGTTCCAAAACAACCAAGGCACTAGGCACTCATCTAGATGCTCATCGGAAGCAATACTGATGTAGGACAAGTAGCAATAGATTTCCTTTCGATGATAGAGGTAGAGAGAGAAAGAAAACAGATAATAACAAAAAGATAATAGAAAATAAAGGATAACTACTAGGCTCAATTTGGCTCAAGGAAAACACTTTCAAGATGAAGGTCTAGCACCTCCACATGTCTCGCACATGAACGATGGAATCATACAATCAGAAAACAAATGTGGCCTCGCACCACTCACACTCAAAGGTGAGAAAAAACTCTGATGTAGGACGAGCAGTAACAGATTTCCTTTTGATGATAGAGAGGTAAAGAGAGAAAGAGATAATAATATAATGATAATAGAAAAAAAAATGATAACTACCAAACTCGCTCTGACTCAAGAAGTAGACTCTCAAGATGAAAGCCTCGCACCTCCACATGTCTCGCGCATGGACAACGGAATTATTCCTTCGGAAAACAAATGTGGCCTCACACCACTCACACACAAGGTGGGAAAGAGCTCAATTTATCTTTTTCATTGATCTATTAAAATGTTCTAGCCCCTTTTATTGGTTCAAGTACAAAGGAAAAAAGAAAATTACAGAAACAAGAAAAATTACAATCGCATCGCATATTTGTTCTTTTAGAAGAAGATAATTTTCTTGATGATATTATTGATTGATAGACTTCCATCTTTGTAAAGATAAATATTTAAGATCTCTAATCAAGATTTGTAATCTTCAATCAATAATGAATTTTATTTCTTCTACTTTTCCTATATTTGTTCCCTTTTTCTTCGCCTTGAGTAGATGTTACCGTGTGGCAACTTATGACAAATGCAAATTATCTTAAAACTATTATAACTTATTCAAATAACACATAAACTAAATAACTCCTGCAGCAAAGATGCTTACCAATTATTAAAATTATAACAAATATAAATAAGAATAAAGACGATCATTAAATAAAAATTACATAACACATGAGTTTCATATCATTTCATATTAAAAAGATTACCACTAATACATCAATTACATAATATTAACCACCTATGAAGCATTAAAGAACTCAATCGTTAACCATTATTAACAACAGTTATCCATTATCAACAATAGTTAACATCACTATTATTAACAATAACTAACTATTATGAACAAGAACTAACAACGAGGCTGCAATCGGCGTTGGCAATAATCGATGGGGAGGAGAGAAGATTAGGGCTTGTGATTGGAGACATGCGAGGCCTAATCAATTGGCTCTTAGTTGATTGAACCAAATAAATCGACAAAGTCGAGTTCAAATCACGTGATCAGGTTCGAGCCTCTTAGTTGGCTGAGCCAAATTAATTAGCTCGATCAGGTTCAAATCAATTTGACATTGGTCGAGGACTGGACTCAATATGCCAGGGCAGACCCAAGCGAACACCTAGGCCTCCTAGTGTCCAAGCCCATGTGTCACTCAAGTTGTCTTGACCAACAGCCTCTTGAAATCACTGCTTGTACCTATACTAGAACTATCAAACTAACTAACTTATAATTTGAACAAGAAGTATCAAACCTTTCTACCGTAGAAATAAAAACACTTAAATTTTGGAGTTGGATTTGCTAAGGCTTCATAATTTTTTTATCTTGTATTCTTGGTTGTTTATCAAGGTCCACGTACATAGCCTTCTTAATGCCTAAGAGGTTGAGTTTCTCCCACCACATAGTGCCTAGCGTTTTTAGTGTTTTCATGTTAATCAATGGTCTGTTCACCTAGATAGGGATTTGGCAACTCAGCTAGGCCTAAAATTCCACTTCTTTTCTTATGTAGCTAGGTAGTTGTTACAGCAAAAATGAAAAGGGTAAGACTACAAAGACACCGCACGAAAAGTAGTTGTCCAGCATGCTTTGCTATGAATCCTAGCAACAAACACATTAGTTTGCTCAAACTTCCTCGTTATGCATGTTATTTGAAGCTATGAGACAAGATATCATATCTTAAGAAGCATCTTCCATCAAAGCATAAGTGAAAAACTACATGGAAATGGAAAACATAGCTTCATTTATTGAGGTATGGCTACATGAAATAGTGGGAGAAAAGAACTCCATCTTTGGTGACCTGTGTACGACAACCGCCTCGAAAGAAATGCATACACTCATGTCCTCTTAAGAACTTATCAACCATCAAACATATGCATAATTATTATGTAATCGTTCTAAATCCGTACAATTATTTGAAGGAACTTCTTTTTCTAGATTTGCCCAAAAACGCTGGACATTTTGACAACCATTTCTTAGTTTTAACTCTCGTTTCACGTCGAGAAGAACCCTAAAGAACCTGAAGAAAAAAAAATCATTCAAAGATAGCAAATCACGACTGCACTCAGACCACAGGAGATCCATGTCAAACGAGTACCAGTTGGCTAGGATTATTGTGTGCTTTATGAAATTGGATGCCCACGGCAGATCAACATCGATGTTGCTTGAAAGCATATAATAACACATCAACTAACACGTAATAATTTAAGACCGATGCAGGCATAACGCATCAAGGAGAAGAATAATCTCCCAAATTACACCGAAAAAGAGGGCTCGAGCAAGACAAACAAACACGGCGAAGAGGAAAGCGCCAGCGAGAAACCCTAACCCTAAGGGTCGAGACCGAGCGAAGAAAAGAAGATAAACAAATTGAAAAGAAACTCACCGTGGACGTAGTAAGAAGCGTTATGGTTCGTCGGAGGCGGCGGCTCGCGCGCCGGAGACCGAGCAGAGTAGGGTTTGGGAAATCTGCATCAAGTGGCGTTATTAGCTCTGCGATTCGGGGTGCGGGCACGGCGGTGAGCGTGGTTGCGGTCACCGGACTCATCCGCACGAATCTCCAGACCAATATCTGCCGCCCAGTGGAGACGATCCAAGTGTGACACGTGGACGGCGGCTTTTGCACGCACGCATGAAAATTTTCGTGCTTATTAGATGATTTAAATTATTATTAGAACCTTCGGGTCCGTGGGCCGTAGTGGGCCACCACAAAAGTTCGGGGAGACGATGAGGAGCATTTAGTTCCTTGATTGATGATGCCTTGCCACACAAAACCTTTTGGGGCCGAAGAACGACGTGCTCTCACGTTGATAACATATCGCAATCATGAACATAAAGAGTGTTACGATGCAACAAGTTTGCCATGTCATCAAGAGTCATGGTTACAGTTGACCATATATGGCTTTGATCGAATGATTAGATCTTCCCTGCCAATAAACTGTTTGTGCTTTGCCGATGTCTGGGATCCTCTTCTCTTCCCATGAATGAGTTAAGCATGCCGGTCCACTGTTTGCACAAAAGAGAAAATATGAAATATCTTTATGTTTCTTTCCATCGGGCACGTGAATTCCCCAATGGATCGTGTACTGCACCAGAACAGAACAATCATACAACAGTGCTGCAATTACTATACTCAGGACTTGTAGGTTCACTGAAATGGGAAGAAGCAAACAAATAATGTACAGGAAAAGGAGACCGATTCATAATGATCAGTAGTTGGTGAATGAGCGAGAGACGAGCGACTGCTGTTTATCGAATAATCACTGTGGCAGGGAACCCTTTCCAAACAAAACAGCTGTAATTTCACATAAAAAGTCCTTGTGGTTTCAGAAATGTCAGCACATCTGACAATGAAGCTGAAGCACATGAAAAACCTGCCTCACTGAAAGAAGTCCACGGCCAAGGTTTTCTGACATGCTCAAAGAGCATCCAAGGATGAAATCAGAAAAATAGCACCAGGAAGCTCGGATGCAGCCATTCGTTGCATCTCATGTGACAACAACCAATACAGCAAAACTGGAAAGTGTCTCAAAATTCTGTGGCGAGATTAAAGCTGAAAATTCCTGATGAAATAGATAGTGATGGACATGACATTATAATACATGAAACAAATAAAGAGGTCCATAGCCGCAGAAGAACGATAAGCCGATCGTTTAAATTAAATTTGGCTATCCACCCAGTGAGGGAAAAAATCTTATACGATAGGTTGAAACCATGAATTGCTTCAGCAAGGTGATAAAATATGAACATAGAAGATCAAGAATATTTTCGTAAAGAATCTTGTGAGGCAGAACATAACAAGCGTTAGAACACCAAAAGAATCACCCAAAACTCTCTTACAAATTTGAGTATTCAGGTTCTAGGATGCCTTTTTCCAACCTAATTATTACTATATTTCCAATGCGAGGAGCATATTTTAGCAAGTATTACTGTATTGTCTCATGGTATCCTCGTTACACATTGATCTTTTCCGAGATCAAACAAACATAAGCAAACGTTTTGCATGTCGTAATGCCAAAACCATAAGCCAATAAAAATTTAGTAGTTTTGCAATAGATAGGTTCCAATAGCTCAACACGAAAAAAGTGAATACAGATAAACTGAAAAGAAAAAGAACATATATGACGAGAAAACCAGAGCAAGTGTTCCGAAACAAATTATGCTCAAAACCTGAAGTTCAGAGGAAGAATATTTCGTCATGCACCCATGGAAACCACACGCTTAAAACCATGAAAATGCCCAAAAATCAAGACTAGAGTGCAGATTATAGAACATAAAGGACGAAGTCAAACAAAACATTGCAACAGCAGTGTACTAATTAGGCCAGTCAGAGAAATAAAATCATCATCTGCACCTTACACTGTGACTAAGCTCAAAAGCAGATTTTGCGCATTAATAAACTTCTCCTAAAAAAAGAACCATTTTATAGAGATCAAGTGAAGCATTCCACAACAGACTTTAATGGTATAAAAGCAACTTCTTTAATATCCAGATAAGCTGAGGGAAGAGCATGAACAAGATAAGGCATATAGCCAAATTAGGATGTGTGAAACCACCAAAAGGAAATATCAAAAGCACAGGCAGACATGGCAGATGGTGATCTGAAGCTTCAGATGAGCTGAAATAAAATGCCCAGCAGACGAGCACCGTAGATTATACGGAAAGAAAGCAAAAAACACAAGAAACAGTTACAATAGTGGACAATCATGGTGTTTAGTAATCTGCGAGAACTAAATAATCTGATGGTATGCAAGCCTACAAATACTTCTCACTCTTCTAAACCAGAAGGGAAAAAAACTTAGAAAATCCTAGAAGCAACTTTCATGCTAAACATAAAAACGAAAAAAACTTTCATGCTAAACTACATTAACTAGTTATTATGAAATTTGTGGATGTCATAAAATATATTCTGCAATATGACCTAGACATGCATCGTTTCAGTTACATTTACATTAGTTAGAGAACAAAAATTCACAAAGTATTCCTAAATGTTAGTCTACTTACAATATCAACATTTTTATGTTGAACTTCGGTAATTTATAACGATGCACTTATTGTACTTCAGCCAAGAAACAAAAACAGAATTCCATTGATTTATGCAGAATGTGCTCAAGGATACATGTTTGAAACTATTCACGATAATACATGGCCAAGAACTACATACATGAAATATATATCAAAGAATATTGCGGGGGTGTAAAATATAGGTGACTCGTTGCTTCAATAAAGATTGTTCGATAAAATATCACCAGGAATATCTGAGTATCTTAAGTTCAAACTTACAAAGTGCAAACATAAATGACTACAGTGGATCCTTATTAACTGAAATTTATAGATCATGCATTCTCATTTAGTTCCCAGCATCAGGGGACTAAATGATCTATAACTGAAATTTACTGATCATGTTTTTGTTGCGCTTACCAAAAATATACACCGGATATTACATTTGATATCTGAAGTGCTCTACTTTTGATAATGAAAACTGCAGAGAATCCTCTATTAGCTAAAATTTATAGATCAAGCATTTACATACTAGTTTTGGTGTTATGGGAACAAGAAAAATCATGTAGTCAGTCTTAAACCACCAAAACAAGAAACATATTTCAATCACGTCTGTAAGGAACCATTCCTTTCAGTCACATATACTTAGTCAGATTCTACTTTAGTTTCTCCATCAAAGCCTCCGCTTCAAACATCTCAAAGCATATGCCAAACCCTGATCCCTGATTCTGACAAAGAAAAGCAGCTCCGAGTGCCAAAAGAAAATTTCAATAAATAACATATTTTGGCAACAAATCTCAGCAACAAAAACATAAAATAGAACTAAAACATTTGGAAGAAATATAGTAGCACCATCTAAAATGCACATCACATAAACAGCACTAACAAAACTAGCCTTACATATTTAAGAGACTGAAAGACTCATGAAGAAAAAGAGGCTTCCTTAGCCAAAAGCAGTGAAGCATTATACAAACATTTTCCAAGAATAAAGCCTACAGCTCGCGTTACACCGATCTCTCAAGTCACGACTCACCTACTTAAAAAGTTATTGAGGAAGTCTGAAAACAAAACCGGGGATTTTTTATATAGAAACGAGTAAGAGCGTGAAAGGTTACAAACACCGGATGCAGAGGTTTATCGACCGATTCCAGCTTTGCACCCTCGAACTCCCAACCAGATCAGAACCAAATCCAACAAGGCCAGGAAAAGATCGATAAACCGCTGCGTCCAGACATCACCTTTCTTTCTTGCTTTCTTTCTTTTACAGACAAGAGAGACGGATAGCAACAAAAACAAACGATATCAGAGAACTATACTACATCCCACTCTTCCCGTATGAGAAAAGCGTTGACACAAGGAACCTACAACCTTTTTGGGCCAAGGAAAGCGATACGTGATGGAGGCAGGAAGGAGCAGCGACATGATGAGCACGTTGATGTGAAATGGGGGCAGGAATTGTTAGGGAAGGAATCAAAATACAATGGAGGGTAAAAACCCGAACAGATCAAGTAACCCTAGATTGCAGGGGTGAGAGCCCCAGAGAGAGAGAGAGAGAGCGAGAGGAGAGGGAGAGGCCGCCCGTGACAACTGGCGCCATGTGAAGACGTCTCGTTTTGCGCCAACAAGGCACGAGATGATGCAGCAGCGAAAGGGATAGGAGGATCCATCGAACCGATACAAGTAGCTGTTTTGTACCGACGTGCGGCGTGTGCAGGGCAAGACAGCTCGACACGTGTGCGCCATAGGCATCGAACCCCTCTATCCTCTTCCTCGGCTGCACGGATCTCAAAGACCGACGGACGGCAATTAATTGATTATATGATATAGAGAGGGTTGATCAAATGATTCCGATCCAGAGGATAGAGAGAGAAAAAAAAAAAGACTCCCATCAACAAGCAGCACTCCTTTTGGACCAGCGTTGCATGTTACAGAAACGCTGCACAGAAAACCAAAGAAGAGAGAATTATTTCTAACAAGATTATAATGGTGTACAACAGTGATATGATAGATACTGACCCAGAGTGGAGAGAGAGAGAGTAGTCTTCCATCAACAAGTAGCACTCCTTTTGGACCAGCGTTGCATGTTGCTGAAGCACAGAGAAACAAAGAGGAGAGAATTATTCCTAACAAGATCATATTGGTGTCCAACCAGAGGCAGGCATTACAAGAACATGAAGAAATAGATTATATGTAATAATTTTATGATAAAAATATCAGCATTAGAGTGCATGATATAAAACTACTACAATTAATTTTAGAACTTAAGTAACATAAGCTGGTCGAGATTACCTTGCAATGGTTTCATCACCTTACAATAAGATTTGTTGCAGACTATTCTGTAGCAAAACTTATGACATGCTTGGAAGTATCCTTGATCAGCCTACTTTAAGTGGAGCAACTGTGTAGAAAAACCAAACTTTCTTTGCTAAAGTCCAAGACAACATCTGCACATCCATGTAGAAAAGAATAGGCACTCAACAGAAAAAAGCTATATCAACATAACTATTTGATAAAAACCTAAAACAAAAACAGCAGTAGTAGCTGCTACTCATGTCCTATGATGCAAGGTACAAAATAAAAGATGAAACTAATTGCCCGTTTTTGTACACAGAGGAACTGCAACCTTATCCATAAACATAAACTATAGCCATATCATCACAAATGCTGGAAAGGATGAAAGATATGTCTGACAGCTGTGTGTGCATGCACTAGTGAGAGAGAGAAATGTCTAGAAACAATTGGTCAGTATCATAATTAACTTCAATCAGATGCAGCATCAGCCTTTATATTGGATGCATTTGTATGTTGTATAAATCACTCTGAGTCAACCTCCTCAGAAAAATGCATGCACTGAGCTATCAAATTGAAGCTAGTGCACCACCTCAGAGCTTATCCTTCTCTGAGTCTGCCTGAAATATAGAAATCATAAATAGATCTCCAGTTCTGAACCAGGCAAAGATCATGTCAGTGATGTCAGTTTTACATTCAAACGTATATCCACGATGCCCGTGCAGCAATAGCAATGCATTAGTTCTCCAGCTTATATCTTCTGAGATAATGACTATTGATGACAGCCATAACAAATTATCAAGCTGCCATGTCTATCAATTCAAAATTCACAGTCACATAATGCATAATATCTCTACAATTATACTTCAAATATATTTTCTCTTCTTAACTTGGTTGTCAACTTCAGATTCTCTATGGGATCTGAATCAGGAACCTGGCCCTTCCCGTAGATGATAGAATCATCAAGAGTATAAATGCAGAGAGCAAGGGAAGAATCCGCAGATGCCTTTGTTGCAGCAATATGAAAGCTACCAGTACCACCACCCATTTCCAGGTATTCAGTTTTGATCACGCTCTCAAACAGGGTTATTGCTTGAACCATCTGGAAGACCAGAAAAAAGAAATATGATTGCAGAAAAGCTAAAATGTCCGAGTTAAGTTTATCACAGGCATTAAGAGACTTGGACCATTATGGTCAACGAAAGTGACTTATCATATACAGGACTTGAAATCTGAACCAAATCCAGGAGACCAATAAGAAGACCTCTCAAAGCAAGAACATGATATCAACCTCCAACCACAGAATCCTAGCAAGATTTAAGAGTCTCTGGTAACTACTGTGACATATAATCATGCCTTTGCAGCTGTAAGCTATACATTGGTCAGGTAGACATACAAGCATATCTAAAGATGCAAAACCACTAATAGAACATTAGAAATTTGATAAAATCCACAAAACTCAATAATTTATCAGAAAAAAAAGGAAGAGAGTTTCCTAAAACTTAAAGTTATCAGGCAACCTATATGCTGTTTCACAACCTCATGCACAAGTGGTATCAGATATATTGATAACAAAACAGATCTTATTTTTCCTGAGAATATTTTCGATCACACAGAGACATACGGAAGCTTTCAGATAGAGAATAGACTCATACATTTGTGTAACATCCCCAAGTTTAGTCCAGCATCAAAGTATGAGAAGAGGAAAGTTTGATGGGTGTACTATAATCAGCTTATAAGCTTTTGGGCCAGTGATTCAGGCCCAAAAGTTCGTAGGCTAGTTATCCAATCATAGTCATAAAAGATAACAATATTAACGCAAATTTTGCATGTGATTTTAGAGCAATTGGTCACAGCTATGTTAATCTTCCAAAAGCAAGGATTTTAAGCATGAACAACCAGGAGCAGCTGAGTTTAATGGAAGATTCATAGGCCCAAAGTTCATAGGCTTAATAAAGTTCGTAGGCTAGTTATCCCATCATAGTCACAAAAGATAACAGTATTATCCAAAATTTTGCATGTGATTTTAGAGCAATTGGTCACAGCTATGTTAATCTTACAAAAGCAAGGATTTTAAGCATGAACAACCAGGAGCTGCTGAGTTTCATGTGATCATTATGGAGAACCAGATGCAATAAGAAGAAGAAGAATAATAAAAAAGACAACCACACCACTTAACACTGGAAAATCACGTGCAATATGCATCGTCGATCGTAGTCTTAGAAATCTCATCAACTAATGGCCTCGATGATGACTCCGGAACCGCACAGGTGCGGGCCAACTTCAGATCGTTTGAATCTTATCGATTACTCGGAGTGGATATCTTGTGGGCGAGGAGTCGGCGGGAGGGATGACCTCGTTCAGGTCGATGACGAGCGGCGCCGGGCCGGTGCCGCGGCAAAGGGCGGCAGGATCCATTTGAGGCGACTAAGAAAGGGACGGAAATACCTTCCAATTATTAGGGTATTTGTGACGGGTTGAGGTGTTTCTCTTCGCTCGGTGCGGCGAAGTAGAAAGGAAGCTAAAAGGACGCGTGGAGAAAGGCGAGGCGTGGAAAGTGTTGGAGTTTGGTGTTTGGGGGGAGGGAAGGGATGGGAAAGTTACAAGTGACCGCCAAGAAGCATAGCGATTGGCTACATCACGAAGCCGGCAATTAGGATGAGAGATCGCGTAATCGTGCGACGGATGGTGCTGATCTTTTCTCCGCAGTGGGGCCAACCACGTTTCCGTGGGCCACCTGATACGGATCACGGATAACAGCAGTGCCACGTTTCATGGGAAGTCTTGGTCATCATTTGAATCGAGTCGGATCCAGGCTCACGGATCTTTGCACATTTCTTGTGCCCGAATCCGTGTGTATGCGCAATTATAATTACAAATTTTCTTTTACGAAATATCACTATTTACATGCATAAATCGATGATAAAGGTTAAATGTAAAGTGAAGAAAAAAAAATCAATTATTATACTAATAAAATATATTATTCTAAAGTTCGAATATAATAATATATCAATCACGTATAACACATCAACATGCCATGATTCGATAGAGTTAGTAGTATTCTTATTTAACGAAGTTACAAGCCATCTAAGTAAGTAAGATTTATAAAAGTAATTATGTCTTTTAATTCATATTTAAGTTGGTTAGTTTTGAGATCATGTAATGTAAATATAAGCATTAATATGCTTCATATCCACCTAATCGATCTAGATACCCTCAAAACATAAAATATAAAAGTGTTCAACGTATCTTAATTGGATAAAATATATCATAAGAGCGATACATCTAAGATATAAGTAGGAAAGAAGTTGATATGCTCTAATTAAATAAACCATATCATGAGTATATCCTATATTCATATGAGATATTTATTAAACAAAATACTTTCTATATGCAATATGTTTATCCATGATAAAAGCTCAAAACACATCGATCTCCCATATCCTAACCAAACAACACATAACATAGTACACATCGATCTCAGTATAATAATTTCTTCAGCAAGTTGCGTCTGTCTTAACATCCATCAAATAAAAATATCGATAATAATGTCTATTCATTTTTTCTATTTAACTAATTAAGCCGACCGTCATACCAATCAATGCCCAAAAGAAACACCCAATAAGTCAACCTCGAGTCACAGGATGGAGTGTAAAAAGGTCAACGAGAATATATTACAATCAACCGGAAGCACGAGTCAACGATGTCAACTCACAATTCATTTTAGGTTGATGAAATCACTTGTGGTGTAAAATTCAAAGCTACCACTAACATCAAAAGCATAAATTATTAAAAATAATTTAATATATTCATTAAATATAATATCTCTCGAATAACTTAGCAATAAAAAATATATCATTATTAGTTTTGAAAAAAATAAAAAAATGACATAATATAGTTATTAAGTCTAATAACTTACTTGAGAAGTTGATTTTTATTAAATTTTTTTCTTCGTTAATAAAATAAAAAAACGAATCAGAAGTGATAGAGATGATAGCATATAATATATATTTATGGACAATAGGTCCCAATTGGTGGGTGAGATAGGACGGGAATCTAATCGAAGAAAGCAAAAGGAAGAAGACAACAAAGATGAAACCTGATGTTTTGGCCAAAGGCATTTAATGATGTATTATAATCCTACAAATTGGTGCCATTGTTGGACTATTATTCCAATGGCATCACTCAATCCAATACGTTGTGACCACCACCACCACCACCACCGCCGCCACCACCGCCACGCCATCGCCGCTCATTATATACTTGTCATAAAAAAGAGCATCGGAATATCAACCAGAATATCGGTGACAACCACTGATTTCTAACTTTTTTTTTATATTGTATAATTATTTTATAAAATCGTTTTTATCATTATTTTTCATGAAAGAATATTTTCCTAGAAATTTGAAATTCAATAAATACGTGAATTCCAATTTTTCTTGTCAATTTGTCACAATTTGAAATGGAAGAAAAAGAAACCATATGTTAGTGTCATGCCCCCATAAAATATGAAGATGTATAGATAAATAAATAAATAAATAAAAAGCTATAGAGCAATACATTATTACATTATACAAGTTGTTAGTGACTTTTATATTGAATAATCTAAATTTAATTTAAACCTATATTGAAAAATAAATTTGAAAAATTATATTATATTAAATTTTGATTAATATTATTTGACCTTATCATTTCAAAAATTGAAAAAAAAACCCAAACATATCAATAATATATTTATTCGAAATTAATTTATATTTATACTTATTATTATTATGATTTATATACATTAAAATTATATTTGTATTATGATTTTTTTTTTCTAATTCGACTTCTATTATGATTTATATAAATTACAATGCCAAGAAAGTAAACTAATTAGTCCTCTACAAATTGGGGACATCATATGGCGAGAAAGCAGTTAGGTTTCAATCATGCTTTGCTGCTCTATAAATAGAGCCGAGCGCTACGCGTCGAAACAGAGCCAGAAAGAGAGAGAGAGAGAGAGAGAGAGAGTTCGAATCGTATTGCAGTCATGGAAGTGGAAGGCGGCGTCAAGGTAGGAGGAGGGGAGAAGGAGAAGGTCGGTGGCGCGGTGCAGCAGGTCAACGGGGGCCTGACCAACGATGGCTTATCGGCCATCATGCCCGGGTGGTTCTCCGAGATCAACCCCATGTGGCCAGGTCGGGCTCCCTTTATCTGGAATCGTTTTGATTCCCCTGCTTCGGGTTGCGTTCTATTTGGATTGAGATTTCTACTGTATTTTTGGCTTGCTAAACATTGCTGGGTGTGGGAGCGAAGTGCTTGTAATCGTAGCTATGAAAGCGAGGGAGATGCCGATCTACATACGTCTTTTGTTACCCTGGTTTTTGCACTCAAAATTCTTCGTCTTTTATTTCAAGATTCTGTTTTTGTTGTTTGTTTCTATTTGGAATTTGTTGTGTGTTTCTTTATCTGAATTTCTGATGATTTATCTTATACGGATCGTGCTATTTAGATTGTTGTCTCAGGGTTTTAGTTGCCGTGATTGAGGTGTCTACTATTTTTTGGCTTGCTAAACATTGATAACTACAGGGGGTGGAAGAACATGCCAGTGTATCTATGAAAGCGAGAGATGTCTATGGCCCTAGATAGGTGTTTGGACGCTGTTTTTTGCACTATAAAAAAATCGCCTTTTTATTTTTTTAAGATTCTGGTTTCTTTACCTTTTTGTGCTTTCACAGGGGATATATGTGTTTCTATCCGTTATTTGTTGTGTGTCAAAAAAGATTGATCGATTTATTTTTAATTGGTCTATCTGTTTTTTTATCTTTGATAACTCGGTAGATGATCGTTAGACATTACCATTTTACCTATCTTGGATGATTCTGTTGATATTTCTCATTGTTTTCTGCATTGTAGCGTTGATTTAGCTCGTCTCCCCATTTGGCTGGGAGATTGCCGTTCATGTTTTCTCTAGTAAATAGTTGAGGAAATCTGGATAAGCTTACTGAAATCTTATGTTTCTTTGCTTTGATAATGACGTCTTTGAACCAATGTCTTTGTATAGAGCTTGTAGTTCACTTCAGCATTTTAGATAATTTACTTTTTTTCCAGATTCTGTGCATTAGCGGTTCTAGTCTATTTGGTTTCAAGCTGTAGACTGGTCCTTTATTGGAACACTTGAATGTCGGCAATTTGGTAATAGCTTCATGCTATGTAAAACTGGTTCTCGAAATGTTCGTGTTGCTTTCTGTAGTGGCCAAAGATTTAGGAGTATACCTATGGTGCCAACTGACTAACAAGCCACATCTCTGAGGGTAGTTTAAGATCCTCCAAAAGAGATGAAAATAAAAATATGAAGGTTATATATTTTCATGCTTACGAACCTTACATGGCCATACTGCCTCCTGTTAGTTATATTTGTTTGTGTACCATCTGAACAAAATTTGATGGCTCATTTTGTCTCTTCCTATAGTTTCCATTGGGAAACAAGCAAGATTTTAATTATATATATTTTTTCCTGATATCCTATAGAGTAGTTGATCCAGAAGAAAACTTGGACCATCCTTTTGGATTATTCGGTGGGAAGTTACATGCTGGATGTGAAAATAATGGTGTTCTAGAAATCTGGAAGTATTTAAATTTTCTATATAACTTAAAAAGTGAACCTTTGAAGGTAAAGATTGTCAAAAAGCATAAAAAATGTATGAAATCATACTGGTAGCTTATATTGTTCAACAGTTAGTATGTAAGTTTTTGCACTGCTATTTGCAGGAGAGGCCCACTCGTTAAAAGTGGAGAAGGTCTTATTTCAAGGAAAATCAGACTTCCAAAATGTTGTGGTGTTTCAGGTACTCTATCCAAGTAAACAATCTTAATTCTGGTGTTAACATGATAAATATCCCAATTTTGTGATCGCATTTGCTACTTCTAATGTTATTTTTAATGTCAGTCTTCCACTTATGGGAAAGTTCTCGTCTTGGATGGGGTCATTCAATTGACAGAGAGGGATGAGTGTGCTTACCAAGAAATGATTACTCATATTCCACTTTGCTCTATCCTGAACCCTAAAAAGGTTTATTTCTGAACTTTGAGTTACATATATTTCGTGCAAATGCTGTAGCTTTCTCTTGAAACCATGAAAATTCATTTTCTTTTCCCATAGTGCTATATAGCTGCTACATAAAATGGAGAAGATCTTAGTTAGTATTCCAACTTATGGTGCTATCCATCTGATGAAAAGATAATGAACATCTCATTTTGTTCTCTCTTTGACTCTTTGTTTAAATGGTTGGATTGTTAAAATAGTAAATTACTAGTTCTGCCACATTGACGGCCATGCCATAAGGGAGCCAATGGTTGATAAGTTCTTTGAGCTATATAGTTTGAAATTTTGTATATTATGGGATCCATTAAACTTGACCGTTTGGTGGCTATGGTGAATTTGTTCTTTTGCCACTACAAACATACAATCTGACAAGAACTTTAGTATTTTGATACATTTTGTTGTGTATTCATAGTTGGATTAAAATGTCATCATTACAGGTTCTGGTTATTGGAGGCGGTGATGGTGGTGTTCTACGGGAAGTATCACGTTATTCTTCTGTGGAGCAAATCGACATATGTGAAATTGATAAAATGGTTATAGATGTGAGTAGATCATACTTGTTACTTGTTAGTACCTGTAGCTTTTGCTCATAAGCCTATTCTAATGCTTTAATTTGGTGTTCTTCATTATTCGGAGTGCATAAAAAATACATGGATGTAGATATCTGGCTTTATTGGAATGAAGGTCACTCTAAAACACTGCAAATAAGATTCTCCAAGATCCTCTTTGTAGTTATATTTATTGAGAATCTACCGGCAGAATATCTGTATTGGAACCTGTTTGATGGTACGCTCATGATGCTGCTGAAACTTTTTACAGAAGATTAGGGCTTTCTACTAATTGTCCTTTTCTACTATTTTTCCCTTTAACACAATACTTAAAGGTTGGATAATCTTTAGACAAGCTAAAGATTTGCTACTCATCTCTTTTCATGTAATTTTCTCGAAGCATACCATTGTGCGCAAAGGTCCTAATTTAATTTTATTTAACTCCTTCACAAACATCCATCAAGCACCAACTGGTGCATGAATGGTCATCCTGAATATTCTTCTGATGGCCTGAATTTATTTGAAGACGGGGATCCACAAAATAACTCAACACCATGCAGCTTTTAGTAAATTTTACAGAGCTATATCTATGTACTATTTCAATAGTCACTTAGGTGTTTGATGATATCTGCAGTTCCTGTCTTATGGATCTGAGTTCCAAAGGACAATTTCATTTGCAATCGACATTCACTAGACAATCTGTTACCTCTTTCCACAGTAGTTTGATTTTTATTGAAAGATCTGGCTCCAATAGGTTTGATGCTCACCTAGGGTTTCTAATAGCTGCAATTTGCTAAATCGGAACTATTAATTATGACACAAGTGAACCAGGCATATATAGATTGTAGCAAATTCAAATCAACTTTACAAGTCTGAGAATCATTTCCATGGATCAACTTGGTTGCCTGAACCTTCAATTTACTTCTCATATTCATCTTGTTAATAGAAAATAAAAACTTCTATACTGTATTTATTCAAGAATTTTTTTGACACAAAAAGATAAGGTCAAATGGATTTAGCAAAAAGCTGGAGCAGAGTGTGTTGCTGCTAAGTTAAATAACAAGCGATAACTATTAAAAGTAACTAAATCATGATAGCACTGCATGAAGAAGATTTTCAACTAATCTTAGTGATGCTGATTCAAATGACTCTTCTTGTGGAAGCTATACGTGACTTTTCCTCCATCTCACATTTGGGGATGGAATGTGAGGATGACTTGTTACCAGATAAGACTGTGTATATATATTTTTTCTGTTCAATAGATCACATTATTTGGGACATTTGGCTTGTTGTTGCTGCCATAGATTGCATTAAATCTCTTATATGCTTTTTATGACTTAAAATATCATGTAAAAGTTAATTATTTTTTTCATTTTTGTTTGACTTCTTATTTAAAATAGGTTTCTAAGGAATTCTTCCCCAACATGGCTGTTGGATATGAAGATCCTCGTGTGACTCTTCATGTTGGTGATGGTAAGTAACTTATGGCAATTGTTATACAATTATTCTGCTCAAGTTGGTGAGAAATGTTATGATCAGACCATTTGCCTAGTCTTTAACCTGTAATTGCTTCCTCGAATGTGACTAAGCCAAGTGTTCAGTGCTTGCGTCAACTATTTATTGTGGTATCAGCCCATATCATATATATGAATTCCAATATGACCTAATAGTTTTGAGCAAGGGTCAGCGTCTTTTTCTAATTGGACCATATGGTAACATTCGCAAATTTTTTTATCAATATGCATGTCATATCACTGGCTTTTGGACTTCACAACAAAATTATATGTGTAATTTAGCTATTGGCTTAACCTTGTTGACATATGCAACATTGAATTTATTCTCAGTTTAGTTGATTTCGTTGTTCCAAAACATGTAGGAGTTGCATTCCTAAAGAACGTTCCTGAAGGTACTTATGATGCGATCATTGTGGATTCTTCTGATCCAATAGGTAAGATCTATGATTTTCTTTTTTCACTGTTGCTTCCTGAGGTTGTCTTACTTCTTTTATTTGTTTGATCAGGTCCCGCTAAAGAACTTTTCGAGAAGCCTTTCTTCGAATCAGTTGCCAATGCTCTTCGTCCAGGAGGAGTTGTATGCACTCAGGCAGAAAGCATATGGCTTCATATGCACATAATTGAAGACATTGTTTCTAATTGTCGCCAAGTTTTTAAGGGCTCTGTGAGTTATGCTTGGACAACAGTACCTACATATCCAAGGCATGAACAAATCTATATTTTCTCTTATTTCGAGCAGTCTACTCTCTTGTTAGTTATTTAGTAAAATAGTTTCATGTTGCACTCTTGATTTGTGAATTCAGCGGAGTGATTGGCTTCATGCTTTGCTCCACCGAAGGGCCACCTGTTGATTTCCAACATCCTGTGTACAACATAGATGAGGCTGAGAATTCCAACAAGTCCGTAGGACCTTTAAAGTTCTACAACTCTGAGGTACCTCTCATTCTAAACTTTTCTTCAATGTTTTCTCCATCTTTTTTTCTTAGCAATCTCTGTTGCCTTTCCCAGATTCATTCTGCTGCATTTTGCTTGCCGTCTTTCGCGCGGAGGGTTATTGATTCTTAGACGAGCTAATGACACCATTGCGAAGATCAGACCAGACAGACCCTGATGAGAAGATGGAGACTTCTACTTCACTCAAGAAACTTCATTTCTCTGCCCTCTCAGTTGGATCATTCATGGTAGCTGTGTTCTTTTGGATATGGGGTTTCTCTTTTGGTCCGAGTGTCGGTCTTGGAAGCGACATCGACTTGATTATCAAATTGCTATAAAAATATCTAGATATTTATATTTTACGAACGATTTATTGCATCCATGGATATTGTTTACTTATATTTTATTTTATCAAATGGATATTTTTGACACAATAACTAATACAGCTTTGGAGTATTATCAAATGAATGACTGGTCTTGTACTCTCCTTCAAATCCCTCGTATGTCAAATGTGTTTTTGAGGGGCCATGGAATTTGTTCTGCAGTGTGGGCAGCTTAAAATTTGCATGATTGCTATGTTAAGAACTTAAGATTGACAATCTGTTTGCATTTGGTTGGTTTTGTTGAACTCAAGATTTTATAGGATTGAAATCTCTACCCATTGCAATTTGGTGAGGCTGTGGTTTGTGGCCTAAACCCCCGTCTTATTTGCCTTCTTTGTTCTCATGCTCTTGATATATAATTTTAGCTGTATACTGCAGGAGGATGTTGGGTTGCATTAATGCTGATCGAGTGTGGAATTAATTGCTAATGAACCAAACCATATCTGTGAATTATTTGTGATCAAGCTGAAATATGACTCGACTCACTTGAATAGAAGAAAACTGTCCAGAGTGCATCGAGATCAGCCTAAATAATCTAAATACATTAGCATTTATCATTCACAAATACGGTCAATATTCTTTACCAACTATATTACTTCATATAATTAGACTTATTTAGTATTTTAATTTTTATATATTTAAGAATTATATTAGGATCTTTATATTTATGAAAGTAAAATATTTGATTTATTTTTTTTATATTATCAACTCTAATAATGAAAATATCGTAAGGTTTATCGATTCTGCTTCATTTCGATTTATAGTATGATATTTTTATTAATAAAATTAAATATTTTATTTTCTTAAATATAAAGATATAATCTATAATTAACCCATCAAAATATAATAAAATAATCTTTCTCTTATCATCGTCATTATTATTATTATTATTATTATTAATTATCATCATCGACAACAAAAACACCCACAGGCGTCGGGGTGACTCGAACAACGGGTCAAAGTGAAAACAAGCGAAAACCGACGCGTCGCGATCTCGAAGCGTTGCTCGCATCTCCCCTTCCCTCCTCGTCTCCTGTGGGTTTCAGGCCCACAAAAGAGGCGCGCCACCATAAATCCTACCATATCGATCGCCTCCCCCGACGCCGATCCTTTCGACTCGATCGGTTTCCCGAGATCCATGTCACGTCTTAATCTTTACGGCATAGCACGATGCCAATGTTCGTTCCAGTTCAAGGTCAGCCGATTCTTGCCTCCTGTTCTTTCGTGTGTGAATCAATTGGTAATGGCCTTTGTAATAGTCCATCATGCGCTTCGAGATTTCTCTTTCCAGCTTAATCTTTTATGCGGGGATTGGTGGGAATTCTTGTTATGACATGTTCTGCTGCTTCCACCTACGGTCGCGATTGATATTTTATGCGCAATAAGTTGTAATTCATCTTTACCTGGTGGTCAATTCTCTTTTGCGGTAGGCTCGACGGGAACGGAATTCTTGCCCTTCACTTGTTCGATGAAATGACAGCAAAGTCTCCAATCTTCGTTATTCGGAGGCATCTTCCCATCTGGGTCTCCCTAAATTATCGTTCTTACACAATTGCAAGTGCTGCACTTGTTCAGGGTCCTCCCAAAGATGACAAAGACGCTCCAGATTCTGCTGAGTTTGTATCTGCGGTACAGGTGCTTAAGAATCGGCTTCATCCCGACAGACTTGTTCATGTCTTGGATTCTACATCTGATGTGACCTTGGCTCTTAAGGTGTTTAAGTGGGCTTCGAGGCAGAAAAGGTTCCAGCAGACAGCTGAGACTTATGGCCATATGATTTTTAAGTTGGGAATGGTGGGAGATCACGAAGAAATGGAGGTTCTTTTGAACGAGATGGTTAATTTACAACTTCAAAATATAGAACAGACCTTTGATTACTTGATCCATGCATTTTGTAAAAATTATAGGCCTGTAGAAGCTTTACAGGTTTTCAAAATTTCAAATTTGGCAAAACACAGGGTATCAGTCTCAACATGCAACGCATTATTAGATGCTTTTGCTTCACAGGGTGGAAATTTTTGCTCGTTGATGTTTGTCTATAAGGAAATGGTCAAAGCAGGGATTCTTCCAGATGTTGAAACATTGAATCACTTAATAAAGGGTTTATGTGACATTGGGTGCTTGGACTTAGCGCTAACCCAGTTTCATAGGATGGATAAGAAGCAGTGCTTTCCAAACAGCCAGACATTTGAGATACTCATTAAAGCTCTTTACACTAGTGAACGAGCAGACAAAGCAGTTGAGTTATTGAATCAGATGCTGGATCTACAAATCTCTCCACATTTTGATTTCTATAATAGTATTATACCTCTTCTTTGCAGCATCAACAGATTCAAAGAAGTCATTAAGTTGCTTAGAATTAGGGAAGATGCAGGTGGCAATCTGGATTTACATTTGTATAGCTATCTGATTAATTGTTTGTCTGCCAATCAACAAATAGAGAGTGCTGTAGAACTTATTCGTAAAATCACAAACTCAGGCCTTGCTCCTTTAACTAATATGTACATGGATATTGTGGATGGTTTCTGCAACATTGGGAAGTTCACTGAAGCCATGAGCTTCCTGGATGAAGGACGAGTTTTGGAAATCGAGCCTTACAACACCTTGCTCAAAGGTTTCTGCGATGTCAGCAGATATCAGGAGGCAACTGTTTACTTGAAGAAAATGGCTGAAGGGGGTTTGACTAATGTTTTATCGTGGTATATTCTTATAAAAGGACTTTGTGAGGAAGGGCTTGTCAGAAAAGCATTTCAAGTTATGGGAAGAATGATTATTTCTTCTTCTTCTTCTTTTGTGGTTGATGGAACTATTTATTCTGCTATTATAACTGGGTACTGTAAGATCGGTGCATATGAGAATGCTTTAAGTATCTTTAGACTGTCCTGTTTGTATGACCTCTCTTTAGATTCAGAGTCATGCTCGCAGTTGATTGAGGGTTTGTGTGTTGTGAAGAAGATCCAAGAATCTGCTGAGGTATTTTACCACATTATTGGTAAAGGTGATTTGCTTACTAGTAATGCACTAAGTGAATTAATTCAAGGCATCTGTCACAATGGAAAGGTGCAGGAAGCCATCAAAATGCGTTCTCTCGCTGTTTTTAATGGCTCATCTTCTAATTCAGTCACAATTTCCACAATATTGCTTGGTCTCTTAGATTTGAACAAGGAAAAAGATATCTTAACATTCCTTTCCCAGATTTTGGTTGAAGGATGTGCATTGGATGTGAAGACATACTGCATTCTCATTCATGGCTTGTGTTCCAAGTTTATGATGAGAGAGGCTGCAATTTTGTTCAACCAAATGGTTCATGAGAGCTTTATTCCTAACTCTGAAACACTTGAGCTACTCGTGGTTAGACTGGCAAGTTGTTCGCAATTGCATTTGGTCATGCATAGTTTAGATAGCCTGATCAAGAAATGTGGACTACTAAGTCCCACAATGTGTAACGCAGTAATATATAGTCTCATGAAAGAGGGACACAAGCATGAGGCCCGTAACTTTTTGGACACAATGCTTGATAAAGGGTGGGTCCCAGATGCTGAGACCCATGTTTTGCTTGTTGGAAATAATAATAAAGATGGGAGGAATGAAAATGATGATGTATTTAAAGCTCTTGGTGATGACAAAGTGAGCAAAATATTAGCTGAGGGGCTGGAAGATTTTGACAATCACATGGCTTTGAGATGAATAGTGCCCTATAGCATATACTTTCCTCTTCTGAATTCTTTTCAAGTCTAGGCAGTTTTGAAAGATTGCTCTTTGCTTTCCATGAGCCGAACTGCAACTTCAAATTGGAATTTTACTTGACCACGAGGAACTCTTTGATATTGGATGGCAAATATGTCTCTCAAACTTCTATTTGAAGATTGGGGTTACTTTGGCTGGGAACTTGTCATCAATTTCGGGGGGCTGGTGATAAACCCATAGTTGATCACTAGATGTCAAATTCTCATTGTGCCGTATTGATTTTAATTGGTGCTCTGTAGCTCAAACCTATATGGGAAACGTTCTTAAGAGAGAATTATGACTACCATGACAAAATATGTCATTCTTGAGTGATATATAATCTGCAATTCTGCATGCGACCTTATTCGAGTTTGAAATCAGATTTTCATTTGTGATGGCCTCATAATTCATTAGGTACTAGAACAAGCTATGTTGCGGTGTGTTGGAATAGGCTTCCAACTTTTGGTCGGTTGCATCATAATCATCACTCAGACTGATGGATGTCCTATTTGTAAGCTCTAGATTGGCTCACCTAATCATATCTTCTTTAAATGCTTCTTTCCTCAAACCTTTTGGGATGAACTCCAGTTTAAGTTTGGCCTCCACCATCAATTTTTTGACTTTTGGAATCAAGGACCCGGCTGGAAGAAAGCAGAGGTTTTGACAAACCTAATTCCAAATGGATTCTCAGCCTCATCTCTATTGGATTGTGGACTCTTTGGTTGAACAAGAATGAAGCCAAACATTGTCACCACAAGGCCAGGCCTTCCAACCTTAGTTCTGAGCAGATCAATAGGCAGAATGACAGTATCAGTCTCTGCACCTGTAGGGAACATGACCTCACTCTGGAATGTGATGGATCTCTCACTCTGTCCTGATGCAGGTATTTAATTTATAGTCGAAAACTCTACCAACTCAGTAAAGGTGGCTGTTTACGCTCACGGTAAATCTCATACTGCCTTGGAGGCTGAAGGTCTAGCAATATCTGAAGGGCTGAAGTATGCAGAGTAGGCGAACATGTCTAAAATTTTGGGCTGCACAGATGCAACTGACAGTTAATTTTGTTAATGGGGTCAAGGGCACTCATTGGCACCTGAAAGCTATTGTCTCTAACATAGCAGAGCATTGCAAAAGGTTGCAGGTAGTTTAAGTTAGCTTTCTTTTCAGGAACCTTAACTTAGCTTTCTTTTCAGGGACCTTAACTTGTGCAGAACTTGTCGGTTCCCTTCTTTTTGGACTTCTGATGAGCCTCTCTCATCATTGTTCTGTTATATTCCTCTGCAAGTAATGAATGCTTTTTCTTTAAAAAAAACATCAGGGTGCTTACTTTTTGGGACTTGTCTTCCATTTTCCATTTGGCATGTCTTAGTTGCCTTTAATACAAGGAAAATGTTATAGCTTTGTTCCAGCAAATTCTGTGATCATGCACTGGTTGAACTAATTATTGTGCTACTGGTCATGCACAAAATTTTCAATTTGAGTAAAATTGATGTTGTAACGATCATTCATTTCTTCCATGTTCTTCATGCAGGGAGCAAAGTTATGGTAATTCCCATGATACCTTACTGATTCAGGTTTTTGACTTCCTGACTGGATGTGTAGAGCCCTATCTAGACGAGAACTGGAGTCACACTGCCTCTTGAATTTAACAATCGTTGTTGTTCGACTTGTTTGTACAATAAATAGCACTTATATGGCTGGTTTAGTTCAGCATTTGACGAAAAAGAAGCTTGGAGATGTGGCAATGGCAGCTTTGATTGTTCATGGGAAGCTATTTAGACACTTCCACATGCGGTTATGTGTGTGCAGCATAACGATTCATTCTTTAATAGATACGTGAAAGATTTGGTTGATTCATTTTCTATTTCATAATCTCCAGAAGCGAATGTGACAGGTTTAATCGTATGTAACTCAGTTGCAACTCTACTAGAAGGTGATGACATCTCAATTATTGATGATCAAAATGAGCTATTCAATTCCTGTAACAATTGCAGAAAATTGGTCTTCTGGATGAGGTGAAAAAAAATGAAAGCTCTCCTAAATCTTCATGTTCTTCCAAGAAAAAAGAGAGTAAATTTGCTGGCTTTCAGGCGCTGTCAGCTCATCTATCAGTATGTCCCCCAGGTAAAGCAGATTCCAAACAGAAGATTGCATTTTGCTTTCTAGGACCTCTAAGCCTTTAGGTAGATGCAAACTTATGGATTGTATAATGAGATTGTTTTATTTCCTTTTCTGGTACCATATGATGGATGAGGTTCTTTGAGTTAAACATCACAAATTCTACTGAAAGATACTTGTAACCAGTGAAAGTAGAGAAAGAAGTCCTTGTACTATGATTTTGCCATAAATTGTTCCAGTAATTATGCGAATATGACTGACAATGTCCGCTTTGGACAATCCCATCTCTGTAGTGGCTGGGTTGACTATCTCCTTTGCTCATCCAAGCTGCAATATTTGTTTCACCATTAGAAGGGAATCAGATTAGCAATTTGATGCAAGCTGCTCCTTCTTCAATGGACTGTGTACGCAAGTTGGAGATAATTTTCTACTATTAGATTGCCGTCTCTCCCTCACTTGAGGTTTGAGTTGTCTATGACTGAAGATGAAAGTTACTGATCATGAACAGGTTCTGTGACAGCTACGCTTCCTGACTGATTCAGGTCCTCCAGTTAAGGTTACATTCTCCCACAAAGTTGTGAAGCCTCTTCTTTTACAAGCATTGTGTAATCAAAAAGTTATTCACTGTTAATCAGTTTATTTCCAGGGATATGAAATCATGCCTCTGATGAAGAAGCATAAAACATATGAAGGGTGGAAGTCAACATCACCCAAGGTACGAATGGACAACAAACACATTTTTCAATATGCATACTATTCTACTAATTTGGGATGACTTGACTATGGCATATCTTCTTCACATGAATTAATTGAAATTGAATTGAAGTCAACCTTTCTCAAAGGATGAGAAAAGGTAAAATAAGAGGTGGCGGGAAGCCAGTGGAAGCAAGGTGAACATTGAGTAGCTTCAAGCTATCTCGGAGAAGACTCATCATCCTCACCCTGTTTAAGAACAGCGCACAGCACCTGCTTGGAAATGTATGTCTCAAGTTCCCTTGAAACCTCTGTCAGTTTTGGGTCGAAGCTGCTCCTGTACTTTTGAGGCCTTGGAGAAGGAGACCCTGAGAATCTCCGCCTGGGGCTGGAGAGACGTCTGCTTGGTGAACTTGGAAACCACCCCCTCGGGACAACAGGTGTCGTGTCTCTAAGGATCACCTTCTTCGCTTCTGGGTTCATCAATGGTCCCTGTTTCATCTCCAGCGGCAGTGGTTTCAGTGGTGATATGGACAGTCCAGTCGCTACCATGGGTGTCAATTTCTGTCTCATTCTCTCCCTTGCTCTCTCAGCTGCCATCAGTGTCTTCTCCTTGCTCATTTTGATCAGTTTCCATGGGTCGATGTGGAATTCTGTCTTCTTGTTTGGAGTTGAGTCTGAATCTTTTTCGATTCTTATCGATAATCTTTGGGTGCTCTGCGAGTAGATGGAAATTTCTCCTTTTAAGTCACATGAAGATAGTCTCCTAGCTACAGAAAAATCAGGCATGTGGTGATCTTACTTGGCTCTTTTCAGATTTGTGACATCGGAACCGAGACAGCAGAGTGGGTCTTTCTGGTGAGTCTAAGTCATCACTTTCATCCGAAGATGAATACAACTCATCAAATGGATCAACCGACTGGCTTTGTTCTCTCATTGCCAGGATGTAATCGTATGTTCTCATTCCCTGCAGTCATAGTTAAAACAGATATTACACATATTAGCAAAATCCAGAAGCAAGTCTAGCGGATTTCATTTTCTTTATCACTTGTGGTTCGACTTACTTTTAAGGTTTGAAATTATCTTCATGCCTGCTTTATATTCTTATTTATGTCAAACCTTTTCTATCAACTTCCCGAATTTAGTTCCCATTTAGCCAGAAGTTTGTTTGAAAGACTGAAATTTTGTATACTTAATGATTATGCTTAAAAGTAATAGAAATAAATCAATGGCATCCTTAAACATTAAAAATAATGATGGTATAGCTCATATCTATCTTACAAATGTTCCATTGAGTTATTGTGTAAGCAATATTGCACATCTCTCCACATTATCTTTTGGGCAAACAACTTTATGAGGTCTTTTACGATAGATTTAGTTGATAGACAACAAGGTTATGAATATTTGTTGAGGAGAAATAATCATCACAATTTATAGAAAAAATTAACTAATTTTATGCTTAAACAATCTTATAGCATTAATGATTGTCATTGAATGTATCCTTTAGCAGATCCTGCATATGTAATTCAATTCAAATCCAAAATGAATTATGTGGTTCACCCAAAAAGATAATAATAAAAGATGTCAAAACTGATTTATTAATCAATAATAATCATTAAGAATGTTTTATTTTATGCAATTCACCATCCTATGATGTTTTCTTCTATCACAATTTCTAAGTAGAACTGTCTCTAAGTGTGAAATTGTTTGTTCCAATGACTCGAAAGCACCATTGTGTTAAAACTTTTGTGGTTCACCCAAGAAAATATGATAATAAAAGATATCAAAACTGATCTAATAATCACTGAGATTGTTTCATTTTATGCAATTTCTAGTATGATGACAATGCAGGCAAGATTCAGTATGCAGCTTAGGGTTATGAAATAAGAAAGAGTTCTTCTTTGATTCTCAATGATAGATTACCTTTCTGATGAGAACTACATGAAAGAAAAATAGCTGCCCCAATGCTGCTGTGCTATATGCCGTCAGCAGCGCCAGAAACATCTGCAGAAACAGGAAGTTCATAATTATTAGAACACACTAACATCTTTGTTTCGAGGGAGATCCAAAACAGTTCAAGAGACTTGTAGGAAATAACTGATATTGCTGCAAGAACTCCTTTGGGAATCTCAGCATGGAGAATCTCTTTCGATTCGCTGGCGATCTCCTTCCCGTTGGTGAAGCAGCGAACGAAGACCACAAACGCAGTTCCGCCCTCTATGATGAGCTGCAGAATAGACAATTGCATGAACAACAGTTGAGAATGCAGACTGATGAAGCTCACATACATGATTCGTGGCTGTACCGACCATTAACAATGTGAGAAGCATGAGGAGGATGAAGGTGGTGTAGTTCTTTCTTCCGATACAGTTGTTGAGCCACTGCAAGAAAGCAATGTGTTGGTAGAGAGACACAAGTGGGTCATTTGAATCAGGATGGCTTGTGAGCTCCTCACCCTGCAATGGTGATCGAATCCGTCGACGCACCTGTCACAGCTCCGGCAATGCTTGCTGTGCTTCTTCACCTGCAAAATGAAGAGACGTCATGGATGAGAGAGATGGTTGCAAACAGAGGACCAAGAAAGGGTTGCTATTTGCCAAAGTGAACCTCCAAGTCACAGAGAGTGCAGAATGTGATGTCGTCGTCCTTCCGATCGGGCATTGTGGCGGCGTCTTCGAGGAATACGAGAGGAAAGGAGAGGAGGGGCTGCATTTGGACGTTCGGGTGCCATGGATCCAAGTACTTCCTCCTTATGCAGCGCCTGAGGATCCTGCCTTCTACCTTCCTGAAGAACCTCACCACCACCTGCCACAACATGAACCTGTAGTTCAGCTTCGGCAGGCCAGCGGACTTGCTTCGCCTCCGTTTCTTGGCGGCCGTCCTGTCCGATGGATCGATGGCAGTGCACCTCGTGTATAGGATCGCTACCGACAATGCCTGCAACAGAAGGATAGTACCGCTTTGGATTGCTCAAGAACAAGGCCGAATCGGAGCTGGGACTGATCTCTCACCGCGAAGAAGAAGAGCGTCACGATCGTGTTCTTGAGAATTCTGTTCCCTAGAAAAGGTCCGAGGAAAACGAAGAAGGAGATCACCAGGAAACAGAACACAGCCATTCCCACAAACTGCATCATATCGGCACTGTTACGTGAATCACTTGTACGAAATGGAGAATTACAGGGGAGCGGGAGAGGGTGGGAGACCTGGAGAGGATGGAGAGGGAGTTGCCAACCGTGGCGCCTCATGCTTGATTGATCTCGAGAAGTCGTCGTCGTCGTCGTCGACCAGAAGAGGTCTGTCTCTTCTTCCCCACCTTCTGCTCTCTGTAGTTTTCATGCTTTGCAGGCAACGGTCGACTTGGTGAGAGATTTCAAATTCGAAAGCTGGGTTCGGCTGCCTCCCGTTACCGCCAGGTAATTTTGTGCCACATAACCAATCCAAATCATTTAACAGGAGGAGGGAAATGCTTTAGAGGCACCCCACCGCAGCGAACCCAACAGGGACATCAGATGATCCGAACCGTCGATTTCACATCCACGGCTGATCGCATCGCGTTCTTGTTCGGCTTATTGCGTAGGTTGTCGTGCTTGGTGTTTTCTCTATGTGCCCGTCTTATCCGATTCGTTAACACGCTCCTAACCGCAGCCAAATGTTCCGTCTATCCAATTAATTGTTCGTGGTAGGGGCAATATATATATATATATATATATATATATATATATATATATATATATATATATATATATATATATATATATATATATATATATGCGCATAAACCATGTTCTACTTATGCTACTCCCAAAAGGAAAATTGAAACTTATCTTTACGTTAGCTCCAAGATTTTAAAAATACTTTATCAACCTTAATAATATCAAAAAAATCTAAATAATAAACATAAGATTTATATAATTAAATGTTATTTACTTATCTGAAGGAAGACAATCCCAATCGAGCACAAATCGTGTTGAGTAATCTCCTTCACATTTTCTCTCAAGAAATCAATAACAAAGTTTTGTCTGGTTTTTTATCATCAAATTTTAGAAATATATAAGATATTATATGAATTCTCGAAAAAAATTCATAGTTTAAGAAATTTCAACCCTAATTTTTTAAAATAGTAAAAGTAATCCTCTAACAACTTTTATTTTTTTCCCTTAATGATTGTATCTTCTCTTTCCACCTTTCTAATGAATCATGAACGTATTTAATCAATCTAAAACATAGATGCGTTCAAAATAAATTATATTAAATAATTTACTGATATATATCAATTTATATTATTAAAAATAATATAGTAATATATAAACTATGTTAAATTATTAAAATAATAAATAATAAAACTAAATCTAAATTTTTTTAACAATAAAGTCAAGAGTAATCCAATTATAATTAATTATATATTTTATCTAAATAAATATAAATATTAAATAATTTTAAAAAATGTTTAAAAAACATAAAAATAAATTTGGAAGTTCTATATGGCAATTATTTTTTTATTTTAAGTTTTTAAAAATAATTTATTTATTGATTATAACACAAAAAAATAAATTTATCCAAAAATATCATATATAACCTTAATGTCAAAAATAAATTATATTAAATAATTTACTCAATATATCATTTTATATTACCAAAAGATAACAAATAAACATTTTTAAAATATAGTAAATAATAAAAATTATAATCAATAATTTCTTAAAATTTTTGATAATAAAGTAAATAATAATAATAATAATAATAATAATAATAATAATAATAATAATTACACATTAAAAATATATATATACAAAGGCTTGGATTTTGTTAACAAAATTTTTGGGATAGATTTTTCACCTATTTAGAAGATCAAATGTTAAAAAATGGATGTATCATATTTTTATGAAAATTTTTTAAAAAAATGAAGAAATGAAAACGGTTCAAATGATGATAATATCAGAAAAATATATTAAAAAATCAATAAAATATAAAAGATGTCATAAATGTCAATCAAATGTTTCATGAAAATCTTGTAACATTTTGATCGGTTATTATATTAGATGTAGTATTTTTAATCTCACCACAAAGATAATGTATCTAATACTCGGGTCTATCTTTTGTAGGCCAAAATTTTACCCTTGCCACCTATTTATAAGCTCAAATAAGCTAAAAAACATTTGCAAGGATCCATTATATTTTGGTGAAAATAAAAAAATCCTTATATCAAATACATTATTATTTTTATTTAAATCCTTATATCTGATATAAGGACTAGTTAAAATACTGTAAATTTTTTATGAAACTTTGAGTAACATCAGATGAATATTTGTGTCATTTTTTCTATTATATATATATATTATGATGTTTTTATATTATTCACTATTTAAATATTTTGTCTTGTTTTTATTTTCTTTATTTTTTATTTTCATCAAAATATTTTTTAATATTTAAACTTCTAAATAGTTTTAAAAAAATCTATGGTAAAAATTTGGTCCATAAAAGGCAAGCCTTGCTATCAAATACACTATTTTTAGGGTAAGATTAAAAACTATGTATCTAATACAAGGACTAGTCAAAACCATTTAATTTTTTTATAAGTATTTACATTGTACCTAGATAGACATTTATGTTACTTTTTCTATTTTAGACATATATATATTTATTTATTTGGCATTTGAATAATTTATCATTTTCCTATTTTCCTCTATTTTTTTTTACTAAAATATGATGGATCCTTACAATGTTTCTTAATATTTGAGTTTCTAAATAGATGATAAACTTATGGTAAAAATTTGGTCTACAAAAGGTAGGTCCTGAGATACATCGTTTTTGGGTGATAAAACATTAGAAGGATATGCTTTCAATTTCCACATGAAGTAAAATAGATATATATCAGTAAATTATTTAATATAATTTATTTTAAACCGATATAGGTTTTATATTAATTGAATCATTAAAAAGGTAAAGAGAGAAGATATAGTTTTTAAGAGAAAAAAAGACAAAACTTTTTTAAGAGAAAAAAGATATTTATGGGGCAATCAAATCCTAATTTTTTAATTTATTTATAAAAATATTTTTATTAGATGTCCAAATATGTCAACCGAATGTCATTATCTCATGCAACTAACTATGGAGTGGAGGATCTCGTTAGATTCTCTCAATAGCGTTCATGTCACTCTCATGTGGCTTCTCAGTCTGTTGTATGTGCTATCTATAATATAATGTCAGAATGAATGAATGATCATATGGATCTCACTGAATGATCGCATGAATGAATGATCATATGTGGCTCCAAAGTGAGCTACACGAGTTCTGCGAAGAACAACAATGGCAAAGCTGTGCTGTTTTCCCTAGTGCATGCTCGATGCATTAGGACATAGAAGATTGCAGGCATCGCATCCGATTCTTTTCAGAATCAGATGAACAGTGTATAAGATCAAAGAATTGCATCCAACAATTACCAGTTTCGATTAAAGAAAGAATGTGTTCTTGAGAAGTAGGAAGTTCAACAGGTGCCAACTTTTATTACACATCGCAGCAACGAGAAACATGGTGACGAATCATTCACGGGGAATCTTGTCTCGAGCGAGCATGTCTTCCCACGAGTCATTCACTTGGTGATGGCGTAGACGGCGTAGATGATCCCCGGCAGGTAGCCGAAGAGGGTGAGCAACAGGCAGATCCAAAACTCCACCTGTAGCGACGACAAGAATAATGCATGTTCGTCAACTGGGTGATCACGAGGGAGGAGAAAGAGGAGAGGAAGACGGTGATCGATAGCGGACCTTGCAGCCGAACTTGAGGAAGACGCCGAGCGGAGGAAGGATGATGGCGAGAAGAATCTCTATGCATCTGGCTGTTCCTTGGTTCGCCATCGATGACCAACACGGGGGCAGACACCGAGGAAGATGGCGAGCAGTCGACGTACGAGGAAGGAGGCGACCACTGTTCGATGCGTATATATAGACGACACGAGAGGCGGTGGCTGCGTTGTGTGCGGTGCGTTGAGACAGCCGGGGAGAGACGCGTCTCTTTCCCTCGCAATCTTTCGGTCCCATGCATCGCATGCCAACTGTTCTCTGCTTTGTTTCCTTTTGGGACATTCGGACGAGCACTTAGCGGGCTTGGGTTTTCCGAGGCCTGCAGGCCCGAGCTGACGACTTTGCCCTTTGTCCGCTTCCCCTGGACCCCACCTCATCTTGTTGGATGAACTCTTCAGTCCAAATCAGATTGATCGTGAGGTGGAAATCACTTCCACGCATCTACAGATCGATCGTGATCGAGCCCTCGGTGCATCCGATGATCGTAGCGGCGCGGATGGCGACCGTGTTGGACGTGTACAAACGGGCTTATCCGAATGGAAGAGGGGGAGCTTACCATGACAAGCGCATCCGAGCTCGTTTGGATGGCCGTGCCGTGCCGTGCCGTGCTCTGCTCGCCGCCCCGTGGAGTCGCCACAACGACGCCCCAGCGAGGGGCTCGACGCGATGCCAGAGTGCGCGAGCCCACCATTGCGTGCTGTCGGACTTGTGTTTGTCGTTATGCCCGAGAGAGCCCCTTGCGTCGCGCGGCTACCGACGACGGCCGTCCCAATCACGATAGGCAGCCGCTGTTGCACGACAGCTGTGCCAGCGGTCCACGTGAAGATCACGTGATGACACGCCGCCGTGGGTCGCTTAGGTGTCCCACCGGTTGCCTGCAGAGGGGGACAGATGCGGTATGGAGGCGGGCATTGTGCGAGGGGGGATGAACACCGCACCCCACGACAATGTAGGTTGGGGAGTGGCTATGTATATTTTATGTATCTCTTTTATTTCCCATATCTAATGATTTGATGGAATAAATAAATGTTTTCCTAGATTCCATTATATATATATATATATTAATATCTCCGATATATTAAGACTAGGCCTGTTTGGGAGGCATGCACTTATACACATATCTCGTCTTTTGGAGGGCATAGATGCAAAAGCATGTTTGCATATGGTGTGATTGTGGAATACACTTTAACTTCTCGAATAAATTGTATTTTAGTCCTTAGGATTTTGGGAAATTTTTAATGAATCCTTGTACATGAATCAGCTATCCACAATGGAGAAAAAGGTGAGGGGTAGCCATCCTACCAAAATTCACATCAAATCTAAGACTAATATAGCTTTTATTAAGAGAATATTTACATGATTAATATTAAAAATGAGACTAAGAATAATCTTTTATAATAATATTTTATTAAATAAAAATATAAGCTACATCATGCTTTTCGGAGTATAAGAATTATCTAGATGACTCCGAAAACTCGAAAAATGAGAGGGTTTGAAAATTTTTTTTAATAAATTGATATATAATTTCATCATTAGTGTCGATGTAGTAAGTATAATAAAAGTCCTACTGAAAATAAATAAAAATAAAAATAATCCTATATCGATAAGAATAGAAAAAAAAAATCAAAAAATATACATTAGGTTTTATCATTCATACACACACCATGAGCAATCTTATTCTTATCTTAGAGGTTAAGATGTTGTACGTACAGTCAAAAGATAGGGTAACGTACACTTTTGATCACTAAAATTCACGAGATTCAAAGTACAAACAAGTATCGGATGAGAGGTCTCCTCTTCTTTCCCCTGTCACTGGTAATTTCGCGGTCTGAGCTGATGTCTCAGGTGTGCCGAAGCCACTGCCACGCTCACGAAGGAGAGGGAAGGAAGAAAGGAACAAACTAGTGTTCATAAGCGAATCCACACGCTGTTCGAGAACGAAAAGTTTCCCTTTTATGTGCAGGCGCTTGCTGATCTAGCGAGACGACTGCTGTAGCGAAGTTGCCAATTTTTTAGCGAGGTGGCAGATGTCAGTCGACAGTGTGCTTCAGGAGTCGCATGGTACGACGGCACAGGAAGCAGCGAGCGGGGCAGGGCTCCAGGAATCCAGCAGTTGGAACTGGAGAAGGGATTAGTTTAAGGCTTCGTATATAAACGGAAGTGGATCTGCTGCCTAATCTTGCTTGAATGCCATTGGCATGACAAAAGCCCCACCACACGCCATTGGAGATTCATATTGCACTCTATCCTCCGAGCTGGGAGCTGGGAGCTGGTGGAGGTAGAAACACGACACCGCGTCCCCATCACGCCTCTCCTTTTCCTTTGTGGTATGAGATTTTTTTCTATCAGATCATAAGATTTTCGCCGAATCTCTCTGCTAAAGTATTCATCATATCCGAATGTCTACATCTTACTCTCGAATTTCCAGAGATTGATGTTTGATACGAGGATTTAACCCAGACGCCTTAAAAATCTCATCTCCTACCACTGCTATGCTTGTTGTATTTAGGAAACAGTAGACCTCATCTTTTGTTCTAGAAACCTTTACTCACAAGGAACGAACGATTTGTGGCCTTGGGATGTGAACTGCGTTTGGTCCCTCCAGAACTGTTCCTGCTAAATTGGGTACACAAATCACGACGTGGATGAGTAAAAAAGAGCAGATCTTTTGCCTTTGTGCTCTGCCGTCGTGGTCTTCTGATCCGGATCTGTCTGCCGAGCACTCGGAAGCCGGGAGAGGGACTTATGAGAGCATTTAGTAGGAATTTTCTTCGGGAACCTAGCTCGGCAAGGTGGCTTTCGATTCCGTTCCCCCAGTTTTTGCGTGAAAGAAGCTGTCCTTTTTAGGTGTTTTCTCAAGAGTTGAATCGAGGGTTTTAACTCGACTGTAGCAGTTGCTCTTTCTTTTTTTCTTTGTCTGGATGGAGATTTTTGTTCGCTTTATGACAAGTTGGTGTTCTTTTATGTGATTTTTCTGGATGCCTTTCTTGAATGTTTTGGGCGATTTTGTGAGGAAGTTGCAGATGCATAGGTCATCTCTCTCTCTCTCTCTCTCTCTCTCTGGTCTTTTGGTTGAGAAAAAAATTGGATCTTTCTTCTTTTCTACTGACAAAGGTTGGATCTTTGGCTGCAAAATCTCTGCGCGGATGCAGGAAATCTCTGGGGATCTATTCTCATTAGATGCATGCGAAGCTGAACCATCATTTGCTAGCTCGAATCTTTGTGAGATCTGAACTCCATTGAAGGATGATGAGGCCGAAACAGGATATCTCGCAACCAAAGATGGCAAATGGCTCATCTGACTTCTTCTCTATGTAAGTCTACCTTACTGCGCTTGTCTTGTTTCATGACTTGCTCTTTTCCATCCTGGTCTTCTCTCGCAAATTGGACACTCTGTTATGCCTGTTTACTCGTTCATGCAAATCATTAGATGATGTCTTACCTGTTGTTTCCTGGATTTCTACTGAAGACCTGACGATGAATTCTCTGAGCTAGTGTGGGAGAATGGCCAGATTGTGATGCAGTGCAAGTCCACTAGGCCTAGGAAGAGCTCCTTTCCAAGTGCCTTCTCCCAGTATGGTGGGCTTCAAGAGAAGGATAGTAGGGGAAGTGCCAGTTCAAAAGTTGCTCATTTTAGTGAAGTAGATCGGGCAGTAGATGATTTTGCTCCTTCAGGGCATTCCGGAGTGAGTGCCCGTGGTGGTGATGATGATGATATGGTTCCGTGGATCAATTATCCGATTGATGAAGTTTTGGCAAGCGAGACTCTCGAGAACGATTATTGTGCTGAGTTCATGAACGAGTTCACAGCATTCGATCTGAACCCTGTTTCAGCTCACAGGAATACGGTTGCAGCCAGTCGATGTGCCAGCTCAGGTGTGGACGTTAGAAACTCGGGCAATGTGGAAAATCAGCATGCTTCCAAGGCACCGGTAGGGTGTTCAGAGTCAGCAAGAACCAGGACCGGCCACTTGTTTCAGCTGCCACAGCAGTGCCAGAGTTCAGTTCCGAATTCGAAGTCAACAGTGGTCGACAATGGTGCTAGAGGTAGTAATGTAGCTCAAGAAGAAGACCGTTGTGGCGATATGGTGGACAGAAGGTTGCAGAATCAGGGTGTTGCGAGTTCCAAGCAGCAGCAGCCAAACAGTACAGCGAGTCTGATGAATTTCTCCCATTTCGCAAGACCTGCTGCACTTGCCAAGGTTAGTCTCCAGAATGTTGGTGGATTGAGAAGCACTGAGAAGGTCAACAGTGTCTCAAGAAGCAATCCTATCACCTCAGCACCGATCGCAAGCACTAATGGTGTTAAGGATATTAGCAGGGCGTCAAAGCTTTCAGCCTTGGATTCACATAAGCTGGACCTGGGACCAGTCATGAAGGCTCTACGAGAAGGAGGCTTGGTTGCACAGCCGGATGCAATTTGTCTAGATATAGCTTCGAAGAACAACAACAAAACTGATGAATGTACCAAACTGCCTGATAATGTCCCAAGCTCAAGCTTGGCAGCAAGTATGGCCTTGTGTAGGAATGACACTCGAAAGGATCCTGATGCAGTTGTGGCTTCTTCTTCCATTTGCTCACGAAATCTTACTGGAGCAGCATCTAATGAACCTAGACACATGGAGAAGAGAAAAGAATATGAAGGAGACGAATCGGATTACCACAGTGATGTAAGTCAGAGATGTTGTCACATGAAATTTCATCTAAATCAGGTTCATTATAGGTTTCTGTATCTAAAATGTCATAAGTACTTGCATGTAGGATCTCCAAGATGAGTCAGTGGGCACAAGGAGACCAGCAAATGGACGGGTTGCAAGAACAAAGAGAAGTCGTGCTGCAGAAGTTCATAATTTATCAGAAAGGGTAAGCTGTTTTTAACATACTGTTTCAGCTATTAAAATATGCTATCTGAACTCCCAAGTATTTGTTTGTCTAAGCTGTTTTGTGTCTGACTGCATGTGATTCCTTCTTTCACAGAGGCGGAGGAACAGGATAAATGAGAAAATGCGTGCGCTGCAAGAGCTTATACCCAATTGTAATAAGGTAGTATTTGTTCTGGTTCTGTCGGTGTTATCGATGTTGTTAGAAAAATCAGCTTTGTTATTCAATTTAGAGCTAAACTTTGTTGAAGGTGGACAAAGCTTCGATGCTCGAAGAGGCCATCGAGTATCTTAAAACACTCCAGCTGCAAGTTCAGGTAAATACTCTGATCATATTGATCTTGTAGATTTGGTTTGTCCTTGCAGTAAAGTTTATGTATGAATCAGATAATGTCGATGGGAAATGGGTTATATATGCCACCAATGATGTTTCCTCTTGCAATGCCACATATTCGTGCACCAACCATGGCTCCTTTCCCACCAGTAGGTGTAGGAATGGGTGCAGGCATTGGGGTAGCCCCAGGCTGTCCGATGATCCGAATTCCACCAGTGCATGCACCACAATTCCCTTGCACTCCAAATTCAGGGCAGTTGAACTTGAGAGGGATACCTGGACCTGTAAGCCCTCAGATGTATGGAATCCAAGGACACGGAATCCCGGTTGTAATACCAGGGCCACCACCATTTGGCACACTGCCTGGGTTTTCTATGAACTCTGTGGCCGATCAGGTACCAGGAACCATGGCTGTTGTGGCACACCCAGATCCTGCTACTTCAGGTACTGGAGATCAGCAGCAACGGAACTCGAATGTAGAGCCGAGAACAAGTACAGAAGAAGAACCACAAATTCAGGCATCCACTGAGGTTCTTGAGTTTCTGCTGCACCAGTTTCTTCATTTAGTTGTTCTGTGTAACTTTTGCTGCCGCCTTAGCTTCTCATAAATGGTTGGTTTTCCTTGTTCCTTCCAGGCTACAAAAGAATGCTTT